>NC_064408.1:14857500-15205833 GCF_023375975.1 Astyanax mexicanus
AACCAGGAAATCCTAAAATGAGAACAGGCTGATGCCCACTACAGAATTATAAACTGACCTCATTAACCCAAACACAGACTACAGAAAAAAAAAGAAACAGATTAAAAGAGAAAGTGAAATAGACAGAAAGAGAAGTGCAGACTGGGAGAGATTATCAGAATGCAGAGAGTAAAACAGTAAGACTGAGAGAGGCTTCAGTGAATCCTTGGTTCTTAAAGGAAGAGTAAGCGTGTGAGCAGAGGGAACAGAGTGGAAGAGAAACAGAGCTACACAGACTTCCTGAAGAAGAGAAATTCAGTAACAGCTGAGATTAACAAAGAATTAAACTAGCCTCAGATATCTTACATTAACTAACAGCCCTAATACAGAGTCTTAACTTTATATTTTCACTTGTCCAATAGAAATTAACTTGTTTTGCTTGCTGGCTGTACAGTGTATGAATGTGGCCTCTGCAGTAAAAAATGTTTCACCCAGCTAACAATTTTAACAATTTACTATCAATTTTTGGTTAGTAGAACATTTTCTGAATGTTATAATTAACATTCTTTAGTGTTAAATTGTTCAGTTTTCTGGTTTTAAAATTTTTAAAATGTTTTTAATGAATTTATTCCTAATTTTATTTCATTTTCTCCCTAATTTTTAAAAGGTCAACGACCCAACCCACCCATTATGGCTCCCCCTATCACTGGTAATCAGCACACTTGAAGGAAAGCACAAAAAACACAGCTTTGATACCTGTGCTGATTAACATAACAACAGTTTTAAGGGAGAGAAATCAAGGCCAATTGTGCTCTCTCAGACTCCGGCTGCTGATGGCAAGCAGCATGACCCAGGATTCCAACCAGCAATCCTTTGATCATGGTGGCAGAGCCTTAGTCACTTGTGTCAATTCTCTCATTTTTAGGTTTGTAAATGTTACTTTTAGCATTTGCGTAAAGTCCGTATTCGTCTATTCGTCTGGAAAATGCATGTGAGAAATGTTCTAGAAACAATGTGATACTGGAACCTTTTTAAAACGCTGCTAAAAGTTCATATAACATTCTTTGTTAGCTAAGAACTAGGAGTGGTCTATATGGATTTAAATTAATGTTGTGATACAGCTCTGGAAAACATTAAGAGACCACAAAAGTTGAATCAGATCACGGATTTTGCTGTTTATAGGTATATGTTTGAGTAAAATGAACATTGTTGTTTTTTTCTATAAACTACAGACAACATTTCTCCCAAATTCCAAATAAAATTTAGAGCATTTATTTGCAGAAAATGAGAAATGTCTGAAATAACAAAAAAGATGCAGAGCTTTCAGACCTCAAATAATGCAAATAAATATTTCCTGTTTTTTAATCACAGTTTCATGCATCTTGGCGTGTTCTCCTCCACCAGTCTTACACACTGCTTTTGGATAACTTTATGTCGCTCCTGGTGCAATTCAAGCAGTTCAGCTTACTTTGATGGCTTGTGATTATCCAACTTCCTCTTGATTATATTCCAGGTTTTTAATTCAGCAGGGATGTGCACAGGAATCTCGAAGGGCAGTTGCTCTAACCTGAAGAAAGCCCCCCCCCCCCCCCAAAAAAAACAGCAACAGAACAACCTTTTTTTCACTGTAAGCACACTGGACTGCAAGCTAGCTTGCTGTCGGGTTTTTTTGCTTCCTAAACATGGCACAGTAGGTGGCTGTCAGATTATTTAGGATCATTAACATCCCAAACTCGACGACATCGGATTTTAGAGAAGTTGGCTGAAGCACCGCCCGGTCGTGTGCTGAATGATTGACTCTGAAAACTTTTGTTTTGCGAAACTTCAATCAAAATTATGAATTATAAAGAAAATCTTGTTGAAATCATATTTGCCTATATTATTTTTTCCCCTCCCTCGGAAGGGCAATATCAGCAAAGGACGGCAAAAGGGCAGTTGCCCAAGCACATTGGGCCATAGCGTCTGCACGTCACTGATTTTAAGTGTCTCTTCTGTCTTTTGTCCACATAGTGTATTTGCTCAGGCTTTTATACACTCAAATTCATCTCATAGCCAATAGCCAATACAGGTCTTATATTCTGAGTGTGTTGGGGAGCTAAGAGGAAGCTGGAGTATGCAGAGGAAACCCATAAGGAAAGGACACACCCAGCTCCTCACAGACAGAAAACCCACAACCCTACACCACAAGAAATCTGCGAAACACACAAACACACACACACAGGTATAAAACCGGTACTTTTAACTAAAAATGACATTTACAGTCTGTAAGTATTTTGAGTATACGTCTAGTGAGAACATGTAAAAGCATGCGTTAAAGCACTTTTTTAATGTGCAATGTGATGCAATCACTTTTCAGAGTGGATAAATCTGGTGATTTTCTATTGCCTGCAGCTCCCTTTAGTACTAATTCCATATTTCTTTGGTTTGATTGTGTGTAAATTAGCGGACAAAGACTGAATATATTATTCTGGTGCTCTGAATGGTCCAGCGAAATAAAACGCTGCCACCAAACCCTGCCACAGAATCCTGCCACCGAATCCCAGGTCATGCTGCTTGCCATCAGCAGCCGGAGTCTGAGAGAGCACAACTGGCCTTGCTCTCTCTCTGAGTGTTGATGGCGCTGGGTTCCCTCATCAGTCCCCAGGTGATGTTTGTCAGCACAGGCGTCTGTCAGCTGATGTATCAGAGCTGGACTGCTGCGCTTTCCTCTTAGAGCACTGGCTTCCCGATAATGCTACATACATCAGCAGCAGTTTGAAAAGAGGCGGTGGCTGACTTGTATCACATGTATCAGAGGAGGCATGTGCTAGTCTTCACCCTCCTAGTGTTGTGGGTATTACTAGTGATAGGGGGAGTCCTAATGAGTGGGTGAGATACTTGGCCTTCCAAGATGAGGAGAAATTTGGATAAAATTAGAAATAAAATAATAAAACAAAAATTTAACATTCTGATGTAGCAACAAGGGTTTGTTCAGATAACTAGCCAACTTAGTACACAGAAACAAATGTCTTTAATTTTTTTGTAGGAATGGTCACAGGGTATGTTGAGTATGTTGTCTCCTCTCCTAATCAGGAATAGTACTGATTTTAGTTTTGAAACACTTTAAATGCTTTAAATACTCTATGTACTAAGGTCAAAGATATTTTTTAAATTAATTATTATAAATATCATGCAAAATTAAAGCCAGTCAAATATATACAACAACAAACAAAAAATAATTTAAAAAAGCAACCCTCTACATTTCTTTTTTTTGCAAATGTTAGAGCATAATTTGTGTTTATTTTGTGAATTTAACATTATAGACATGTGAACACACTTGTTTTCCCATCATATTTTTCAGGTTTGGAGATCTTTGAATCATGGGAAGGAGCAGGGGGATGACTCACCTCTCCCAGATTCCCAGTTGATTGACTTGCAGCCAGCCTTTGATTTAGAGTCTGGACCAGCGAAGCAAGATGGTTTGTTTGTTGTGTTTGCTGAGCAAGTTGCTGTTGTAGTTCGCCGATTTGTTGTTGTTGGGTTTGAAAAATAGATTCTATGCTGGCTGCATCCATCTGTGAGATGGACTCGCCTCCCGCAGTGTCTGTTGGGTTACGGCGCAGCATTCTGTGAACAAAGAGCACAGATGACACTGGAAGACACTTTAGCGGGTTTTAATCAGGAGAGTACAATTCTGAAGGCACAAGGAAACACAAATCAGTCAATGAGATTCAACAAAACATATCACTTAAACTAAAGAAAGCTAGGAAGCTAGCAGTAACAAGAAAACAGACTACCAAACTATAAACTGGACAAAAACACAACAGGGCTTAACAGAGCTAGAATTGTCAAGAGTTTTGGCAGAGCAAAGGCACATGGAGGGTGCAATGCTGCGCAGGGAGCTGAACAGGAGTGAGGTTTATATAGGCGGAGCTAACGAGGAGGGAACGAGATCCAGGTGTCAGTACTCAGGAGAGGCGGAGCGTTGAATTGTCACTGAAGAGGGAGTCGTGGGGACAGGCTGATTGGTGGAAGGAATGTGAGACATTACAAGACAGCCGTAACTTAACATTAAACCTCAATATTTTTCAGCAAAATTTTAAATTAGGCAAATAAAGTGTAGCTCTGGAGAATTGTGTGATATGTAGATGATGTATTAATTAGAAACCAGTGCTTAAAATGTATAAAAGAGTACCTGTTTAGGGTCTGTATAATATACTATTAATTGATCTAAGCAGGACTATGGCAACTAAAACACCAAATCATTTGGATTTCTTATAATTCCATAGTATATTATTTTACTGATTGGATACATATTTGTATCATATTGGCTAAATAAAATTTTGCAGTTGTTCCATATAAAACCATTAAAAATGTTCTGTGCATGTTCTAACACTAAAAGTGTTCAAACATCTTTTTTAGGATATAATAGAATTATAAAAAGCTAAATGTATATTCATTAGAAGGACTGAAAAAATAATTATTCTGCCTTTATTCTTGAATTTTGTTTTCTTATAATTCCAGAGGCTCACTAGTATTGGGAAATCTATTCATTCATTCATTCATTCATTCATTCATTCATTCATTCATTCATTCACTTCAAGTAATTAAGTACTTTTTGTATCAACCTTGCAAAAAAGCAGTGCATTTAAGTACATTTTAAAAGTTTACTTAAGTACATTTAAAAGTATACTTAACATAAAAAGTACATACTTTTAGGTTTACAACTAATAGATACTTAAATACATACTAAATGGACTATTTTGGAACAACTTATGTCAACTTAAGTATATTTCAGTTGTAATTAAGCTATATTTATACACAACATAAAAGCCTTATATTGTGCTTTTGAGTGCTTTTTTCATATAACTTCTGTGAACGTAAGTAGATTTATTATTATTTTATAATAATTATATTGTAAATGTACTACTTTCCATATTGATGCACAAATTGTGTAAACCTTTAAGCTACTTTTAAAAGAAGATACACTTTAAGCAGTATTTAATTATTTAATGACACTACATATCGTCGCTGTCCAATGAAAAACACTTATCTCCAAAACAGCAACTTTACAGAAGAGAGAAAAAAACTTGGAAACTTTTATTGGAAGTCAATGTAAAAAGTGTTTATTCCATGTCATTTTAAAGAGTTTCTATTGGTCCGTTTATCAAGAAATTTTGGTACAGTGTAAGGGACAGTTTGTCTTTTCAAATTATGTAGCAAACTAAAAATCAACGAAAATGGAGATAAGTATTTTTCATAGGACAGCGAAGATTTTTTTTATCAACACAACGTATAATTTAAAGCATATTGCTTAATTTTTTTTTATGGAAATTCAGAGAAAATATATTTAAAATGTATTTTCATTAAGTGAATATGAAATATAAAATTAGTTTTTAATATTCTTTACTTAATTTAAACATACTTTTAATGCTCTTTAGTATACTTCCCTTTCACAAGGGAATACAAAAATCCAAATGACTGCAAAATGACTTGGAATGAAACCTTTTAATGCTGCCATCCACATACTATATATATATATATATATATATATATATATATATATATATATATATATATATATATATATATATATTATATATATATCTGAATATCAATTAATTGAACTAAGTCTGTTATTCTGTATAATTCTGTATATCTGAATGCTTTAATAAAATGCAGGATCAATCAATAGTGACCAATCTATGATGTGTGCTCGGCTCCTGAAACATCAGAAAGGGGGCTTTCTGCCAGACTCAGCCGGACGGGACTCAGACGAGCCTCTGTATGACGGAGCCGTTATCAGTGTCCCCTCTGTGGAGGGAGGAAGAGGGCACTCCCTCAGTTATCAGCTCTCAGCTGCAGGGGACGTGACATCACACAGGGGCCCGCAGAGGACCTGCATATCCACATACGTACCCACACACACACTGCAGAGCAATTACATCATCCTCTCTTTTATTTAGATCACACAGGGCACAGACGGACCAGCGCCAGTGCCAACCTTCAGTATCTCTATATACAGACCGGGTCTGATCAGGGTGGGCGTGAGGGTTAAAAATACAAGAGGAAATGACTGGCCCGCAAAAGTGGAGGGAGCATCTGTGCTTTTTATGGGCCAGCGGAAAATGAACAAATTGGAGAAAGTTTACTCTAAAGTGAACATAGAATGGTTTAGAAGAGTTTTGTATAAAAAGTGCCTTTAAGTGAAGTTCTCAGTTCTTCAGGTGAAGATTTCAGTCCAGTGCATATTTAATCACAGAGAAATAGTGTATAAGATCCTTTATTTATTTTTTTATTTTACCCTCTATTCTGCCCTTTTTCTTGCATTTCATTTTCTGTCCCTAGAGATTCACTTCCACTATATGGACAAAAGTATTGGGACACATTGACATGTGTCAAGTACAAATTAAGTACAAATGCTTTGATATCTTACTTAATTAGAAATGTTCGTTATCTATGCTTTACAGGTGTAAATCTTTTTTTCAGATTAATTTTTCTTCTACTTTTTACATTTTCGTACAGTTATCTGAACTTTCTACTCCTTACATTTTAAAAACAGCCTCATTACTCCTATTTCATTTCAGCATGTTTTCATTCCGGCTTCTTACCATTAAAAAAAAACAAAACTCTATCCAAATAAATCTCTTCATCCAGATAGAGTGAGTCTGACTGTGATTGGATGTAGAAAAAGTATAAATATATACAATTCTGATACCCTATTGGTTTATGCTGTGATCCATCACACCTGCACACGTCACCCCCCCCCCCCCCACACACACACACACACACTCCAGCAAGAACATAGCAGACGTATGTAGTCTAGTATGAAGATGATCCGTGCAGAGACTCAAGAGAACTTGAGCCAAACGTCTAACTAAACTTATTTAATATATTTACATTCTACTAAAATATATAATTTACAATGGGGCATATGTGCAGCTGAAACAGGGAGCTTTGTTCATCTCAGTTTTATCAGCATTCAAATGTTTATAGAACATTATAGTCATTATGGCTTTTAAAAAAATGTGTTTTGGGGAGGGAGGTAGTGCACTATAGGATCCTGTGGCCTAAGCTTTTGTCCTTTAATGGCATTTTTTTTTGCCCTTACATTACTTTTATATGTTTATACTTGCAGTAGTAAACCACTACTTTTACACTTTTACTTGAGTCTGGGTATTGGATCATCACCACTCCAACTCAAACTAAAAGTATTAGATAGTGCAAAACCATCATTAGACACAGTTAAACACAGCGGAGTCCAATCCCCGATAGCACAAAGAACCTAAACTTGGCAGTTGTATGACATCATTGGCTGACTGGGGCCAATAATCTCAGCATCCGGGGTTTTGGCACTTGGGCCTCAGGCTGATACCCATATTATACTTGGCAACCAAGGAATTGCCATGCAGCACTCAGCTCAGATGCAAACCAAAATTCACCCATTCAAGCCAGGCTGTAACTCAGGCTTGGTGTGTGGTATTCAGTGCGGAAAATGACCCGAGTGAAAACATTCTAAACCTTAAATTGAACCTTTTCCTAAGATCCAGAATGAGTTTCTAAAAAAAGGCCTCTATTTTATGTCTGGGTATTCCCACACTGATTAGCTGCATCCTCCCTTAATTAAACGAGGGATCACACTTCGATCCTGTAAGCTTGTAATAATGTATGCAGCGTTGGTTGTGCTATTTTTGGGCCTGTGTGACAGAGGACGCCATACATGTTACCTTTTTTTCTCCTCTTCACTTCTTCAGGAACTGCCGCAGCTACTGGGATAAGGCTCATCCATCTGTGATAATGAGCTGACAATTTTCCAGGAAGTTAATGACACACTGGGACATATTGTAAGCAAATGTGGGATAACAGAAAACAAAAACAGATTGATTCCAGTTGCTTTCAACAAGCTTACAGTTGCTTTCTCAGGGATCCGAGTGGACCACTGTTATCTGAGGATCGCCAATTTGAGTCCCGGATCACGATGCTTGCCTTCAGCAGCCAGAGTCCGAGAGAGCACAATTGGCCATGATTTCTCTCTGGGTGGGTAGATGGCGCTCTGTCATCTCTTCACTCCCAGTGTGATGTTGGTCAGCACAGACACTTGTCAGCTGATGTAGCAGAGCTGGAGATCTGCGTTCCCGAACGCAGGCAGGTATTAATGCTGGACAAAAATTAAGTATTTTATTTGTATTTGTCCTCCAGAGCTCCCCTGCAGTCTACCCATTTTGAGCTACCCCTAATGGACAGCTGTACACATGCTTTTGTTGACAAGCTGTGAGATACATACCTCTATCTGAAACAGCCCTGGTTCTAGACTGCTTTGCTTGGGCAGGGCAGTAGAACATAATGAGTGGGCATGTTGATAGTCATATTTTTAAAGCCATAAATAATAAATAATGATGCTGGCTTAAATGTATGTATGAAGTAAAAAATGTTGCACGTGTCTTCAACAGAAAACGACACATTATATAGGGTTTTCTACAGAATATATTTATTCATAAACTACATGCAGAGGGGTATCAAGTAAAGTCTGTGTTAGGAGAGATTAGCTGGTAAGTTAAGCAAGGAAATATCTTCACTTTTCACAGCAAAATGTGATTTTGTGATTGGTTCAGAGATTTTTTTTTACTGTTTTATTCCATATTATTTCTAATTTATTATTAAATGCTTTTAATCCCTTTGATGTTTTACATGTTTGGCAACATTGAAATGAGGGTCACCCTCAATAATTTTCCCCAAGTGAAAATAAAGGTGGATTGATTGATTGATTGATTGATTGACTATCAGTGTTTCAGCATAGGCTACTCTCCCTATTACAGTTAGTTGAATAACAACATGATTCTAAGTCTGAGCTATTCTGA
This sequence comes from Astyanax mexicanus, assembly GCF_023375975.1. Taxonomy (NCBI): domain Eukaryota; kingdom Metazoa; phylum Chordata; class Actinopteri; order Characiformes; family Acestrorhamphidae; genus Astyanax; species Astyanax mexicanus. Next base: position 14,866,317 of record NC_064408.1, read on the forward strand.
GCTATTACAAGGTAATAATGCTACATATAAAGTTGCTTTAATATAAAAACGCATTGGTGTGGACGGAGCCTAAGTACAGGGCTATTCTCGTCCATGGTAAATGCCCGCATGTAAACATAGATTAGGTTGGAAAACTCTGGAAAGTTCCTTTATGGTCAGACCTCAGCTCTGCAGGGCTGTAGATTTTTATGTGTTTTTATGTACGTATATCTATTTTTATTTATAAGTATAGCCGAAGCTCTGCTCAGCCGAAGCTCTGCTCAATGTATTGGTTTAAACATTTTTCCACATTTTTTTTTTCCTGTGTGTTTCTTTGCAGTGAGTGTATCGGAAAAAAACACAGGGAGAGAAGAAGCCAGAAGAATGAAGGCTGAGGTCAGCCAGCTAATCACACACTATATGTGTGGTGTGTGTGTTCTTCCTTATAGTTATCATTCCTGTATCCAAGCATTCTCTCTCTCTCTATTTCTCTCTCTGTCTCCCTATGTCTCTCGCCCTCTCAGCGGGGTAATTACAAAGAGCCCGGTGACTAAAAATACTGGCTACTGTAGCCCAGCAGAGAGCAACAGCGCTATCCGATTACATTCAACACTCATTCCCAACAGGAGGCTCCAGCAGAGGCCTCAGAAAAGTGTGTTCTTTGGCTCATACCTAACTTCACAGCTTGCTTTTATTGCGGTGTTGATTTTCATAGCGACGCAATTCATTCCCAACAAAAACTACAAAGAGTTAAAAGGGAATTCCTCTGAGAATTCCTCTGTCTGACCCAGGAATGAGAAAAATGCTGCAATATTTACTTTTAAAACAACCTAATCTTGTGAAGGCCCCTCCAGGATGTGTTCCAGCTTCAGGCCCAGTTTTGCTCCACTGTAACCTGCTGACCCAGGCGAGTGGATAAGGAGATGAATGACTGAATGAAGACTAAAGGCCTTGTGCAGTAGCTGTTTACACAGATGTGTGAGATAACATGCCCCAAATAAAGGAGTCAGTATTGCACAACCTGGATGTTGTCCTTCACAAGCTGCTTATGATTTTAATCAGGTCCCTGACTGCATCATCTGTCACATACTCTGTCTATACACACCATAGACTGTGTATAGCTGGACAGAGAATCGTCTCCCAAAAGTGAAGCCACCACAGGTCGGGCGCCCCCTGCTGTTCGGTTTCAAAAAGCTGTGTAACTCCACCCATTACCATAGGTTTCAATGGCAAAACAGACAACTTTCAATCACGTTTTTTTCTAATATACTGTAATTCTACCTCCATTATTTAAATGCAGCAGCTAGTGTAACCTCTGCTTATATTGTCAAATTTTTATATCCCCACAGAATGCGTTTTTAAAAACGTTATTCAGCTCTATTCAAAAAAGATGTGGTAATTGTAAAAGGGCTGGTTATGGGCGGGACCAATAACAGACCGTCAGCTCTGCCCGCTTCGCTCTGCAGCCTGTGACCGTGAGGCAGCCCTCAGGGGCGGGGTTATTTAAATGAGTCGGCTGTCTCTCCTCAATCTTTCTTCCTCCTCTGGTCTCTACTGCGCAGACTCGGATGTCAGGATCGGCAACATGGCGGAAGATTTTGGCTTCGTTTTTATTGAATGAATGGGAACGGAGACACGGCGTCCATCTTTTTTTACAGTCTCTGATACACGCACATTTACACTTACATAGCAAATATATAGGAACAGTACTAGTATTGTGTCCCATTACTATGGGACAAACTAAAGAACACTACTGACCTGTGAGATACAGTGGCATGAAAAAGTATTTGCCCCTTTTTTGCTCAGTTCAGAGAGTCCTATTGTATTGAATCTGTAAAATTCTATTGAATACTATCTACAGTACTTCTATACAGGGACCAGCCTAAGGGGACTAAGTTGTGTTTGTGTGCATTTACACATCTGTGAAAGGCATCTGACCCCTTTTTACTAGCATATTAACTGTGCTCTGAGCACATGATCATATGACGAAGGAATTTTTCATTATATTTTCAGCATTGTGAATTTAAAATAAAATACCTAGTTCCTAAATTTTAATAGATGTCGTTTTTTTTTAGTTCTGCTTCTAGAGGGCTGGATTCCTGCACAGTACACTGACTTCCCTGCTGTAACAGAGCTACAAATCCTGGCATTTAATAGGTTAATTTGTTAGTAGGAGTGCTAAAAAAGGAAACTGTGTGGGTTTCTGTATACTGGGCTCTCCTACCTTTTGATTACTGCATAGCAATATACACAGAAAATATTCAATATCAAAAACCCACTCAGCTACAGTGTAAACCTAAAGAAGGATCTGAGGTAAGGGAAATACTTTGCCAAATAATTTCCAAATCGTCCCACCTGGTGTTGCTATATACTCCTCATGCTAATTCCACACAACTGCTGGCCCTCCAACAGACATTATAACCAGCGTGCTGATGTGATAGACTAATCCTAGCTCAGATTAAAACTGAACTGCCATTCTCAAATATCAAACAGCTACTAAATGACAGCTTCTATATCTAATCACAGACACACAATTAACTATTATTAGCATGAGTTTATTATCTGTACTGAGGGCTTTGATGACTGACCTTCACGTAATGTTATTAATATTGTAAAAATATTCTATTGCTTGTTTGAAGACATGATGCTAAAATGATGGAAAAATCTAGAATAACATTAACAACAAAATACAGTAGCAGCAAATAACTCATTTCTTTGTAAAGCTGTAGTGCAATTAACTGTTCTGGCCATGTGTACATGCTTGTACATACTTACTCAAGACCTTCCCCAAGAGACAAGACAGTGAGCGCCCACACTGCACTGTGCATGCAAGGAGACAGAGTGCAGGACAAATGTTCAGATGTCCAAATATTCTGGTTAGCAATTAGGTTTGACAGGATTGGATGAAGTTAGCCACGATGCTTAAAATAAGTATGTTAGTTGCGATGCTAGCAGCTGTGTTACATATATATTTTATTTATATATATATATATATATATATATATTAAATGTTGATTTAAAATTAATACTTATTTCTTTTTCTTTTAGGATTCTTACTATTTTATTCCATATTATTTCTATTTTTTTTATTATTATTATTTTTATATATTTATTATTAAACGCATTTAATCCCTTTGATGTTTTACATGCTTGGCAACATTGTAAATGAGGGTCACCCTCAATGTTTTTTCCCAAGTGAAAATAAAGGTTGATAGATTGATTGATTGAGTATCAGTGTTTTAGCATAGGCTACTCTCCCTATTACAGTTAGTTGAATAACAACATGATTCTAAGTCTGATCTATTCTGAGCTATTACAAGGTAATAATGCTACATATAAAGTTGCTTTAATATAAAAACGCATTGGTGTGGACGGAGCCTAAGTACAGGGCTACTGTCGTCCAAGGTAAATGCCCGCATGTAAACATAGATTAGCAGGGTGGGTGCAGGTTAGCTAACAGTGCTAGTGCTAACAAACAGCCACGGTCAATGGTGCTAGAATTAGGTAGCTGCCGCTGACCAGCAGATTGCTTAGTGCTCCATTAAAGGAGAACTCTGGTGTAAAAGGAACTGGATAAAAAGTACTTACCTTTGTTGAATAGCACACTTCCGTTCTCCCACTGCATTCTGAGATCCAGTATTTTGTGCAACTTGCCTAAACAGGCTTTTACAATGAGTGAGGCGGGGCATGACATGCGTCTGCAGATCAATAACTTTTCACACCAGTATCCAGGCTCAACGTAGCTCCACACTTCATTGGTAGAATCTGGAGAGCCCTGACATTTAAAACAAGAACTTTAAAACTGCACAAGAAGCTTATTAAAAGCAGTGGTGTGCAGTGAGGCCCGTCTAACCCTTCAGAGAAGGGGTGACAATAAGTGCATGTAAATAATTACATCATTTATAATCAGGAAATATATATTATTGTTATTGTAAGTGTATGGACTTATTTTATAAATTAACTAAAATAAGAAACAGCATTAGTTTTCGAAGCATTAGTCTTTGTTTTTCAGTTGATATAGGACTCTTATGTGACTGACAGTGGTACTGACCAATCAAAGCTTTTTAAAATGGCTTCTGCCCACTTGTGTCTGCACGACCCTTCTCCTGATTTTGAGAAGGGTGTAGTAATGAGTCTGTTAGCAAAATCATAGGACAATCTAACCAATCAGATTCATGATTTTCCCTCTGGGGGCGGGGCCATGGTTGTCTAACCCCTTTTCAGCGCTGTGCTGAAGATATACGTGTTGCTTAGTCGTGAAACGGAGCGCATGCTGGCTTAGTTCAATAGTTAGCTAACTATTACGGAAATACGACTGCAAATAAGAGAGATATTGTGTCACATCATATTAAAAAGCCCTTTTAAAGACTGTTCTTCAATCTGAAACTAATTCACAGTAATAGGTGCCCTGACTGGTGAGTTTTTGTGTGTACTTAATGTTTTGGCAACAAATGAGTGATATTCTTTGAACGCCTGTACATGTAGGAAAATTAAGCTTTTATTGTTGTGGTCTATTGTATACTTTTGTGGTTTGTAGCTGTATTTGTGGGCTGTTTATGTGTATTAAATCCATATAATTCAGTCAAGACAGAGAATATGTAGTTATTGTAATTTTTATCTATGTGTCGCTTGGCTGGGGGGGGGGGGTTGGCGGGTTTTGGGGGCTTGCAGAAGGGGTACCCACTATATTCACTGCACGCCACTGATTAAAAGCCACTGTTTACATCCTATAGCGTAGGTAAATCACTGAGCACCACCACAATTTAGGTCACAATAAGTCAGCCGTCGACCACGAATAGTAAAACATTTTGAGCAAAGTTTGCTTAATTTGTTGTTGGTCCTTTGCATTCAAATGTCGACAGTAACCAGATATTTTCAGGAACAGCTGGAATTCAGGCATTTCCAAGCAATTAATTTTGCAATCTGCTCATCTATCCTACTTATTCATTTGTGCTCGATGTTTGACTCATTGCAACTTCATTAAGATTGCTGATGGGTCAGGCCTACTGACATCATCACAGTATAATATGCTTCCTTCAAATGCAAATACAGACTATCAAAATAGACCTGTAAATAAGCCAATTCTAAAACCTCAGACTGTTACATAACAGTCCTGGCTCTTTTTGCTTAACATAAACCAAACCAACTAGTAAGGATTGGGTGGATATAAACCCCTAAAGCATTGATCTCTGGAGCAGTGGAACTTTCACTGAACATCCAGTGCTTTTGAGAGTGTTGAGTTGGGGAGTTGAGGATGAGGAGGGGTGAGGTGGTTTAATTTTGTATTAAAAATATGATTGAGCAGGTGTCCCAATACTTCTGCCCTTAATAATGTATGAGAAAATAATAGGATACATATCCTTTAATGTGAATTTAGAGAGAGAAGGTGAGAGAGACTGCAGGTCAGGGTTTAAAAAAGGCTGAGAGAGAGAGAAGTCACGGTACCATGTCGTCTGTTCAGGAGAGAAATGTTAAAAATTAATGTGGATTATTAAAAGAGTCTATCTTTACCTGTATATCTCTTCTCGCTCTGCTATATTTAGCCTCTCTGCTTTTTGGCTCAGGTCAGCTGGAGATGCAGACGGCCCACAGGAACGGTTCAGAGCTCTGTGTAACGAAACCACTTACCTCTCTCAGCCTTGCCGTGGTTTGGTTTATCATGCACAGGCTGCAGGTTGCTCTGTGTGTGTGTGTGTGTGTGAGTGTGTGTTTGTTTGTGTGTAGTCTTTTAGTGGTTTGACTGTTAAACTATGTTACCTTGGCCTTTCTTCCATCCTGGCAACGCAGAGATGTTTGAGCCAAACACACAAAACCACGAAAACACCAGACTTGCTGTAATTACACGTGTTCAGCTCATCTACAAGTGTGAATATTCACTGACAGACTTCAAGTTTGAGCACTGCCTGCTTTCAGGCTGCATTTTGAGTGCAAAGTTCATTTCCAGTGAAGGGAACTCTTAATTCTTTAGCATACAAAGAGACTTTGCAGGAACATTTTGGACTGTTGGCAGAGTGTAAAGATAGCAATTAGCTTTAATGAGTGTAGGCTAGGGCTCCATGTGTTACATCAATTGATGGCGTTGGATGTGTTTTCGTTGTAGTTCGTACCATAGGGATTATCCCTCCTGTTATGTTTATTTGACAGGGACAGCAATGGTGTTCCCGGGTCAATTTCACCTGGTGCATGTTTAATTATCCAAAAGAAAAGAAGCAACAAGCAGTGTGAATATTTCATCACTAAATCACTATGATATTTCAACACTCTCTCCATTGCTTATTACTATTTAGTGCAAGGGTGTTTTTTTTTACTTTCTACAGGTAAAAGTTCAATAAGGATAATGTACTAATTTTTCATAAAAAAAATACATGTTCAAACTTTTTAAAATGTTTCATTACTTTTACTTTTGAAAGACTAACATATAAAACAATAGTTTTACAACACATGAAAACATAAAATTGCCATTTTGTTTAAGTTTTAGTTTTTGCAGTGGATGGTTGCAAATATGTGCGATGAACCATTTTCATGTTATATGTTGATTACAGTAATTAAGGCAAGCAGAAAAAGTTTCTGAGAAAAATAGGGTCGGGTGAATACTTTCGGCAATATAGTGTAGCTAGTTAATCATACTATCAATCATACTCATTAACATCAAATATTTACTAAATGTTAGCATAAATTGGTCATAAAATAAAATCTAATTAGTTATTAGCCAGCCAGAGAATGATAAAGCTTGATTTTTGGTAAATTAATGCCAATGAAAAACTTAATATTACATCAAAGCTCCAATCCAAGGACAATCTCTTGTAAGAAAACAAATAGAGAATTGGTAATTGGTTATCCCGTTCCCACTCCTTTGGATTTCACTCCCATACCTTAATAATTTGTGGCCATGCAATATATATTTTTAAATGATGTCCCTTTAGAGGCTCTGTAGATAGTGGTTGCAGATGGATATGACCTTTATTTTATGAAATTGTGTGGGCATTTAACATTACTTTATCCACAGAATCAACTGTGTGCTGGAAATATGTCACAGAAGGCATTACCACCCAGAGTAGACAGTGCAGTGGGTGGTAATGATTGTGACCAGCAGTGTATGGCTAGAATTGTCTATTTTAACAGGCAAGCAATTTGGGCAGGAAAGCGAGTGTGTGTGTGTGTGTGTGTGTGTGTGTGTGAGTCTTCAGAAGCAGGCTGCTGCAGTGTGTTCTGAATAGAGGAACTGGTCCTGTACCCGTGGGCACTGTGCTGGGCGCTGCCTGTCACTCTGCCCGTCTAAAATAGTAATGGAGGTGGGAGGCCAAAGCATTAGGTCATACAGGGTCACACTGCTCCCTCACTGCCACTGGCTTCCTCTGCACTGCTGCGCTGACACCCTGCAGCTCCAAAAACAGAGTGTGCGTGTGTGTGTGTGTGTGTGTGTTTATGTCCCTGTAGCATTGGCTAGAGGGATATAAATCCCCCAGCATTGAGCTGTGGAGCAGTGGAACTGTGTTGTTTGGAGTGATGGTGCTTCATCCAATACGTTCAGGATGGGTTGGAGTGGTCAACAGGCGGTAGGAGTTTAATATAGGCCTGTGGTGAGAATATGGTGAGAAATTGTTTGCTGTGGAGGTCTTCATTTGGTGAAGACACCAGTAGGCACCAGTCTCTGCAGGAATGCTAATCTGTCTCTTATTGATAAGTCATTTTACATACAAAGGCAATAGAGGTGCTCTCTGTGTGTTAACTTTTCAGCAAAAAAATATATGTTAATGAGTTTAGTCATGCTTAAGTAACATTTTCTTATACAGTCTCATCTTCCCAGGTAGGTCTGAAGTACTTTCCTAAATAATCCTAGGTGATTCTTTGGGTTACATTACATTATGAGAGGTTCCAGGTCAGTAACAATTACACTGCAGACAAACCAAGTCTCCCTGAAGCTGCGGGAGTCTACCGCATTTCGGTAGCGGCTCCCTGATGCCCGCGAGTCACATATAATCTCCCGGAATTCAGAACGAGTGCCCCAAACGTGCACACAGGCCACAGACTTTTTTTCTCTAATCTTGTGTGGGAAGGAGAGAGAGAAAACAGAGAGGGTTCTGATTGGCCTGTTCTCTGCAAAGTGTCTGTGAGACAGCCAATCAGTTTTTTGTGTGGGCAGTGTGCAATTTTTTGTGATATTGTAACTGTCAACTTTTGTCAAATAAAGGCTTTTTTTCAAAAGAAAAAAGGAAAGCAGAGGCACGGCCTTCCAAAAAGAAAAAAAAGATAAAACTCATTTCACCTCTGAATATTCTAAATTTAATTAAAAAAAAGTAAAACTAATTAATATAAAAGTAAAGTTTCGTTATCCTTTGGTGTGTGTGCAATTTTTTGTTTTGTTTTGTGTTTTTTGGTGGGGGGGAAGGGGTAACCTCCCTGAAATCAACTTTAGCAACTTGGGATGTCTGACACTGATACACCCAGCAAGTTCTTTAAGTTTACTTGTTGTGAGCTGAGAATATGATGAAAATCCCTGCTGCTGTTAAAGCTGTAGCCTGTTGTGCACCTCCTCAAAAATGTAACTAATGTAAGAAATGTAACACAGGCTACAACGTAGATAACTTGTTGACAGAGGTATAAATGGGCCTTTCCTGTTATTCATTTCATACATGCATGGCCATACAGATCCTTTAATATTTTCTCTGTACAATTTACAATTTTAAGACCACTATTTGCATATTGAAAATTGACTCAATGTTCTAATATAATAGGAGAACAACTTGCAATTGGCCACCTTAAATACCTTTTCTCATGATTGGATACACCTGGCTATGAAGTTCAAAGCTCAATGAGGTTACCAAACCAATTTTGTGCTTCAGTAAGTCAGTAAAAGTAGTTAGGAGTATTCAAATCAATAAAATGATAAGGGTGCCCATACTTTTGCACCGGTCAAATTTTGGTTTAATGCATATTGCACATTTTCTGTTAGTACAATAAACCTCATTTCAATCCTGAAATATTTCTGTGTCCATCAGTTATTAGATATATCAAACTGAAATGGCTGTTGCAAACACCCAAATATTTAGAACTAAAAATGGTTAATAGATTAATAGGGGTGCCCAAACTTTTTCATATGACTGTATAATAATTATTTCTTTAACTTTTACAGTTTCAATGCCAATAGTCAAATTATGTTGACAAACTGTAAAAACAGATTCTACTAATTCTGCATTAGTTGAGGAACTACATGCATGTGAGTTTTCACCCTATAAAAAAAACACATAGACATATGTCCCAAACATTATGTTGCCTAGAATGGGTAACTTAAAAAAAATAATTTTAATATACGCTATATGGACAAAAGTTTTGGGAGTAGCTGTCTCTACTGTCCAGAGAAGGCGGAGCAACGTCATGAGGATTGGATTGCATTTATTGATATGACAGGTTTTTTTCAAGAAATGTACTAAAAAAAACTACAGTTCTAAGTGTTTTAAGGGTCGCAGAGTGGCTGTGAATTGTGTGGATTGGCCCTGTGTATCTACAGTAGATAGCAATACAAAAAAAACAAACAAACAAACAGCACAAAGAGAGCAACAACAGGAAGAAAGTGAAAGGGTATCTCTTCACCCCATATCAGCGGAACATCCTCCACAACCGCCGGTAAGCACTAAATCCTCCCCAAAGAAAAGATTCCACTTTCCCAAGCAATTCTGGGGCTTGTGGGCTGAAAATGAGTGGCTCGGCTCTAAAAACTAAAAATGCTGTTTAATCTGTGATCTGTGTCACTGCACTTAGCCGCGCGGCCGCGGCAAGAATAACTCCAAACCGCCCCAAAACACGTCCAAATGAAAAAGCGCTGGAAGTGAAAGATGTGTGTTTATACTGTGTTTATGGGCTACTAAAATACATAGGTCTGACTGCGACAAACAGGAAATGGGTGTTGCTGGGGCACCCACAGCGATGGGGAATGCAGCCCACAGGATTTAGCACTGCTGATCCAGGAACAGTTGCGTCCAGCAGAATTCCAATAGTAAGCAGAGTGTAATGGGATGGTCCAGCTGATCCTGCATCAGTTATTGTGGGCAGCTCTGCTGACGTCTTTAAATCTACGTTCTCTGACCTGGCCTCAGATCACTCATTTGTGCAACTTCAAACCTAGCACAAAACACTGTATAAGCATGTTTTCTAGACAAACACCATCCACAATAGCATACCATAGGGACAGAAGTCTTGGGACACCTGCTTATACATCGTTTCTTCAAAAATCAAAGGTTTAAAAGAAGAATGCATCCTGCTTTTGTTGTCTTTACTCTAGAGGAAGACAGGCTTCCTAATGATGTGCTTTTTCCTGAAGCTCACTATACTTACATAAGTACTATAAGTAGCACCATTGTTCCAAATATTCATGTTCATTGGCCCAAGAAGTCATATTCTATTCTAAGGTTTTCTCTACAGGAGCTAGACAAGCTGTGTGGGTGTGAATTTACACATCTGTGCTAGCAATGGATGCAACTTAAAGTAGCTTAATGCATTCATTAGAAGGTATGTCCACAAAGTCTTATTGTCTTAAATGTACTCTACATGTCTACTATTTTTAATTCTGTATAAAAAAAAAAATATTTTAATGTATTTTCAAATTATTTAACATGTTTTAATGAATAAATAGGCATCTTCTGAATGGGTCAATTTTTAATTGTTTCAAGAAATAAGACATAATTCAGCTTTTGTCTAACTTTGTCTAATTTAGTTCTTAATGACTGTGTAATTACACATTACTTACTTCATTAGTCATTATGCCGCAAAACAGAGATGCGAGGTGTTTGAGCAGAAACAATGATACATGATGTGTCCAAATATTTCTGGACACTTTTAACGAATGCTATTTTCTGTTTTCAATAGAGTAGAACTCTCTATTCAGTACTTTTGGAAAAATGTGCTCTTTTCAGTACTTTTGGAATGATGGTGCTTTATTCAGTACTTTTGAAATAATGGTGCTCTATTTAGTACTTTTGGAATGATAGTGCTCTTTTTTGTACTTTTGGAATGATGGTGCTCAATTCATTACTTTTGGAATGATGGCTTTCTTTTCAGTACAATTGGAATGATGGTGCTCCATTTAGTAATTTTTTGAATGGTGGTGCTGCATTCAAGAATTTTGGAATGATGGTGCTCCATTCAGTACTTTTGAAATCATGGTGCTCTATTCAGTATGTTTGGAATGATGGTGCTCCATTCAGTACTTTTGAAATGATAGTGCTCTTTTCAGTACTTTTGGAATGATGGTGCTCCATTCCGTACTTTTGAAATGACGGTGCTCTATTCAGTACTTTTGGAATCATGGTGCTCTATTCAGTATTTTTGTTTTGATGGTGCTCCATTCTGTACTTTTGAAATGATAGTGCTCTTTTCAGTACTTTTGGAATAATGGTGCTCTATTCAGTACTTTTGGAATGATGGCTTTCTTTTCAGTACGATTGGAATGATGGTGCTCCATTCAGTAATTTTTTGAATGGTGGTGCTCCATTTAAGAATTTTGGAATGATGGTGCTCCATTCAGTACTTTTGAAATGATGGTGCTCTATTCAGTGCTTGTGGAAGCATGGTGCTCTATTCAGTATTTTTGGTATAATGGTGCTCCATTCAGTACTTTTGAAGTGATGGTGCTCTATTCAGTACTTTTGGAATCATGGTGCTCTATTCAGTATTTTTGAAATGATGGTGCTTTTTTAGCACTTTTTTGAATGATGGTGCTTCATTCAGAACTTTCTGAATGATGGTGCACTTTTGGAATGATGTGCTTCATTCAGTACTTTTGGAATGATAGTGCTCCTTTTAGTAATTTTGAAATGATAGGGCTCTTTTCAGTACTTTTGGGATAATGGTGCTCTTTTCAGTACTTTTGAAATGATAGTGCTCCATTCAGTACTTTTGGTATGATCTAGAGTCAAATCGTTAATGCCTTTGTTGTTGCTGATTGCAATCAAATCCTCACAACAAAGCTTAAACTTCTAATCTTTCATCTGGACCCACATCATAAAGACTTCTTAGCAGACAGTCCCTACGCAGAGTGCCTGTTTTCTGACAGAGAGTCTGCACATTCTTATCAATTAGACCCTCTGAAGGCTGTCAAAAACAGGATGTAGTGAAGGTATAGTGGGGCATTTGGCCCGTCTTTAAACAGGAACTGAGGCTATAGGCCCTGATAACTCTAGTCTGGGTCTGGAATCTGGGGTCTTGGCTTCAACAATCGTCTGCATGAGCTGTGGAAGATTCCAAGGAGCCTGGTTGGCTGTAGACCATCAGGAAACACGTTTAGGACCATATATTCTCCTGGGGATCACTCTGTTGGACACAGTACTTGAGCAAACGCCAGTTGGGACAAAGATAAGACAAAGATTCTTCTCATTTGGTCCAATATTTCTTGGACGTATTTAGAATAGTCTAATGCATGTGAAGTTTTAGACATAAAATCCCAATCTCTTTATCTTGAAGGCCACTCTTGGGACATAAAGTAAAAATACCAACCTTGTAGATCAGTGTTGATGTAGCCCATCTGGTGGATGGTTTGTTTTAGCCATTTTCAAGTCCTCATGAATAGTATCTGACAGCAAACACACACTAGCATGACAAGTCCAGGTCAGCATCATGGTCATGCTGAAAATAGTTTACCACCTAAGTGCAATTACTGACAAAAAAATGCACCAAAAACGGGCTGTTGGGGAGGAGTGAAACATTATGGTTTTGGTTCTGATACATCAGCTCACAGACGCCCTGTGTTGATCTGATCGACATCACCCTTTGGAGTGATGAGGGGAAAGAGTGCCATCTACCCACCCAGAGAGAGCAAAGCCAATTGTACTCTCTCAGGGCTGCATGACCAGGGTTCGAATGTTTCAAACTCCCAGTCACAGTGGCAACACTTGGAGCCCCCCTGAGGCTGGTAACTTATTCTGTGCAACAGAGATAAATCTTGCTCTTTCTTTTTTGGGGCTGGTCCTGATGAGTGCCAGTTTCATCATAGCATTTTTTTTATGGTCTTTGCATCTGCACTTGATACTGGATAATTTTAAAGCTCTACCTCTTCACAACCTAACTGATGCTCTCAAACACATAAAGAGGGCAAGAAATTCAAGTAATTAACTCTTCAAGTCTGCAAGTTCAGCACAGCTGTTAACTGAAAGCCATTCCAGGCCATCCTAGCTGACATAAAAAATGCCAAGATGTGCAAATCTGTCATCTAAACAAGAGTTACTACTTTAAAGAAGTTTTTTTTACAGATCAACATGGACCCAACACAATCACACTAAAGCATACTTTTGTGGAGCCTCTCTGTGGCATTAAGAGGGCAAGAAATTCAAGTAATTAACTCTTCAAGTCTGCAAGTTCAGCACAACTGTTAACTGAAAGCCATTCTAGGTTGTTCTAGCTGACATGAAAAATGCCAAGATGGGCAAAGCTGTCATCTAAGCAAGAGTAAGTACTTTAAAGAAGTTTTTTTTTTTTTTGCAGATCAACATGGACCCAACACAATCACACTAAAGCATACTTTTTTGGAACCTCTCTCAGCTGGTAACACTAATGAACTTTTCCTGTGCAACCAGGGTAAATCTTGGTCTTTCTTTCCTGGGGCTGGTCCTGATGAGGGCCAGTTTCATTATAATGGTTTTAATAGTCTTTGCATCTTCACTTGATACTGGATACTTTCAAAGCTTTACCTCTTTACAACTCAACTGATGCTCTCAAACACATCTTTAAGTCTACAAGTTCAGGACAGCTGTTAACTGAAAGCCATTCTAGGCCATCCTAGCTGATTGAAAAAAATGCCAAGATGTGCAAAGCTGTCATCTAAGGAAGAAGTTTTTCTTTAAAGAGGTTTTTTGTTGCTGATCAACATGAACCCAACCCAATCACACTAAAGCATACCTTTCACATTCTAATAAACCACCATCTAAACTGACTAAAATCCTGGCTTCCTGACAAATCCTTCCACATGGAATAGATGAAGCCTCTCCATCCTCCAGACAGCTGGTTCCACTTCCCAAGTTATCGTCCCATACTTTGAAGATTAACGTCTATATATACGCAGCCCTGATTACAGTTAGTCTTTCTGCATCTGCATCCATACAGCTATACATGACCTTGTTGTAGCATCCTCCGACTGGTACCGTACATAATCCCTCATTTCCTATGCACTCTGTATCGCGAAAAATAAATTATGTTTATTTAGATAAATTGCAGGCAAGAGCACAGGGAAAATATCAATATTTACCTTTAATTCATACTGTATTTATGCATCTGTGTCAACAGCATAAGGACACATTGCCTTTATTCTGAAATGTGTGTCGTTTTCCATGGTGCTTTTGAAAGAATGTGTTTTCATAAAAGTGCAGTTAGCAGATGCACTGGGTGTGTTAGCAGGATTCATCTTCAGGTTTACTCAAGTGTCTCCTTAGGTATGAAGAGTGGATCTTTCCTAAACAAAGATAAGTTTTCTATTACAACCTAAAAAGATATTTTTCAGAATGTTTGGACAGGTTTTCCTTTAGTTTCCTTTAGTTTTTCTGCAAAGACAAATAGCAAAATCTAAACAGCTCTCTTCTTAAAGAAGTTACAGTGCCTAGTTAAAGTACTTAAACTACCTTAAAAGTCAGCAAATGTCTCTGAATTACTAATTCTCTGAGTGAGCATTATCGGAGTACTGTGACTTTCGCCCTTCAAAAACTTTTATCTATTTATATTATTTAAAAGACATCAGAATACTCAGAAATCATATATTTTTGCAGCTTAATCAATTCAAATTTCACACTGTCATGGCAATCTGCATGGCAGGATGGACAATTCTGGTGGAAATTGTCATTTGATGAAACCAGGGTTGACCTTAAGTTGCAAACATTAATTTTTTTTCATGGTAACCCTGTTTCATGCCAAAGAAACATTTAGATTTTCTAAAATGATTGTAATTTCAGTGATATTTTACTGTGACAGAGTGGAGAGTTTACGCTTTACTTCAGCTAAATATTGATATTATTAAGAAATTAATATTAATAATCTTTGAACATGCAGCAAATGTGTTTAATTCTTTGAAAATTAAACAGTCTAAAGGTTGTGATTTCACTGATGGCTAAGATTACAGTCTTAAAGGGGCGGGGTTATCTCAAAATGACAGGGAGGACAGGTTTATGATAGGTTTTAATAGCTTGATATGAATAGCTTTTTTAATGAAAATAGGTAAAAACAAATAAATAAATAAATTGAAATGACTAAATTATATAAAACATAGAACATAAGAAAAAATGTAATTTATTTTCTAAAAAATAGTGTTATTTATCTACTTAAAAAAATCTATTTCAAAAGTCAATTTAACCAGGCAGCACTGTAAAAATGGCAAAAAAGGCTGTATCTTATATCAAAGAAAATTGTATAAAATTTACAAAAGTAATTTTTTTTAAAAAATAACTTCATTTCAAATGTTTATCCCATTTTGTTTCCAGTTTACAAGGCCAATTACCCAACCCACTTATTAGGACTCCCCCATCACTAGTGGTGCCCCAACACACCAGGAAGGTGTAGACTCCTCCGATACATGTGAAGTCAGCCACCACCTCTTTTCGAACTGCATGTGCTCAGAGGAAAGCGCAGGGACTGCAGGTTACTTTAATTTAAGTTAGTATATACCACTGTTACGAATAACATAAACTTGTTGTTTTGTTGTATTGCCCTCTGGCTATACACAGCATATTTGACAGCCGGTTAAACTGTAAATAAAAATGAAATTACAATATTTAGAATAACCCTACAAATAAACACATATTTAGAAGCTTTCACAACAAACTCTCCGAATAAGACACATTCAAAGTTTTGTTAAATTAATCACATATAACTCTGGGATTTAAATACAACAAATAAACACTTTGCAATCTCCAAGCATTACATTTCCCAGCAAAATAAACCGTCAGTAAACTTAGCTTTATACTTTATCAAAAACAATTCGCTCACAAATCTTCAGTTAAACTCTAAGCAAAAAAACAACAATACCTCAGATTACACAATAAGACCATGTTAGTGATCTAAACACAAATTAAACTAAATTTGTGCATTTCACCGAACAGTACTTCACTGTTGTACAAACATTGTAGTTTACATCTTCAGAACAACAAAAGTCTGTCTACCCATTAAACAAGTGATTAACATTAAATCAGATAAACTTACCACGCTGGGGCAATGTAGTTTAGGTTTTCAAGCGACAGGTTTAAGCTTTGTTAGGTTAGTTTTCTTTGTGTGTCTCTCTGATGCTGAGAAGGCTATATTGCCTCCTTCCCCCTTAATGCACAGAAAAATGTAAAAGAAATGTAATAAAGTGTGGAGCCCTCTAGAGGAAAGGAGTGATACCAACATCCCGGCCCCGATGACCTCAACAGATGGTCATCCAAGTAAAATTGGTGAACGACTACTTAATGATACAGAAATAAATGCACTTTAGAGAAATAACTGTTAAAACAAACATATAATCAACAACTATTGTAACAGTCTCACGAGAAGTAAAAGCTGAGAGTCTGTAGAGCTTACTTATCCATATACCCTTCCAGCAAACATAACTTGTGGATAGGTCGAGTGTAAATGCCTGTTTCTGTCTTTACTTGTACTGAGCGTACCAGTCCATCAGCTCCTACATTGACATCAATGACCAATCCAAGGGGCCACTGACTACGAGGAGTAGATTCATGCAGAACTAGCACTAGATCACCTACTTGATAGTTTCTGGAATGGTAGGTCCACTTTTGCCTTTGCTGTAGGCTAGGTAAATATTCCTTTATCCACCTAGCCCAGAACACATCTGCCAAGTACTGGACCTGGCGCCAGCGTCGACGGTATAGATCCTGCTTCACGAAGTGACCAGGGGGTAGAGAACATTCGGGTCTTAACAGAAGCAAATCATTGGGAGTCAGAGGCTGACCATCTCTTGGGTCCTCCGACAGCTTTGTTAGTGGTCGACCATTGACAATTTTCTCAATGATGCAGAAGAGCGTCATTAATCCTTCATCGTCCAAAGTCTGCTGTCCTGTAAGGCCCATGAGAATAGAACGCACTGTACGGATTTGCCTCTCCCATACACCTCCCATGTGTGAGGCTGCTGGGGGGTTGAACTTCCATTGTGTTTCTCTTTGGAGTAGATGCTCTTCAATCCTTTGTTGATTCCATTCGTCCAGTGCCTTTTGTAGTTCATGATGGGCACCGACGAAATTTGATCCGTTGTCTGAGCGTATCAATCGAGGCGTTCCCCTACGAGCCATGAAACGCTGGAGTGCGTTTATGAAAGAATCTGTATCCAAACTGTGCGCTACCTCTAAATGAATGGCCCTGGTAGTTAGACACGTGAACAGGCAACCATACCTCTTCACCTCACTGCGTCCCCTCTTGATGTTAATGGGACCGAAGTAATCCACTCCAACACTGGTGAAAGGTGGTTGACTTGGAGTCACACGGTCAGCTGGCAGGTCGGCCATGTATTGTGTACTGACTGGAGCTCTGTGCCTCTTACATGGTATGCACTGTGCTAGAACTCGTTTCACTGTGCTGCGTCCTCTGACTATCCAGAAGGATTGCCTAATCTCTGAGAGGACCCTCTCAGCTCCTGAATGACCTGTAAGTTTGTGGAAGTGCCATATGATGAGTTCACTGACATGATGCTTCTGTGGCAAGATCACTGGGTGTTTTGCTGCTTCGGGTATTGGAGCATGGGTGAGTCTGCCTCCGACTCGAAGTAGCCCATCACCGAGGCGTACTGGTGCTAGCTTCCTCAAGTTGTCATCCTTCAGTTGTTTGGTGATCTGGGAGCGTTGAACATAGTCAATGATGGAACTCTCTGCACGCTTCAGGTCATTAAGCGTTATCGATGCGCATAGTTTGGTTTTCGTCTTCTTCAAAAGAATATCCTTTGCACGTAAGATCAATGCAATAGCTCGCTTGAGTTTGTACCAGGAGGAATACTTCTGAATGAAACAATCAACTGCTGAATTAGTGGTGACCTTAGATGAGATTGTGTATGTCTGACTTGATTTCTTTACTTCAGCTTCTGGAGGTAAGTTGCCTAGTTCCGGCTGGAGAGGCCAAAACTCCTCTTTCTGCCATAGGAAAGCAGGGCCCTTGTACCAGCGCTCTTTGCTTCCAAGTTCTTCAGCTGATAATCCTCTAGAAACATCATCTGCAGGGTTGTCTTCTGTGCAGACGTATTTCCATTGCGAGGCTTCTGAGACTTCACGGATCTGTGAGATTCTATTAGCGACAAAGGTTTGATACCTTTTATCTTCATTTCTGGTATAATGCAGCACAATGGTGCTATCAGTCCAGAAGACGGAGTCCAGTAGGGGTAGCTCAAAGCTTTGGTTGATTTTCTGGTCAAGCTGCACTGCTACCACTGCTGCTGCCAGCTCTAGTCTTGGGATAGTGGTTGTTTTGACTGGAGCCAGCCTGTTCTTGGACATGATGATGTTACAGTATATGTTATCATGGCTAACAAGCCGGAGATAGGAGACGGCACCGTATCCCAACTCAGACGCATCGCTGAAGTGATGCAGCTGCATGGTGACTGAAGGTACAGTATAGACTGTTGGTCTGAGACATCGAGGAATTTGTAACTTGCAGAGTCTTGGCAGGTCATCCAACCACCGGCCCCATTGCTCAGCAATCTCGCTAGGAATGGGTTCGTCCCAGCCTAGCTTCATACGACACAGTGACTGGAATAATGCCTTTCCTCGTAAAATGAATGGGCCAACTAAACCCAAGGGGTCATAAACTGAGCTTATTGTGCTTAACATGCCTCTTTTGGTGTTGGGTTTGTCTTTAACATTTACACTGAATGTGAAGCAGTCACCTTTTATGTCCCATAACACGCCCAGAGCTCTCTCCATGCATGGATCTCGATCCAGATCTAACGACGGTGAGCGTTTTGCATGTTCCTGCTCTGGGATAGACTTCAGGACCTCTGCAGAATTGCTTGTCCATTTGGTCAAGTGAAACCCTCCTTGTCTGAGTAGATCAGTCAGCTGCGCTGCTAGCTGGATGGCTTGTTGAGGTGAGTCAGAAGATTTCAAACAATCATCCACGTAAAAATTCCTTTCTACAGTGGAGACGGTGTCTGCATCATACAAATGTGCATGGTCGGATGCACATTTTCTTAAAGCAAAACTTGCTGCACTTGGAGACCACACTCCGCCAAAGAGGTGAGATGTCATACGGTAGGTAACTACCTCATTCTTTTGGTCATGTTCCTTCCACCACAGGAAACGCAGAACGTCTCTGTGGTCTGGTGTTACATAAATCTGGTTGAACATGCCTTCGATGTCTGCCATCATAGCAACAGGACCTTGCCTGAATCGGATCAGCACAGTTATTAATTTGTTTGTTAGGTCTGGTCCCTGATGGACAACATCATTGAGCGATACTCCATCGTACTTAGCTGCACAATCAAAGACGACTCGTACCTTGTCCGGCTTACGAGGATGAATTACCGGATGATGCGGGAGGTACCATACTTTCCCTTCATTGTGATCAGAAAATGAAGCGGGAACTGCTTCTGCATAGCCATTGCTGATGGTTGACTTCATAGCATCCACGTACTTAATTTGCAAGTCTGCATTCTTTGCCAGTCTACGTCCCAGGAGTCGCAGTCTGTGTGCAGCTAAGTTGACATTGTTTGGTAGTGCCACTGCTTTGTTCTTAAAGGGTATGTCTAAGACGTAATGTGAGCCATCTTTAGAGACTGAATTCTCCCATTGTTTAATCACCCTTTGGTCATTGATTGATAGACTGTCCCTTTGGGGGGTGTCATCGAGTTTCCAGAACCTCTCCACCTGCATTAGCAGACTGTGATCTGACTTGAGGAAGTAGGCTTTGACATTCTTGCCGCCTTCCTTGTAGTCAATTGGTCCATTTATGGCCCAACCAAGCACTGTCCTTGTGGCATATGGATCATTATCCCCACCTACACGATATTCTTCAGCTCTGAGAAGGCGGGGGGCATCCTGACCAATGACGAGGTGCACATCATCAGAGTTAACACTGGGGATAGGAATGTCCGCTAAGTGATCCCATCTGGCAACCTCATCAGGTGTGGCAAGGCAGCTGAGGCCTATGTTTAACTTACTTAGGGTTCTCACACCATTGAGCGTATACATGTTGCCATCATGAAGAGAGTCTATCTCAAGGTTCACACATAGAGAAAGTAAGCCTTCTTGACTGCCTCCCACCGTATCAAGATCCAGCCTTGCAGGTTTGCCTTTGAGCTTGAGTTTCTTTGTGAGTTCTTCTGACACTAAACTTGTGTTGGCTCCAGGATCAAGCAATGCATATGTGACAGAACTGATGTTGCCAGCCTTGCCTCTAACAATCACAGGAACAATAGGTAAGCAAACTTTACCCTTTCCAGCACCAGCAAAACCACAAGTGACGTTAGGTGGTTGGGTAGGTTGCGTTCGTTGAGTCGTTTTATTGTCACTAGTGGCATTCTGACTTGCTCCTGTATTTTGCTTGTTAGTGTGGCTTGGGTGTAGCCATTTGTTATGTTTCTGACCACAGCCAGGTACATTGCATACCCAATTTCGTGTGCATACCTCAGCACTATGACCCATCATGAAACAGTTTTGGCACAGGTGTTTCTCCTGGACAAACATGAGGCGCTCTGGCACAGTTAGTGATCGGAAAGCTGGGCACTGGTTCAAGAAGTGGAGCTCTGAACACTTTAGGCATTTTGAATTAGCTGGCCGTTTGGTGGGTGAAGACCTGTTCTCTTGAACTGCAGCTGCCTTAACATTTGCAGAGTAACTTGGGCGAGATTTCTTTGAGCCTTTGGTGGATAACATTACATTGCTTGGTTTCTCCTGCTTCTTGTAACTCACTATGCCACCAAAGACTGGGTCAGATCTCTTCTCAGCCTCTGTCTCAACAAAGTTGACAACGTCCTCCAGTTTAGGTAGACGTCCTCCCTTAGTGATTTCATAGTTTATGTTTAGCCATTTGGACCTGAGATCTGGTGGCAGTTTGCTGATGATTTCAACTAGTGTGCGGCCACCACTGAGCTCTTCCTCACATTTCATAGCAGAAAGCGTATCCTTGCAGCCTCTCAGTTGGTCTGCGAAATCTCTGAGTTGCACATTGTCTTTTATCTCTTTAAAGTTCAAAACTTTCTCAACCCAAGCCTGGGAGATGGTATGAGGATTTCCAAATCTTGTTCTTAGTCGTTCAAGTGCTTCCTTGAAGCCTGCACTGGGATCAGGATTGTATAAGCAGTGACTTATAGCATCTTGAGCCTTTCCTTCAGTGTACTGGTGTAGACGAGTTAACTTTTCTTCTGCAGCAACAGATTCTTTGTCCACCACTGTGGTGAAAAGCCTTATGAACCTCCAGTACTGAAGGGGGTCACCATTGAACTTTATGAGGTTATTTGGTGGAAGCCTCAGGGAGTCTACTTGGGCCTGATACTGCTGCCTTGATAATTCAAGCAGTTGTGAGATTGAATCTTCTGATACTGGTGACAGTGATAGTCGTGTTTAACTTTATGTTACGAATAACATAAACTTGTTGTTTTGTTTGTTGTTGTTTTTATTGCCCTCTGGCTATACACAGCATATTTGACAGCCGGTTAAACTGTAAATAAAAATGAAATTACAATATTTAGAATAACCCTACAAATAAACACATATTTAGAAGCTTTCACAACAAACTCTCCGAATAAGACACATTCAAAGTTTTGTTAAATTAATCACATATAACTCTGGGATTTAAATACAACAAATAAACACTTTGCAATCTCCAAGCATTACATTTCCCAGCAAAATAAACCGTCAGTAAACTTAGCTTTATACTTTATCAAAAACAATTCGCTCACAAATCTTCAGTTAAACTCTAAGCAAAAAAACAACAATACCTCAGATTACACAATAAGACCATGTTAGTGATCTAAACACAAATTAAACTAAATTTGTGCATTTCACCGAACAGTACTTCACTGTTGTACAAACATTGTAGTTTACATCTTCAGAACAACAAAAGTCTGTCTACCCATTAAACAAGTGATTAACATTAAATCAGATAAACTTACCACGCTGGGGCAATGTAGTTTAGGTTTTCAAGCGACAGGTTTAAGCTTTGTTAGGTTAGTTTTCTTTGTGTGTCTCTCTGATGCTGAGAAGGCTATATTGCCTCCTTCCCCCTTAATGCACAGAAAAATGTAAAAGAAATGTAATAAAGTGTGGAGCCCTCTAGAGGAAAGGAGTGATACCAACAACCACATTATGAGAAATGGATAAATAATTAACCTGGGTAATTAAATTAATAAAGTTATTTGTTTAACAGATATGTTAATGCGGACTGATGGAAAAGACAAGCATCTGGAAAGATCTAAGGTTTAACAGTATAAATAAACTTAGAATTACTATTTACTGAACAAAAGGTTACTGTTGCCCTTTCTGTTTATGTGTGGTTACTTATTAGTAAGGTTTAAATAAAGAATTTACAACCTAATTAATAACCATTGATAATCTCTTTTATAACGTATTAATACAACTCTACATAAAGCAGCCTTATTTTAAAGTGGTACTTGTTTTAAAACTTCTAAAATTTTGGATGTTTCCCAAACTTTGTACATCAAGTATATAATGCAGATGAGGCATGGCACACAATAGCACGTGTCAGAGAGGGCATTTAAACTGTCGCTCATACGTGAGTTTAAATGGAGCCCCTCCTATCAGTCGGAGGCCTGCTGCGCTGGATAGACGATAGAGTACTATCTCCCATCCTGCACTGGGCCTCGGCTACAAAGGAAGGAAGGCAGCAGCGCAGGAGGCCAACTAGGTCAGGGACAGACTCGCGGAGACGCCACGCAGACAGAAAGAGAGAGACAGGAGTGTTTATACTGAGACAGATATAGAGAAAAAATGATGGACTCTGGCAATTTCAGTCTTTTGTAGAGTATTGTGCCGGAGGTCATAAAGGAAAGTGTTAAAATACCTTAAAAATAAGGAATTCAAAGAAAATATTTGGAGAAATGATAATAAAGTAATCAGATAAGCCACATTTCTTGGCCTGAGTTGGATAATAAAAGCTAATTGTCTACATGAAGCATCTTTTAAAGTATATAGCTTTGTCATTATGCATCTTCTTAAATTTTAATAGAAGTCAATGTAAAAAGATTTTATTTCAAGTCAACACATTTCTGTTGTTCCATTCATCCATTTATCATGTAAAGTACAATATCAACACAAGTACTGGGACAAATGTATTGGGACACCTGCTCCTCCATTATTATCTTCTGAAATGTTGGGTTCCAATGTTTGGTTCCCTTCCTTTTTTTTCCATTCAGTTCCATAAAAATAAGGTGAAAAATAGCCACCATATGGTCAAAATTCTAAACAGTAGAGACCATTAATGGTGTCAGATTTGCCCACACATCTGGATAAGAGTACCAACCCCTTCACCCAGACCAAGCATGTCTCAGACCACCTCCACAGAGTTTACAGTGCAGCCTAAATGATCAGAGGTTGTCCAGAAGCTGTAATGTTTTCAGAGTAAAGGTGCAGTCCCTTTAAATTTTAACTTAATCTCAACTATTTCACATAATAAACTGAAAAAGAGTGATGCATATCCTGCAGTGTCATGCCTGGCCCCAATGGTCCTTCTCTGGTGGAATAACCCTGGTTTTCAGTCACAGTTTTCATACATCTTGGCATGTTCTCCTCCACCAGTCTTACACACTGCTTTTGGATAACTTTATGTCACACCTGGTGCAGAAATTCAAGCAGTCAAGCAGTCCTCTTGATTATAGTCCAGTGGTTTTCAATTTGGTAAAATTAAGGAAATTCATATTTTTTAGGTGGTCAAATTCTTTTTCCAGAGCTGTATGTACCCCTGCACTTTACTCACTCACTGCAGAGTATTAGATTGGTTACGTCTTTCTTTACAAATTTTGCCTCAACCTCCTATACCGCCCTGCTGTGTTTTTGACCTGGACTGGACTGAATCAGCATTCTTGGTATATTTACCTATTTCTGTATTGGCCTTTTGATACTGATCTTGCCTGTTGTTGACCACAAGCTTGGATAACCCTTTTTTAATAAAGCCCTTTCATTGTATCTATTGTATCTGCACTTGTCTCATCTCTGCCTGGCCCTGACCAGACTCTTCCAGACAGGGCTGTCAATCACTTTATTTCTAATCCCTAACTCCAACTTCTTATGATCTAGTAAAAAAAATAAAAGACTGATTCATATGGGAATGGGTGGAGTCCAGTAGAGTTGCTAAATCTGCATTCTTTGTATTGTCCCACTGTATAGACATTGAGGTGTTGCCATCCTGGTCAGTGCACTCAATGCTCATTGCCATGATGGGCATAAGGGTGGTAAAAAGCGTTTTTCTTGATGCCAGTTTGTCCTGATATTTGCAGTCTTCTACAAAGATGCAGCATAATGTCTTGTTGCTGCCCATCACATCTTTTTAATTTAAAATAACACAGTTTTTACAGAACCATTTAAAACATGCCACATTCCATTTGGGAACTTGGAAGATACCCAGTGTTGGACAGAATAAAATGATACTATGAGATTAATACAGAGAGACCTGTCAAACCCAATAAAAGGATGGATGGATCGCTGAAGTGAAGGCGAGGCACTGAAAAGACCTTCAGCTATGTGGTTGCTGGACATTTCCTTTATGCAAAGTCTCAGACTGGAAGAAAACCGTGGAGAGAGGGAGGAGGACGAAGGAAAGAAAAAAAGCAGAAGTGGACAAAAGAGCCAGTGCCCGGAGACCCCTGACTGATCCTGAGCCTAATCCCCAAACACAAGAGGGGCTCCCCAAACACACAGGACTATAGCTAAGAGCAGAGGACCTGACTAGCATGCTAACGAGAGAGAAAGAGGGAGAGAGATGCTAAGGGAGAGAGAGAGAGAGAGAGAGAGAGAGAGAGAGAGAAAGAGAGAAAGTAAAAAATTGACTGGCTTGAGAATGCAACAGCAGCAAAGTAAGAAATACAAAGGCTGTTTTAGCTATTAGCAATTAGACAATTAGCTATTTATTATTTAACTGGTTTGCTAACACAGAGACAGAGACATCTCTCTCTCTCTTTCAGTCGCTTTCTCTCCGCCCCTCCAATTTCTCATGGCCAGGCCATTTCAGCTGAGTCAGAAGCTATTCACCACTTAAAGCTCTGACGTCCTGCGACAGCTAAAAAGCCTGAGGTCTTGGGTCTGCCAGAGCTCCCCCATCCACAGCCCTGCAGTTCAGAGTGGGCAGCCACGGCCGCAGTCACCACCAGCCTCATTACAGTCCTGCCCAAACCCTGTCCTCACTGGGAGTTTCCCATCAGCTGGCCCAAAATATTGACCGCTCTTCGTCAAAGAAAAATAAGCAATACTTATTGTTACACTGCAGATCTTTTCCATTTCTGATTGTTTCTGTGTGGTCTGTAGACTTGTGGCAATCTCTCATATTTAAACCATATGTACAGAATAAAAGTGTTTGAGTAAAATGAACATTGTTGTTTGATTCTATAAACTACGGACAACATTTCTCCCAAATTCCAAATAAAAATAATGTCATTTACAGCATTTGTGCAGAAAATTAGAAATGGCTGAAATAACCAAAACGATGCAGAGCTTTCAGACTCTCTCAAATAATGCAACAAAAAAAGTTCATATTCATAAAGTTTTAAGAGTGCAGAAATCAGTATTTGGTAAAAAAATAACCCTGGTTTTTAATCACAGTTTTCATGCATCTTGGCATGTTCTCCTCCACCAGTCTTACACACTGCTTTTGGATAACATTATGCCACTCCTGGTGCAAAAATTCAAGCAGTTTAGCTTGGTTTGATGGCTTGTGATCATTCATCTTCCTATTGATTATATTTCAGATGTTTTTAATTTGGTAAAATCAAACAAACTCATAATTTTTAAGTGGTCTCTTTTTTTTCCAGAGCTGTATTTTTTTGGAAAGGACAAAACTACGGTTTAGAAACTTCCGAATAGAAAGACGATAAAATGTAAAAGAAAAATTGAAAAGAGTTCCCTTTATGATTGTATGAGAACAAAAAGAAAACACAAGTAGTAAAATGGGGAAAGAACGTCAACCTCACTCGTCAACAGAGCCCCATCTGCTAGATCAATTAAAGTTCCACCATTTTTGTAAAGAACTTCAGACTTCAT
Source organism: Astyanax mexicanus (assembly GCF_023375975.1). Classification (NCBI taxonomy): domain Eukaryota; kingdom Metazoa; phylum Chordata; class Actinopteri; order Characiformes; family Acestrorhamphidae; genus Astyanax; species Astyanax mexicanus. The sequence continues at coordinate 14,892,452 of NC_064408.1, forward strand.
CTGAGTGAGGAATCTGTACCTACTCTCAATGGCAAGTCAACAGATGAAGGAGATGTAAGTACTTTCAAAAAATGAGTTTTGTGCTTCTATGGCAGTTAAGCATGTTTGTTGTTTGTTTGTTTTGTTTTTTTGTTCTTTTGTCATTTAGCCCAAGCTAACACTAATATGTGGTAAACACTCAGTGTTTACATTTTTATAACATATTTGCATAAAAGTAACAGAACCTTTAAACAGTTTATTCTAAAGGGGATTGAAACGGGCATGAATAGAGCTGGTGAGATCTCTTTATGGGGGAGTGATTTTGTGCGAAGAACTTGTGAATATTTTTTGAGGCATAATATGTCCCCTTCAATATATGAGATGTCTTCATACTGTAATTTCCAATTATATTCAGTAGGTTAATGTCTAAATGTATTGTAAATTCACATATAATCATGTAGTGTTATTAATTGAGTAACATATGGTGAAAAATGTCATTTAAATATTCCCTTAAATAAAATTGATGAATATATTTCTTTAAAGACTGTTTTTGATGTGAAATGTGAGCATGCAGAACCTTCTTAAACTTTAAGAACCTCCACATAAAGGTGTTTGCAAATAAATTCAAGCATTTTTCTCAAACAAGACATCCAAGCCAGTAACCATTAGATTAGGGAAGCTTCATGGTAAGGGATGAGCATCTATCTCTTCCTGTTTCCAGCAGGAAAGTTATCTGCAGAGTACTCTCAGCCTCAGGAAGGCCTTCTGATGAGTCCTCTAGGAGGACAAACACAACTTCATCAAATATTAACATCTCTGCACATTAACTGACCTTCTGATTGGGGCTTCTGAAAGAGTTTGACCTGTGGAGTACTCCTGCTGAACGATGCTCTGAATGTGTTTAGAGATGGCCAGTTGTATCATAGCCAGTTAATGTCAGTCACAAATCATCTTCTGCAGGCCATGAAGGACACATGGAAAAGATCAGGATGAACAGGAAGGAAGACGTTTTTATCTCTGTGGAATGGTACATATTCAATCTGCGATTGTGAATCTCAAACACATCGCTGAACTGTCTGATTGGAAGTGCTCTTGTTTTTCAGATTTCTAGATTTTTTTTAAATCATGAGCAAAAACAGAAGCTGCTTTTGATTATATTAATATACAACAAATGTGTCTTCGAGCAAGTGTTTAAAAAGGTCTCAAGAAATGGAAATTGATTCAGAAACAGACAAAATATTTTAGCTCTCAGTAAAGACAATATAAAACTAATAATTTTAGAGCATATCTATGGTTTCATTCATTATAAAATGTTTACACACTAAAAGGCAGCTTGTGTTTAAATGAATACATTTTAAATGCATACAAAGTCAGCAGACTTTATCTGAGGGAGGAATCTGTACCTACTCTCCTGGGCAAGTCAGCAGATGAGGGAGATATAAATACTTTCAAATAATGAGTTTTGTGCTTCTATGACAGTTAAACATAAGCAATTTTTTTCGTGTTTTTGTGACTTTAGTGTCTGTCTGTTTTCATTTTTCTGCCAGTTTTTGGGCTCCCTATCTCCTTATGAGGGCGTTTTTTCCGGGCTGTGTCTTAATTCACTAGCCGGGGCAGCAGTAGTGTATTGTACCGCGATCCTGATGACACGGGTTTGATCCTGCGTGAGGAGCGGTGTGTGTATTTATTTATTTTTTCTTTTCTTCTTGGGTTTACCTGCTTTGAGATCAACTGTTCTGCAATTGCATTCAACAACCCTCTGAGCTGGCGGGCTACTAGTCGGTAGCACTCCATCCCATTACACTTCATTTTCCAAAACAGGATTTATTTATTTATTTTTGTGGCCCGCCACGTAATGGCTTGGAAAATATCTGGCCCGTGGCCAAACTTTATTGCCGACCCCTGCTCTAAAGTAACACATGGAATTATTTTGTAAACAAAACGTGTTAACCAAACCAGAATAAGTTTTATACTTTAGGCTCTTCTAAGTAGTACTTTTTTATCTTTAAGGACAGATCTGCACACTCTTGGTATTTTAATCTCAGTGTCTTCATGAGGTCAGCTGGAATAGTTTTCTCAGCATCTTGAAGGAAGGAGTTCCTGGAGGTGCTGAACAATAGTTGCTGCTTTTCTTTCATGCTGTGAAGCTCCAGCTCATTTTAAAGCGCAGCTATAGAAAATGCTTTTTTTCTGCTTCTGGGATTCCAAAGGAGCTTAATAGTACTATTAAATAATTTAACAGATAAACTAACTTTTTATTATTAATAGCAGAGATTAGGCTTCTAATACACAAATATTTTAATATCCTAAATAAAAAAAAATACAACCACCCTAGGACTCTGTAGGTTCTGAGAAAACTGCACTAAATATTAAACAGACCTTTATGCAAAAAATAAAGCAACAACATATAGATTAAAGTAACATTTACATTAATTCAACTTTTTTTTAACTCTGTTCATAACACAAAGGCATATGCAAATTCATTTTTCTGATGATATACTGTAATGTATATGCTATAAAACACAGTTAAGCTCAAAAACACACGTGTCCATATGATCAAAGACACAGATAGCTCAGCAGGCCAGAGCTCTTACTATAAACGTATTTTTAATGTAACTGTAAAACAAAATCGGAGCAAGGAACAACAGCATGTTCACCCTGTGGAGCTTGAGGCAGGATGTCTCTGGAGTAACAATGTTCATATTCAGTATTCAGCTGGATGAATTGGGCTGGATGGTTGTGCTTTAAATGAGATCTCAGCTTCGTTTCCACTGTTTTGAATCAAAGTTACATTACATTACATTACATTACATTTGGCAGACGCTTTTGTCCAAAGCGACTTACAATAGGAAAGTACAAAAGTAATAGAAGTTAAAGGTAAAAAATCTTTAGATAGGGCCGAAAGGAGGTCAAAGGGAAATAATGTGATATAGGGGTAGAGGAGGGGAAGAAGGAAATGAGGTTAGAAGTAGTTAGTTTGTTGTTAGAGGTGTTAAGAGAGTAAGTGCTCTTTGAAGAGCTCTGACTTCAGGAGTTTATTAAAGATAGTGAGAGATTCTCCTGATCTGGTAGTAGAAGGTAGTTAGTTAGAGGTGTTAGGAGAGTAAGTGTTCTTTAAAGAGCTCAGTCTTCGGAAGTTTATTAAAGATAGTGAGAGATTCTCCTGATCTGGTAGTAGAAGGTAGTTAGTTAGAGGTGTTAGGAGAGTAAGTGCTCTTTGAAGAGCTCTGTCTTCAGGAGTTTATTAAAGATAGTGAGAGATTCTCCTGATCTGGTAGTGGAAGGTAGTTTGTTCCACCATTGGGGAACTCTGTATGAGAACAGTCTGGATTACTTTGTGTGAATGTTTGTTTGGTAAAGTGGGGCGACGTTCATTGGAGGAGCGCAGTGGCCGGGAGGTAGCGTAAGTCTTCAGGAGTGATCAGTGCAGGTAGGAAGGAGCTGTTCTGTCATCACCTTGTAGGTGATTGTAAGAGCTTTGAATTTGATACGAGCATCAACTGGTAGCCAATGGAGCTCAATGAGCAGTGGGGTGATGTGCCCGTTTTGGCTGGTTGAAGACCAGACGTGCTGCTGTGTTCTGGATCATCTGGAGTGGTTTTACTACGCAGGCCGGGAGGCCAGTTAGTACGGCATTGCAGTAGTCGAGGCGTGAGATGACCACTGCTTGTATCAGTAATTGAGTGGCCTGTTGCGTCAGAAACTGTCAAATTTTTCTGATGTTGTACAGCAGGATCGAGCAACGGAGGCCACATACTGGCTCATTCGCGCTGATGGTTCTCTTCACTCATTTGACCAAAATATTCCCAAAATACTCCCACACCAGAGCCGTAAGTCCATCCAGATCTCTAAAAAACCTTCTAAACCTTCTCTAAAGCGTGCATGCGTGCGTGTGTGCTGACCCCGTCACTGCTGTATAAGCTCCACCTGCAACTACATTCATTTCCTAAGTTTTTGGAGGTTAGCTCCTGGGCTCAATAAACTCTTAGCTGCACATAGTGTACTATCAATACTGTTTTTTTTATTAATGGTATTGGTACTTTAAGGCTAGTGTAAAGTTTCAGAGTGTGCTTTAGTTGAATGCACGGCTGAGAGTACTGCTCGGCCTCTTCAAGCCTCTCCAGTTCTAGAACGTTACACTGTGTTCCCTCGTGAATGAGAGTTACGGTTATAATTCTCCCTCTCTTTCTCTCTCTCTCTCTCTCTCTCTCTCTCTCTCTCTCTCTCTCTCTCTCTCTCTCTCTCTCAGTGTCCTCTCCAGTGACAGCCTGAGAGAAGCATCTCCTTCCCTACCTCACCGTACTCTGTACCCTCTTTTACTTCATGTCCTCTTCTGCTCCCGTTCCTCCCTGCCTCTGCTCTCTGCTTGCACTGCGGCTTATTTTTCAGTTCAGTTGAGCTATTCATATCAGTATGCACACTGGCACACTATATGGACAGCAGTACTGGGACACCTGCTTATTTATTCTCTCTTCCAAAATGAGCCATTTAATATTAAAAGAAAAAAATTGATTAATCTGACCACAGAACAGTTTTGAGTTGAGGGTGATGTTTCTAGATTCTGTTGGTATATAGATAAAGTATTGTATTTGTGGGTTGCACTGTGGACTGTGTTCAATGACAGACAGGGATTTCTGGAAGTGTGCTTCTGAGTGTACTCTCTTAACACCTCTAACAAACTAACTACTTCTAACCTCATTTCCTTCTTTCCCTCCTTCACTCCTCTATCCCATTATTTCCATTTGACTTCCTTTAGGCCCTATCTAAAGATGTTTATTACCTTTAACTTCTATTACTTTTGTACTTCACTATTGTAAGTCGCTTTGGACAAAAGCGTCTTCCAAATGTAATGTAATGTAATGTAATGTAATGTAATTTAATGTAATGTAATGTAATGTAATGTAATTTCTAATACAGAACAACAAAAACATGCCTGTTTTTAAAAATGCAGTGCTGCCTGAGGGCCCGAAGATCACCAGTCTCTCTCTCTTCCTCTTTTTCTCTTTCTGTCTCTCTCTGACTCTATCTCTGCCACTTTCTCCCTCTCTCTGTCTCTTTCTCTTTCATTCCCTTTATATCTGTTTCTTTCTTGCTCTTCGTCTCTTTCCTCTGTCTCTCTCATTTTGTCTTTCCTCTGTCTCTGCCTCTTTCTCTCTTCTCTTCATGTCTCTTTCTCTGTCACTCTCTCTGTCTCTTTCCCTCTGTCTCTCTCACTCTGTCACTCTCTCTCTGCGACTCTCTCTCTGTCTATTTCTCTCTTTCTGTTTCTCTTTTTGTCTCACTCTGTCGCATTCCCTCTTTCTCTCTCTCTCTCTTTCTCTCTCTCTCTCTCTCACACTGTTTCCTGTTCATGACACTTATCATATCTTTCATTAAGGAACAGAATAGCAGCGGCTTCCTACTGAGATAGAAGCGTTGTGCTATCCACAACAACAAACATGCACACACACACACACATACACATACACACACACACACACTCATTTGTGTACACTCATTGCTAACCTTTGATCTGCCCATAGGCCTGTGTTTCTGTAGCTTATCAGTGATGGCGTATACATACAGTGCTCTGTCTGAGGAGCTCTGAGGAGCTCTGGTCTGGGCTGAGGCTTATGAGGCCGCCGGTAAGGCAGCGGTGAGGCACATGGGCTGGAAGCGTGCACACAACAGAGAGAGGTCAGAGGTCAAAGGCCACACACACTTATTTGTCTGGTTTTACTTCCCTATTTCCCTCCTCAATCACAGGTCATGTAGGTCATGCTCATTATTGGGAGTGGACGATGCTGGACGTTCAGAAAAGCTGAATGAAAGCTTCTGATTGGACAGGAGCTCATGCAGCTGGATTAGACCCATCTGGATATGCCACTGATATACTCATCTATTACTGCTTCACCCAGAATATTCTACAGTCTTACAGCAACAGTTCAAACTTTAAAAATAACAAGCTTGTGTTTACAGTATAAATATATAACAGACAGTTGTGGTTGTGCATTGTAACTATATTGTAACTATATTGTTATATGATGTACAGTCTGTTCTTCTTCTGCTCATTTTTCTGCCAGATTTTTGCCTTGCACTTTCGGAGATATGCATACGAAATTAAGGTCCCAGAGTTAATTAGTTGTACACACAGAGAAACAAGTGTATATGCACTGTATAACAAAATTATTACACTGAACTACCTACCCTGTCTACAAATACTAAGTAACCAGACTAACAGCTACAATGTAAAGGGTAAAGGCTAAGTACTAAGTAAAAAATGCTTTTGTAAAATATAAACATTTTATATAATGTATTTACAGTGATTTCTAGAAGTGTTTTAGTACCAAATCATCAATTTCTCATTTTAAAGCAATGCCACCTGAGGGCCCAAAGATCACCAGCACCAATACTGACCCTCAGCCGTGTCCATTGTGCACAGTGGTATTATGCTCTGTAGATAGTGGGATATCCAAATACTTTGCAGCAGGTAGAAGTGAGCCAAATCTGTTATTTTCTATCCAATTCCAATGTTCATTTTAGACTGTTCACACTATCTTTTTAATAATGTGTCCCGTATCTGACATCTATCCGAATTAATCGCAATGTGTAAGTAACACTCATGCGCAATACAACAAACCTTCATGTTAAGATTCAGACTCTGCAGAGGGTTTTTTTTTCCCATTTCTTTTGATTCTGCAGCAGCAATCTGTCCTATTCATTGTTGTAAGTGTGTGTTCACTGCCACAAGTGGGGTATATGGTGGGTTAAACCGTATATTAAGGTTAAATTATGTCGAACTGTTGTACCATTGCAGTAAAAGTGAGATGAATTACTTGTTAGCTATATTAGCCACACTGCTTTAATCCTTAAGACATTAAATCATTTAAAACAGAATTATTCAATTTCCCATTTATCCAACCATTAAAGAAAACCTTTTTTTTTGCATACACTGTAAAAACATCAAAAAATAAACTTGGTACCACATTTCCCTTAATGTTATTCTTGCTGACTCAACTTAATTGCTGCTCAATTAACGTGATAAAAAAATGTAGTTCAAACTTCTTTTAAAACTGTATAAGTTTTTTTTTACAGTGTATGTTGTGTCAGCCATGGAGTAACAAGCGGGTGAGTAGATTAGTCATATCGAGTGGAGATAACCGACCCTTTGTCTGAAAATGATTTGTCTAGCATCTCTTCCTGTCTGTCTGATGTTGTTGACCCATGTATTTCCTACAGGACAGCCCTGCTCTGGAGATAAATCTAAATTATCATCAACTCCTTTCACTTTTATCATTTCCTCCATCCGCTGGAGGGAAATTCTCAGAATCAACATGCTTCAACAATTCTTACTGTGAAAAGGGTCTAATCATTCTGTCTGTCAAAATCATAATACTCTGTAAATCCACAATTAGTTTGAACTCAAATGAATGAAGTACGTTTTTCATAAAATTTGATATTTCCTAACATCACTCGACTATTTTGAGTTATGTGTACATTTGTGGCCACATATACATTGAAATGCAGATTTTTGAGTTGAATCAACTTATAATAATACAATAGCCTACAAGGTGATGTCAGAACAGCTCCTTCCTACCTCCTCCAATGAACGTCGCCTCACTTTACCAAACAAACATTCACACAAAGCACAAATCCAGACTGTTCTCATACAGAGTTCCCCAATGGTGGAACAAACTACCTTCCACTACCAAATCAGGAGAATCTCTCACTATCTTTAATAAACTCCTGAAGACAGAGCTCTTCAAAGAGCACTTACTCTCCTAACACCTCTAACTAACTACCTTCTACTACCAGATCAGGTGAATCTCTCACTATCTTTAATAAACTCCTGAAGACAGAGCTCTTCAAAGAGCACTTAATCTCCTAACACCTCTAACTAACTACCTTCTACTACCAGATCAGGAGAATCTCTCACTATCTTCAATAAACTCCTGAAGACAGAGCTCTTCAAAGACCACTTACTCTCTTAACACCTCTAACACACTAACTACTTCTAACCTCATTTCCTTCTTCCCCTCCTTTCCTCCTGTAACCCCACTTTTTTCCTTTGACCTCCTTTAGGCCCTATCTAAAAATGTTTTTTACCTATAACTTTTATTACTTTTGTACTAATAATAATAATTGTAATAATAACACAATTTAGTCTTTTGCCATTGGCTGCTTTATTTCTATAGTCTTTTGGCACAGTCTATTTGCATAATGCATGTGCACCCCTGTTTTTGACACTCACCATCACTTGTAGATCATATATTATGATGAACTGCGTGGCCTCTATGTGTTTGGCTGTAAGAACCAGCATCATTTTCAAGCTGCTGACTGAGCTGTGTTGGCTGTATGCTACACACTTCACTATATAGCAATTTTATTTTTTGATCAAATCTGTGTTTTACTTTAATGTCATAAAGTAAAAAAAATACAGATACATTTTATTACCTGATCAAGACATTTAAAGTAGACTTATTGTGCAAAGCAACTGATATAACACGAAAACATCAATTCAATGAAATTACAATGTAGACATTTACTGTAGTTTTCAGTTTAATTGGTTATTTAAGTAAAGTTAATTTATTCATACATACAGTAAACTAAGGGAAGGTGCAAAAGTCATTTGGTTTAAAACCAAAAAGATGAATTGTTAATATCATTAGTAAGTTATTTAGTTTGTAAATGCATTTAAATAAAAGGGGAAGTACAGAATAGAAGCTGAATATTCTATAAATAAAATTATATTAAATGCTGCAGTCAGTGATGTTAAGTGTCACACTAACTAAGACTAACACAGTTTAGCACTATTTAATAAATTAAAACAATTAAAATAAATGAATACATGTGAATTTATTAGAATTAATACTTTTTTAACATGCTCTTAATTTAACACACACTTAGGTCTATATGATTTTCCATTTTTTACAATTTTTCAATGAGATCCAGTATAAGTTACTGAGTTGCTGCCTGCAGTGATTTTCATTTTCTTTGATTCTGGCCTGAAAATCTACTGATGATTTACACGTTAAAGAAAGAACAGCCTGAGGAAACAAAAGAGACGCTTATTGAAATGAAATTCTGAGTAATGGCCAATAATGAATGGGTTTCAGTGAAGATACACATTAAGCATTTCTATTTGAGGGATAATATAGAATGAACAGATCTCACTTGAGCTCTAAAACTACATTTATTTAAAATAATCCATAATCCATTTTGAATACTGTTAAAAAATAAAGGTCATCCAAAATGAATAATTGTGAACCATTAAAGAACCATTTTCATATTGAGATTGGAGAACTTTTAACCACTTACAACATTTTATTTACATCTTAAGTACTAGATTTCTGGGCAAAATGTGCACAATTTTCTACCATTATACCAGTAAGAGGAAAAAGGTCTTACTACAGAATTTTAAAGGGGATTAAGAACTTGTGTAATTTAAAAAAACTACACTAATTGATCATTTCTCCTGAAACTGAATGTCCAGATTCAGAACTATTTAGAAATCCTTCTTTTTAAGAGTACAGCTTGTCCAATACAAAATTGCATTTACCATAATTGTGTCAGACACACAGGTAGAGTTTGGCCTCCATCTTTAACCTATCTGTGCACACATACACATACACACATGGCAGAACTCCTATAGAGTTATAGTGCTGGTTCTTTACAGTCATATCACAATTTCAACGCAATGGTGCAATATCACCTTTAATGATCACTGTATTTACTTTCCCAGGAGAAAGGGGGGTGTTTCTTCCTATTCGTAACCAAAGGTGTGAATAGTATCAACATTCAATACTCGAGTAGAAGTATAGATACTAGGGTTTAAAATACTTCTGTTAAAGTTGAAGCATCAACTCTATGCTTTTTACAAGTCAAAGTGTAAAAGTACTGGGTTAAAAACTAATATCAGGGGGAAAAATGCCATTAATCCTCCTGTTATGTTACGGGTCAATTTGACCTGTTTTAAAGTTTGAAGATCTAGGAAAAATAGTTAAAAGTATTTTTTCAGTATGAAACTTCTTCTGCTTGCCTTAATTAGTGTAATCAATATACAATATGATAATGGTTAATCTCACATATTTGCAACCACCCCCTGCAAAAACTAAAACTAAAACAACATTGCAATGTTATGTTTCAATGTTATGTGAAACTGTTGTTTTATATGTTGGTCTTTTAAAAGTAATAAAGTACTGAAACATTAAAAAGTTTCAACAAGTTTTTTTTATTTGTGTATTATCCTCAATGAAGCATTACCTGTTAGAGGTAAGAAACACCATATTGCACTAAATATTAATATAATAATTAGCAATGGAGTTAGTTATAAAATATTTACACTGCTTGTAAGGATTTTTTTGGTTTCAGATCATCTTTTGGATAATTAAACATGCACCGGTTCAAAATGACCCTGGAAAATCATTGCTGTCCCTGACAAATGAACATAACAGGAGGGTTAGTGAAAAAAGCTTAGGCTGAACTACAGGAGCCTATAGTGCATTACCCCTCACCAAAACATATTTTTCTAAAAGACATAATGACTATAATGTGTCTGAATGGTATATGAAGATTTTTCTAAATACTTTTTTTTTTTTGAACGATGAGAAGTCGGAATGAAAACAAGCTGAAATGAAATAGGAGTAACGAGGATATTTTTTTTAAATGTAAGGAGTAGAAAGTTCAGCTAATTGTGTGAAAATGTAAGAAGTAAAAGTAAAAAGTCCATTGAAATTGTTACTCCAGTAAAGTATAGATAACCAAAATTTCTTACTAGGTAAAATAACGAAGTATTTGTAATTTGTAGTTACCTTTTTTGTAAGATTTTTTTTTTCTTTGAGTTGAGTACCGTTATAAAGTTTATTAAAGGAACTGAAGCATTTTCTTATTAACAAGCAAAGTTCAGCTCAGGAGACAGCTCAGTATCTTTGACAGAACAATGTAGGAATCTGCCTGCTCATCAGGAGTTAATGAATTCAGTTTCCAATAATGGCGCAGTCTTAAAGGGTCAGAAGTCCAGAAAAGGGCAGTTCTAGCCTGCTGGTACGGTATCAGAGTTTACTAAATTGGGTAGAAATTGATAGCAATTTATCATAGTTCCAAATATATTCCATTGAACATTACTTTCTAACATTTACTATGTAATTTTGGTTCTCTTTTTCATAGATTGAAACAGACCCACATTTGTATTGAGCTGCTTTTGGGACACTATAGGAAAAACACTGAATAGAATCTGAATAGAAATCTCCTGTATCATATACTGTACATGTACCATACAATGGGAGGTGTTGATAATGAGCTGTTCAGAGTGCTGAAGGACCATTATTTTACTCTATGAGGAGTATTAGGGTGTGCCCATTAGGGCTGAACAGTGTTATGTAGTCCATGTCTTAACATACACTCTAGAAGATAGTTGGGTACTGCAGTAGTTCCACTTTATTCATTTGAGATATAGAACAATGAGGACTGAGTCTGGGGGTGATACTTGAACTGACTAATTAAACTTTGGTCAAACTCTACTCTGCAGGAAAACCACACATTTTTGTAGCGCTAATAAAGTTCTATAGAGTTTCTGAATTGTCAGAAATACATCTGATCATCGTGTCTGGACGTGTGACTTTGTCTGATTCTAAAAATTAGTATGCAATGACCAAATGAGGCTTAATATGAGAGACAGTACCTCACACCATATGTCTGACTTTAGGGAACTAATTATTCATGTTGAAATAGTGCCACCACCCTCAAACAAGGCACCTAACACCCAGGTTAATGTGGTGGGCTTGCTCATCAAAATAACTCGTTACACAAACCGCCCCCCGGTGGATCACAGTGTTCACTTTCTATCCTCAAGACAGGTGCACTTCTATCACTCCCTCTGGGGCTGTATGGGCGTGGCCTACAACATAAACCCCACCTTATGTTATGCTCTAGCCTGGGTGCAGCTGGGGGTGGCTTGATGAAAATACACACACACACACTCACACACACAGATTATACCCTACAGCCCACACACAACCACACACACTATGTTGAGCCACTAGGTGGCTTTGTTAAGTGTACACACTCTTACACGCACACACTGTGGTATTCAGACTCTTCTCACAGCCTATACACACCTCTCACAATGCTGATAGCCATGGGGGCGTGGTTATGGTACACAAACTCTCTTGGGGGCGTGGTTTAGAGTATATACAGTGCCTAAAGCCTTCAGACCCTTTTCACCACACTTCTGCATTTGGGAGCCTGGTTTAGTGCACACACACACACACACACACACACACACACACACACACACACACACACACATACACACACACACACACACACACACACACACACACACACACACACACACACACACATCCCAACACAATTTTAGACAGACTAAAGCATTCAGACTCTTTTCGATTTTGGGGAGTTTTTAGTGTGCACACAGCTTACACACACACACACACACACATACACCTTCAGACAGACCACTGCATTCATACTCTTCTCACAACACTACAGCCTACACACACTGCCTCTACAACACTCTATACTCAACAACCATTTTTTAGCGCTCTATAGGCTAGCCATTAACCTTGCACAGTGCAGCTTGATTTAGGGCGTCTTTGCTATCGTAATGACAAGAAAAGTATGCCTTGAGTGGCTCCAAAAGTGCATAAGGCATGTACTAATTATCGTAATTAATCATGGGTGTGTTTGGGGTGTAATGTGCAACAAACCTATCAACATTTCACTTACAATTTGCTTTAAGGGGAAGGTGCGCTCTGACTTTGAATTGGCAGATTGCTATTTTAAAGGCACAGCGCTTCCGCTCATTCACACTGCGAAGGTGTGTGACCAAGTCATTTAGCTTCTCAGGGGGTCCTAGGGTAATTTTCTCTTTTATGGGTGTGCCTCTGAGATTTTATTCCCGTCCAAAATGACCATGTATGTGTTTTTCTCAGACGTCCTCTGGGAAAAGTACAGGTTGAATTACCTACTGTTTTATTCTTGAACTCTGTGGTCATCCGGTAATTTTAAAAACATCTCTAAGTTTCGTCACCTCACATTTAATAAAATAGCTATTCGTCCACAGCTACGCATTGTAATTCCACTGTGGGTGCTTGTTTCCATGGAGATTCATGTAAGCACAACATGCATCTGGACTGCAATTAAAAAAACAGGAGGACCAGTGAGTTTCACGTGACCGCATTCAGTAGCTCCTCTATTTCCACTCGCTGTTGTGTTTACGTGGATCTCCGTGGAAATGTGCGCCCAAAATGTAACTACGGTGAGTAGCAGTGGACAAATAGCTATTGTATTTTAATAAAAGTGAGGAGACGAAACTCAGACTTGTGGATTCAGATGGGACTAAAAGTACCTTGCGACCACGGAGTTCAGCAAAAAAACTGTTAATTCAGCCTGTCATTTCTCAGAGGACGTCTGAGAAAAACACGTACATGTTAGTTCCAGACGGGAATAAAATCGCAGGGGACCCCCTCATAAAAGAGAAAATTACCCCAGAACATCCTGAGAAACTAATCACGTATGGATAGGGCTTTTAGATGTGAAAGGGTGTCAGACTGTAGTCTATTAAAAGACTTTTCATGTTTTTTTTTTTTTAAAGTCGTGCAGTGTATGGTTAACATAAGTTAGACTACAGCATTCAGACACTTCTGACAACACTACAGCCTACACACACCTTCTCTCTTCACGCGGAGCCCCTATGGGGGCGTGGTTTAGGGTATACATACACTCTGCCTACAGTACTCAGACTCTTTTCACAACATTTAAAAGCATTAGTGGGCGTGGTTTAGCGTGCAAACAAACACACACACACACACACATACACACCTACACACACTACTCTAAGCCTCTTGGTGGCGTGGTTTAGCATGCACACACTCTCTCATACACACACTTACACACTGCACTGGCACACTCCCTGTGGAGGCGTGGCCTCGCTGCTCGCGCACTGCCCAGCTCGCGCACCTCTCCTCACTGTGCACTGACTGATTGTGAAGGTTCATTGGTGGGAGCGCGTAGCACTACCGAACGACGGACCGAGCACGAGCGAGCGCGAGCGAAGCTAGTAAAGACCCCAGACACGCCCCCTCCTCCCTCGCGCTCCTCCGCGCCGCTGATACACTCACACAAGGCACGAGAAGGCACTACTGGAGAGAGGAGCAGCGCGAGGACACTGCACTGCAGCAGCGCACCGGCGGATACTGACTCTGTGCATCCCGGCACCGACAGCCAGCCTCCTTCTGTCTCGTGCGTCTGTTGCAGTAGTTATTGCCGCACGCGCAAACACACACTCACACAAACCCGCAGCATGTGCGTAGACAGCGCGGGCTGCGAGCTCGAGGCGTGCAGCAGCTCGGACGAGGTCCACACGCTCTCCGGCAGCATGAGCGCCGCGCTGAAGCCGAGCGCGCGCGAGCTCCGCGCCTGCTCCCCCCGGCAGCGCTGCTGCGCCGCGCTCGAGCGCCTCCGCTCGCCAACCGCGGCCGCCGGCATCCTCAGCTTCGGCAACGTCCTCAACTACCTGGACCGATACACCGTAGCCGGTAAGAGAGATAACACACACACACTTATTGATGCTGCTGCTGCTTCTCTGTTTCTTTGTGTTGGTGTGTGTACTGGCATGCATGTGTGTGTGTGTGTGTGCCATGCCAGTCTAGTCTACTGTTTTTACTGGTACACTCACTGGTACATAGACATGTAGATAGAAAGCTAGCATGGCATGGGCATGGATTTTTATTATTGCAAGCCATTTTTCTTTTCATAAAATGGGTTAAATCAGGATTCAATATAAACCAGTAATCTGTATTAGTGTGCAAATTCAAATAAAGGTGGATTTTAAAGCTGTAAAGATGCTGAATTCGATTTAAAAACTGAATTTTAATGCAGTTATGCTGGAGTTATACTACAAGGCTGTTCAAAGATTTGACAGCTTTCCTTAAAAAAAGAATACAACAGATTTATACTGGTTTCTTATAGGTTACAGCTTTAAGTTTAATGGTTTTGCACTGTAAAGCTGTTGAATTTTTAACACATATTTAAACGGCAAACTGCTTTTTAATGTGGCTTTTGGTTGTTTGATATACATCTAATTCAAATTCTAATGCTGAGTTTCTCAGTATGCAGCTTTGACGTTTTATGGGTTCACACTGTAAATCTGAATGAAGCTGAATTGTCAGTGGTCCTCAGGAATCGTACTAACACTGCTTTTAAAAGTGGCTCTTGGTTGTTTAATACAAAACTGGTTAAACTGATTCAAACTGGATTCAAATTCTAATGCTTAGTTTCACATAGACTGCAGCTTTGTTGTTTAAGAGGTTTGATTAAGCTAAATAAAGCTGAATTGACAGTGGTCGTCAGGAATCATACTAACACTGCTTTTAAAGTGGCTCTTGGTTGTTTAATAAAAAAACTGATTTAAACTGGATTCAAATTCCAATGCTGAGTTACTAATAGACAGCAGCTTTGGTGTTTAATGGGATCGATTCAGCTAAATAAAGCTGAATGAAGCTGAATTTCCAGTGGTCTTCAAGAATAGTACTAACAGTGCTTTTTTAAATGTGGCTCTCGGTTGTTTCATACACAACTGGTTAAAACTGATACAAACTGGATTCAATTTTGAATATTGAGTTTCTTATGGGATGCAGTTTTGGTTTAAGCTGTGTTTGAGCTATGGAGTGTTGTAGATTGTTTCTGGGTTCATACTACAAAATCTTTGACAGACTTCGTATTTTAAGATTTTAATACGAATCAAACCAGAATTTAATATACACTGTTGTTTTACATTAGTCTCAGGGTTCTGGTAAATGAGAATTATTGATGTAAAGCTACTAAATTAAGAGTTGCATTTGGTTGTTTATTGCATCTGTACTAATAAAGGTTTTGATAGATTGGACAGTTTTTATGAGAAAACAGATTTAAATGGATTCAAACTGGATTTGAAAACTTAGTTTTGTATACAGCTTTTGTGCTTGATGACTTTTGTCATACATTATCCTTTTTTGTTCTGTAAAGCTGTTGAATTGACGGTTTTCCTCAGGAATCTTGCTTCTCAGCTTTTGCAGGGTATAATATAGATCACATAGACCAAGCTAGAGACAGAGTTCTCCTGACAAACTGATTAAAACTGGATTTAATTGTTGATTTCCCACAGATTAAAAGCTATATATGTTAAATGGACTTGCACTGTAAAAAGACAACCTTTTCTTATTATGAAAACTGGAGTTTAGTGTTAACTAATGAGTGACAGCTTTGTTAGTCCATGGGTTTATACTGTAAATTTGTCTTGTTTTTTTCCTCAGAAAAAAAAGAATTGTTTCTAATTAAACATTTATTTTTGGCATTTACTGTTCACACACAGCTTTTAATTTCAGTTAGTTTGTACTCTAAAGCTAGGCTCCGCTGAATGAGTTGACAGTTTCCCTCAGGAATGTTTTTTTAAGGCATCAGCCTACAGCTGTTGACTGTTCCAGGGTTCATACAGAGCTATTGACAGTTTCCCTCAGGAAACTGATTAAACTGAACTTCAGTGCTGACTGTTCACACTTTACACCTATGGACAGCACTCAGTCTGAGGTGATTTAATCAAGACCTACTCAGCAGCAGAAAAGGTGAAACATTAACTTGATAGACTAAACACTGACTGAAGGTTTCAGTAATGGACCGTACTGAAACTTAAGCTCAGTTACAGCAAACGATATAAAATGAACAATCTGTGGTGTTTTTAACAAATTCCAGACATTTTAATCAGACTTATTGTTGTCTAATAGTTCTTAATATCATTATTACAAAGCTTTTTACAGGTTTAAAGAACAAAAAAGCTCTAAATGTTTAGTTTTACTTTTAATGGCATGTTATTTTGAAGCTGATGTCATCTTTATGCCTTTATAACTTTAATTACATTCAATTAAGGTTTATTGCACAGTATGTTCAGCATATTGCAGAATATATTTGCCTTTGTTATTACAGTGTGGCATGCACTATAGTCACATCACATCAAGGCAAAATGAAGTAAATGTAGTAAATGAAGTAAATAAAGTAAAAAAGTCTTTTGACACACTTTACTTTAGCTTGACACAAAAGTAATACTAGCACCTTTCTACCAGAGGTAGATTATGTCTGTCTAATATGTATTTTACTTAAATTATGCATTTTTATATTAATATTGTGTCTTTTTTATTATTGCGTTTGTGTATTTTTTAATATTGCAATTATTGCTGTAAATGTTATCTTGTTATGTTTTTAAAATACATTTTTTAAACACAAATTAATACATTTACCACGTTTGTCCCCAAATTCGTCCCATAATTCACACTTTAACTTTTTTAAACTCATTTATTAAATATTTATTTTTCGCAGAATAACAAAATATCACAAAATATTTGTTTATGATATCGTGCAGCTCTACTTTTAATGCTACAAACTATGTATTCTGCAGTTTGTGAGTAAACTGTATTCATCTCTGTATGGGGAAATTCTGTGGTGGAGGAGAATCATAATATTTTTGTGCTGACTCGGAGGGTTTGGGACTCTTTCCAGTTTTCCTGCTGTTTATTTGCAGCATTCAACATGTCACTGGAAGGTAATGCCATCCCAAACATTGACAGAACGTTTTAGATTCAGAACACTGGTGAAGTTATTCGGGGCTGAAGCCAATTAGGTCCGTGGGCCATCATTGGTGCTGACAGCCAGGTTGCCATGGAAACTAGCCCGGAGCTGGCCAATTACTTGGCATCCAGTGCGGGTAAAGTTTGCGTAAACGTTTACGTGCTTTTGTGCAGGAGGCTTTTTTTTTCTTCTCTTTTTTAGAAAACTCCTTTGTTCTGATAGTTGTTCACGTTTGCTGTCTGTGAGGGATGAGCCGATGATCTGAGACGTGGACAGTGATCTCAGGCCAGATGACACGTCAGCTGGCGCCTCGTCTTGAAACGCCCCCTCTGGAGTAGCAGTTTTCATGAATAACTAATGGATGGATTAATTAGAAATTAGGTTTGATATTGGGCATGATTTATGAATGATGTTAGCAGGCTAGGCTAGACATGATATCGTCTGAGTAAGTGTTTAATGCTTTGTTGCCTTGTTTTCTTTGTGTCTGCATTTTAACTACCCAGACAGCAAAGGGTATGTTGGATCAACATTCATTTTTTTCAATGTTTAAGGATTTAAATCTGCATTGATCTGCATTGATTTATTAGCGTATATTGATTTTAGCTTGACTTTACATTAATTCTACCTTTATATATACAGTTTATGTATTGCAGAGTGGTAAACTAAGGCTGTTTGTACTATAAGGGCACTTACTGCACCACATGGTACATGTACATTCTAGAGGGGGTGTGGCTAAAACTGAAAACATCAATAAATGTATCAATGACAACAATTTGCTTTGTATTATACCATTAAATACAGTTTATCCCATTGTGATGGGCACCTATAGGGCACCACATCACATTTAATCCACTGGTGGGGCACTTACTATATAAAATGGCACTTAACTAGACACTTCATCATGTTTTCTCCCCTGTAGTAGAACCCTATACACCACAGCATCCCATTGTCTCTACTGGAAAGTGCACATTTTGGCCTTTGGGGCATTGTCTATTAAGGGTGACATAGAAGGTACTTCTGGAAGGGCAGAGGGACACTCTGGGATGGGCACTCATTGAGACACATTATCAAATTTCTTGATCTATATGGCACACCATCCTAATTTATTGCAATTTGTTATACAGCTCTGGAAAAAATAAGAGACCACTTAAAAATAATATGTTTTTTTTTTATTTTACCAAAATGAAAACCTCTGGAATTTAATCAAGAGGAAGATGGATGATCACAAGCCATCAAACCAAGCTGAACTGCTTGAATTTGTGGACCAGTAGTGACATAAAGTTATCCAAAAGCAGTGTGCAAGACTAGTGGTGGAGAACATGCCAAGATAAATGAACCACATATTGATTTCTGAACTCTTAAAACTTAATGAATATGAATCTTTTTTGTTTATTTAGCCATTTCTCGTTTTCTGCAATAAATGCTCAAAATTTTATTTGGGAATTTGGGAGAAATGTTGTCTGTAGTTTATAGAATAAAACAACAGTGTTCATCTTACTCAAATATATACCTATAAATAGCAAAATCAGAGAAACTGATTCAACTGATTCAAAGTGGTCTCTTTTTTTTTTTTTCCAGAGCTGTACATGTTGTCTACACACACTACACTACTTGTACTGTGTCATTGCAGTGTAGAAAAGTGAATTTAAATAATAGAGATTATAAAACCAGTAATAAGAAGAATAATATACTGGTATGCATTGTATGGCTATAACAATTTCAACACTAAACAATGTCTGTGGTTGTTGTATAAAGGTTGTTTCTCCATCATCAGTATTAAAAAAAAAGTTTTGTAATTATAATTTAACATTTATTCAGTGTTCTTTGCTATCTTCGTGCTTTTCGGAGTAGTATAAGCTGCATTTTTGCTGCAATTTTGCAAAAATGAGATTCTTAATCAGAGTCTTAAATTATTTATGGACAATTAAACCATTGCTTTGGTTCATTAAGTTCAGGCTCTAGACTAATAAGGCAGAATAAGCCGACTACCCTGCAGTGTTCTCTGCCTGGACAGGAAGCGGTTAAACCCAGCGCTGCAGAAACGCTGAACAGCAGAGCCCTGAAGGTGCGCTGATAGAGAATAGCTAACACACACACACACACACACACGTGCAAACACACACTCACACTCTCTGCTGCAGATATATCATACTGAGCCGAGCTGTGCTCCTGGAGGAAAGCTACTGTTAGTGGAATGAGCCATAATCAGTAATAATGTGGTTATACTGCTGTTCATATCTGTAATTTACTAAAATAATTATACTATATACTACTATTCTCTGCAGCATATCAACACTAATCCATCATATGGCTCTCAGATCCAGATCCACAGCTTGTTTTACTGCATGTGTGGTGGTTCTCTCGGACAGACCGCAGTACACACTGAGGAGGATGAGAGCAGGCTGCTGATCCGAGCGCTGCATTACATAAGATTCACCCAAGACGATCAGAACGCTGTGAGAACTCTGCACACACCCGCCTCAACAAAGTGTTGATATACAGCAGCGTATCTCATCTCTGCATCTGAAAACATCACCCGGCTTTATCTCATGTAGAGCAAAAACACAGACGCAGATCTGGCATATCTCCTCTCAGAGATAAGCAAGACCATGAACGCTGATAACACTGAAAACAATGCAGCATTTACTTTATACAGCTTTATTTATTCGTGATTTTGATTGTTTTATAGTAGCATAACAGTTTGTTTTGGGTCATATCAGATTTGGCCAGTTACTGTGTTTGTATATTCAGTGACGTCTGTTTTTCAGAAGCAGCGGTTTAGATAAGGCACATGCCTCATATGTGAGTGGATTTGAAAACATAAACTGATATAGTTGGAGATGGAAGGAGAGATGTGTTTATTTAAGACAAATTTCTCAAATATACAAGTATACTCCACCAAAAAAGGGATTCTTATAGAAAGAGAGAGAGAAAAAAAAGAGCATGAGGTAAATATAACACAGAAGAGCAATAGAGAAAAAGACAGTGAGAGTAAAAGTGAGAAACAGAGGTTAGAGTGAAAGCACGAGTAAGGTAGCGAAAGTAGGTGAGCAAGAGCGGACAGGGATAGAGAACGAGAGCAAGAGAGGGATAGAGAAAGAAAAAGAGTATGCGAGAAATTGAGTGGAGGGTAGAGAGAGAGAGTAACAGAATAAGAGAAAAAGAGAGAGAGAGTGACAGAGAGAAGAAAGTGAATGCTGGAGACAGAGAGAATGACAGTTATGGTAAAATAGAGAAAAGGATAGAGAGAGAATATATGTGAAAGAGGGAGATAGAAAGAAAAAGAGTGAGAAAAAAGCAATAGAAAGAGTCTGGGGTATAGAAAGTAAAATAAAAAGAGAGAGAGAGAGAAAGAGAGAGAATAGGGTTGGGATGAGGAATGACTGAGATAGAGAAGGGTTAAAAGAGTGAAATGTAGAAATTCAAAGAGAGAGAGAGAAAGAAAGTGAATGCCGGAGAGAGAGAATGACAGTTAGGGGGAAATAGAGTAAAGAATAGAGAGAGAGAAAAAATGTGATGAAGGGAGATAGAAAGAGAAAGCGAGAGTAAGAGATAGAAAATGAGATAGAAAGAGGCTAGGGTATAGAGGGTATAGACAGAAAGAAAGAAAGAAAGAAAGAAAGAAAGAAAGAAAGAAAGAAAGAAAGAGAAAATATGGTGTGGGGTGGAGAATGACTGAGAAGGATAAATAGAGTGAAGGGTAGAAAGTCTGAGAGAGAGGGAGAGGGAGAGAGTAAAAAGCTAAAAAAGCAGATAAAGGGAAGGCTAGAGAAAAAGAATGTAAGAGAGAGAGAGAGAGAGAGAGAGAGGGGGGTAGTGGATGTGTATGCTCTTGTTGTGGTTGTTTTTATTGTATTTATTTGTTATTATACTGTATTATTAATAGCACTAATTTCACTAATTTCTCCATTCATCTAAACACACTCACCCAGTAAGAGAGAGAGAGAGAGAGAGAGAGAGAGAGAGAGAGAGAAGTAGCGATAAAATGAGAGAAAGAGAGAGAGGGATAGGAAAGAGCAAGGGAAATAGAGAGAAAGAACAAGGTGAGAGAGGAGCTAGAGATAAAAAGAGTGAGAGAGTGAGAGAGGGAAACAGAGTGAAGGCTAGAGAGAAGGAGAGACACACTCCTCTTAGATTCAACTGCGCTCTATCTCTGCTTTAGAGAGAGAGATTTGTTTTTATTTGTCATTATACTGTATTATTAATAGCCATAATTTCACTAAGACAGATTCTCTATTCATTCAAGCACACTCGCTCAGTGACAGAGAGAGAGAGAGAGAGAGAGAGAGAGGGAAAGAGAGGATAGAAAAGAGAAAGGGAAATATAAAGAAAGAAGGTGAGAGAGGGAGCTAGAGAAGAAGACAGAAAGTGAGAGACACACTTCTCTAAGGTTCAACTGTGCTCTATCTCACCTTTAGAGAGAGAGAGGGAGATGGAGAGAGAGAAAGACAGAAAGAGAGAGGGAGAGAGAAAGACAGAAAGAGAGAGGGAGAGAGAGAGAGGTAGTAGATGTGTATGGTCTCATTGTGGTTGTTTTTATTGTACTTATTTGTTATTATACTGTATTATTAATAGCACTAATTTCACTAAGACAGATTCTCCATTCATTCAAGCACACTCACCCAGTGAGAGAGAGAGAGAGAGAAAGAGAGAGAAAGAGAGAAGAGTATGTTGTAGGCTGCAGGGAGATTGCAGCAGAAGAAGGTGTGTGTGTGTGTGTGTGTGTACGCTACAGCTGGGTAGTACATGCTGTACAGAGCAGAGGGGTTCGGCTCTGCACCTCAATGCCTGCCTCTGCATGCATTATGCATGATCCCTGTGCATGTGTGTGTGTGTGTAAGGGTGTGTGTGTGTACATGTGCTTGTGTGTGTGTGTGTGCGTGTACATGCATGTGTGTTAGAGCTGACACAGCCGTCCTGCAGTGCTGAGGCTGAGGGCTCGTCTGTGCACATGGTCAGTGAGAGAACTCCACCCCGTCCCTCTCCATCATCTCCACTGCAGTCAGGCTGACAAAAGCCCTGAAGAACTCCAGATACGAGTGTGTTTCTCTGTGTGTGTGTGTGTGTGTGTGTGTGTGATGGGGTTGGAAGAGGGGCTTTAGGGGTAATTTAGAGGTAATCCCTGACCTCATGCCCACATCAGCGCAGTGCTGGGAAAAACGATGATGGCTTGCCCCAGAGAAATAGGGGGGATGTCATCTCCCCTGCCTGCGATGATGAGGTCATATGTGGGCATTTTTTGTTTGCCTGGCGGATGTGTGTGTGTGTGTCTAAACAAACAAGCACAAAGGCGCTTAAATATTCCATCACCTCTCCACACACACACTCTCAGAAGATATACATGTACTAGATACACCAGCAGTGAATCGCTTCTACAAAATAATTTCAGATATAAAGAATCAAATATTTTGGAAACGATTCACTAAATCTCAAATTTCAAGTTTGATTAAGTTTGAATCATTCATTTTAGGTTAATCATGAATTATCTTTAATAATCTGATAAATAAACAAATAGGACCAAAGAAGCACTATTGACACAGGAGTGGAATTTAACTCAGTGAACAGAACAGAACTGAATCAAATCATGTTCAAATTTTAAAATGTATGATTCATTTAATTGTTCATCACTTAATGCAATTCAGTTCAGTTGGAAAGTGATGATTCTTCTGGAAATGATTCACTGAATCAAAAAGGTTCAAATCTTATTGTAGTATGTTTCCCATTTTTCTTTACAATGTACTGGGATTCAACACAGTGATTCAAAGTGAATCAAATTGAGGGCAAATGTGTGATTTTCAGTGAATCACTTTCTAAAGAATCATCAGTATCATTAGTTCACAGCATTGCCATGACAATGATGATGATGATGATGGCTTGGTATGAGTGTGCATACACATACTTAATACACTAAGATAAAATTATTTGATTAAGAAATAGATTATTCAATAGTAAATGATTCACTGAATCATAAGATCTCCAATGTAGCCACGTTTTGATTCAGTTCAATTCAGTTTTTTTGTTCTGATTCAGGACAATTTTAGAAATACCCTAAAAAAACACAGAGTATTGGGATTCAACTCAACTGTGAATTGAACTGAATTAAATCCTCGCCTTTATATTGATGCATCAGTGCATTTTCAACCCTAATACACACCAGAGACACACAGATGTGATGGAATAAGCCCACACCCACTCTCCTGCTGGCCATGTACATACTCATGCATACACACACACACACACACACACACACAGTGTATGTCGTCCTATCCAAAGGCAGTAAAGCTCTTATTGGCTCACACTGTTCCTTCATACAACAAAAGAAATCCCTGATGGTGGCCACCAACAGACACCGCCGCCCCCCACCAAAAAATAGATGAGATTTTTGCAATTTAACAAAGTCATATCCATTTACTGCACGCATTATTTTTTTTACGAGGAATTTCTTCAAAAAGCGAGGAGCTTTACAAGCTGTGACAGCGGCAGAAAAAAGCAATTAAAGCAGATCACGCCGCTCCCGCCACCACAAATCCTGCATCCGGAATTTTCCTCAAACGAATCTCTTGGCAGCCGCCGAGTTCTCCCATCTGTATCAGCCAAAAATGAATACAAAATCTCAGTCTTAAGTAAACGTGAAAAAGGGAAAGCGTTTGGAATACTGGTCCTGGATATTTGGCCTGTGGTTTTGGTTCGGTGTCTGGGTTTAATTAGTACATGCTCGGGATAAGGGTTCATTCAGGTCCTAATTTGGCCTTTGAATACACGGATGGTAAACACAAGAAGCGCAAAGCCTGTTTTTTAGGAATGAAATGGAGGGTTTCAGGTCTGGTAAAGCAATTGGCTGTATGTTATTTATGTTGTATGGGTGTTGGGCAGTGAGGTTGGGCTGTGTTTGGGTTGTTTGGTTGCTGTAATTCAGGCCTGAGAGTCTGAGAGTGTCAGTAAGGCCCTTCAGAGAGCCCTCGCCATCTGCCTGTCAGAGCCAATAGGGTTTGATAAAAATACCCTCAGGTTCTGATGTCTTTACATATTAGAGTGTGTGTATCTCCTTGAAAGTTTTGTGTGCTGTTGTGTTCAGTATGTGGGCATATAGTATACACTTACTTGGGGACACATATATTTTAATTTAAAACTTAGGGCTTATTTTGAGGAAATATATTTTGTGTAAATATACAGCTCTGAAAAAAAATAAGGGACCACTTAAAAATTAAGTTTCTTTGATTTTACCAAATTGAAAATGAGAAATGGCTGAAATAATAAAAAAAGATGCAGAGCTTTCAGACCTCAAATAATGCAAAGAAAACAAGTTTATATTCATACATTTTTAAGAGTTCAGAAATCAATATTTATTGGAATAACCCTGGTTTTTAATCACAGTTTTCATGCACACTGGCATGTTCTCCTCCACCAGTCTTACACACTGCTTTTGGATAACTTTATGCCACTTCTGGTGCAAAAAGTCAAGCAGTTCAGTTTGTTTTGATGGCTTTTGATCATCCATCTTCCGCTTGATTATATTCCAGAGGTTTTCAATTTTTTTAAATCAAAGAAACTCATCAATTTTTAATGGTCTATTATTTGACTGATGCTGTTATGTAAAGCAATATTGGATGATATATCAGCAAACTGATATGTTGACTGAGCTCTTTATACACGACATATATAATATCCTTGTTTTGATGTTTGCACTCAAACATTTCAGCCACTTTCCTGGTCAATATGTGTTTTTAACAGTAGTTTCAGTAGGAAAGAACACTCATAAAAAAGACAAAGTGTCCACAAACATTTGCCAGACTCTGCATGTGTGTGAGCTGGAGTTGTTATGATCTGGCTGGGCTGAGGGGGGATACTGGGAGAAGATTGCGTGTCTGAGAGTGTGTGTGTGTGTGTGTATGTGTGTGTGAGACAGATGTAGATTTACGACGAGACTGGCTGATCTGCGGCCCCCTGTCCTCCTAATTTCCCCATCTGCCCATAAGAACGATCCCTCGCTATCGCTCTCTCACTCCGTCTCTGCCTCTCTCTATCTCTCTGCCCTGCACGACCTCCAGCACATCGGACAAATCAAACTGACCGGGCTGAGGTGCCGAACTATTTAACTTGATTACATTTGCGGTTTGGCTTCTAGTAGCTGCTGGCCTGTTGGCTGGACTGACTGTGTGTGCACCCTGCCAGACAGACACCACCGAGCCCCAGATTATCATCCAGACAGGGATTAGGACATCAGGAGGAGCTGCAGATGGAGGCCACTTAATGTTATCTGATCTATAGACCCAGTGTTTCCTCCTCTTTAGCGTCTGAGAGATAGCCTAGCCACCGCTGTGAGGGAGGCAGGCTGAGGAGTATATATATAATCTGGATTATGGGCTGCAGTAGATTAGGTTCTTTAAGGTATCTGTGGTATGAGGTTAGTCATTCTCAAACAGAGGGCTTAATTAGACATTAGACTGGGTGTGAAGGATAATCCAGTGGCTCGAGGAGTTCCCTGAAGGAAAATGGGCAGGTCTGCTGTCTGCACACACACACACACACACACATACACATTCAGAAACACACACACACACACACACACACAAAGCAGAGGAATTCTGGCTTTTACCCTGCTGTTATGACTTAGGAACAACTACATTTATTGATTAGTAATCCTTATGTTATACAGTAGAAGTCATGAAGTATAAGGGGTTTATACATTTGCTTTGTTGGTTTGTGTATATATATATATATATATATATATATATATATATATATATATATATATATATATATATATATATATATATATAAACCACTTAATTCCTTCCTGTGCATAAGCCCACTTTTTCACTTCATTCATAACTGCTGCCACAGTTAGCATCAGATTCATAAACCCTAAAACTAAACCCTGTGGGATTCCACAAAATGTGCTAAAGAAAAATAATAAAATAATGATGGTTAGTCTACTAACTTGGTTTATATATAATATGTTTTTTATATAATGGAAGACATTGTTGAGCATAAAACACACCCACAATATTAATAAAAAATAAAAAATATATAAAAGTAATAGGGTATTATTTTAAGAATAAACCAATAGTATATTGTTTTAAAAATAAACTAAACGATGACAGTATTTTGTGCACAATATATCATCCAAGAAATTATTGCAATAAACAATATTATTCTCATTTTGAAACCATTAAAATCCATATGATTATTAAATAGCATAACAAAGCAATTATAATCCACTTTAAAGACAACACATTGTTATTAGTCATAGTTTGGAAAATATATATTTTTTTCCTCACTTAATGCAGTCTGTTCACACTGTTTTTATGGAGTCACAGTTATTAAAGCATTGGTCTGGTATTGAATGACTGGTTAAAATATTGTTCACTGTTGTATATGTGACCAAACATACACAAATAAACATAATAGACAATATCACCATTATCAAAAATGACTAAGGTCATGCCCATCGTACGTATTGTACGATAACCTGAAAATGTAATTATTGTGACAGGCCTACAAACTTATAATGAATTATTTTTGCTTGCTTTTTTATAACACCTTTTTATGTAAGCCAGCTAAACTTGGCTTAGTCAAATCACTCACTCATATTTTTACCTCTACTTCTACTTTAGATTAGATGAACAATGCATTTCAAATGAAGCTTATGAGTTTTGTTACATTTTAAGTCAGTACTTTTAGCCTAAGAACCCATGGAAGACTGTTGTGAACCCTAGATTTAGATATATGATCTCTGAATGATCAGGCAGTTAGACAGTTGCTCCACCTGTGAGCAGTGAATGCGTATACATCTCTGTGTCTAAAAAGGGAAATAATATTAAAAATAATGATGTGTTTTTGATCATTTGTAGCATATGTGACAGCTTTCTGGAACTGCCTGCTTTTTTACTGACAGAATGTCATAAGATCAAAACTACAGCAATGACTCCCCAAGTCTGTGGAAATTATGCAGAGAAATATGTGTCTCCAAACTTTTGATGGATGTGCAGTGTATGTACACACACATTTGTACACAGGCTGTGATCTGCAGGCCTCTTTCTGCTGCAGTGAGTAAAGGGGGTGATAATGCCTATCAGCACCTGCAAGGCGCTCTCTGGACTAAACTACACAGCAACCCACCAGCCCTGTTACATCACACCACTCACCACACTCAGCCACGAATCAAACACCTCCATAGGAGTGCTGGAATCAGATCAACTAGCCTACTCATGGCTTATGACAGTCAAAAAAATGTGTTTAAAAAAAAAAGATAATCTGATCTAGAAACAGCACATGAAGAGTGGGTTTATGTATATGGACTATGGAGTTTTGTTTGTGTTTTAGGCTTGTAGAATGTGGGTAGAAAGGCAGTCATCAAGATAAGAGAACAACCCTATGTCGGAGAGCTTTAGGCCATTAACAGAGGTGTCAAGTAATGAAGTACAAATACTTTATTATGTTACTTAAAGGAGAATTCCGGTGTAAAATTGACTTGGTGTAGTAAAACATGAATAAAGAGTACGTACCTTTGTTAAATAGCCCTCCTACAGCTTCCTGAGATCCAGTAATTTTGTGCTTTTTGCCCAGCACTCTGTACAACAGCCATATAAGGGCATATTTTGCCCCGATAAATCACTTTTTATACCGTTATCCAGGCTTAAAGTAGCTCCACACCTCTTTGGTCGAATCCAGAGAGCCCTTACATTTAAAACGAGGCATTAATAACTTTAAAAGTGCACAAGAAGTTTATTTAAAAACGACATCCCATAATGCTAGCTTTCAGCTCCGGGAGCCGCCATCACTGTACTGGTAATAACATAGATATGTGTACATAGACTCCGCATAGCCTGCATCCTGGCGTAGCAGCCAGCACCAGGAGACAGGCTATGCAGAGTCTATGTATACATAACTATCAGTACAGTGATGGAGCCTCCCGAAGCTAAAGCTAGCATTATGGGGTGTAAACAGTGTTTTACTACACTCAAAGTCAATTTTACACCGGAGATCTCCTTTAAGTAGTAATGTTGGTTATCTATACTTTACTGGAGTAATTAGTTTTAGTATTTCTACCATTTTAAGGGAAAAGTATTACGATTTTACTTCTATTTCTTACATTTTCACACAATAATCTGAACTTTCTACTCCTTACATTTTAAAAATAGCCTCGTTACTCCTATTTTATTCCATCTTATTTTCATTCTGGCTTCTCATCCTTAAAAAAACCCTATCCAGATAAATCTCTCCATCCAGATAGAGTTAATCTCTGGTGGCTGGTTGGATGTAGAGAAGTATAAACATATACCATTCCGAAACCCTATTGATTTATATGCATTTTTTTTACAACACATCTAGCAGATGTATGTAGTCTAGTATGAAGATGATCTGTGCAGAGACTCAAGAGAACTGTGTGAGTGTTAAGCTGCTGGGTGTAAGGGTTTAAATAATTGCACCATGGTCTAACATGTCCCCGATTTAGCAAATGGGCTAAATCTAGCTTTACATCCCATGCAATTGGCCTGTGTTGATTGCTACCCTACATTGTGCCCAATAAAGGGTATTGTGATGTAATTTACAACACAGACCTGGATTCATGGATCATATTGTTCCTCATGAAGAGCTAAATAAAGTAGAAACATTAAAACAGCAAGAGATGAAGATAAAGAGAGAGAGAGAAAAAACAGCTAGCACCCAGAGAACAGTGAATCATGGATCAAAGCCTTAAAAGCAGTGTTTTTTAAATACACCCACTACAAATTGGCAGCCAGCGTTGGAATTAAACTTTGAGGTCGGCCTCAGTCACTTCAGGATTGGCCGTCGCCTCCTTCTTTTCTTCTTTTTCTTCTTTTCTCCCTTTTTCTTTTACTACCCGTGCATTAAAGCGCTCCCAAACAACAACAAAAGCAATGGAACCGTGGATTAAGAAAGGCTAAGTAATTGAGTTTTACGGCCATGTCTGGCTTTTCTGAAACCTCCCATACAACCAGTGGCTTTCGCTGTGGCTGAATTTAATTTCCATATGCCTGCAACGCTCCTCAAGGCTCAGAAAGCTGCTGAGTTCCTTTTAGAACAGGCTGTAGAGCTTTTAGACCTTTATTTAGAAAAAAACAAACTTGATGTTCATTAGTTCTGGTGATATGGTTGGCCATGGCATAGTATCTGTGTCAGCAGCATGTGGACGAGCATTATCCTGTTGAAAAAACAGTAGATAAAAGTAATGCTGGGCTGTCGAATTGCCTATTATTAAGACCAAAGTGCACCACAATCCATAAAACCATGCCTTTTGTCTATCATACAACCAGTGGCATCCACTCTGACTAAAGTTTATGTCCTCAAGTCTCAGCAAGCTGCTGAGTTCCTTTTTAAAACCGGCCGTAGATCAGGAGCTCCAGTGTTGTTAGGCCTTTACTACCAAAAATCTGACCTGATTTATGTCTGTATTAAATATAAAATAGACTGACGATTATGTTTTCGCATTCTAACAGCTAAATTGTGTCCCTAAGCCAAAGTTGGACAGTTAATGGTCGCTCTTACTGCAGCAGAACACGCATTAGTGCCTGGCAGCAGTTTTAAACTGTTTGCTTTTAATCAGAACGCTTCCTCTCGTCACAATTCACTCTGCCTAGGGGATTGTACTGTTGTGTTTTCATTGGGCTGTATTTAGCTGACGTTTGGGCCTCGTGAATCTGGAGCTGCTGGAATTAGTCGGAGTCTCTCCACTTTTCCACGAAAAAGACTTTCTTGTGGTCGCGGCGGCCATTAGCCTGGTTAGCCACGCTATTTCCCTGACAACTACCGCTTCCTCTCTTCCTCTACGTAGATCTAGCCTCGCCCTGAAAATTAGAGAAAAAGAGAGAGAGAGAGAGAGAGAGAGAGAGAGAGAAGAAGGGAGGAAGGGAGAGGGGGTTGGGGCAAGAAAATTTATTTTGTTTTAATTCTAGAGCAACTCATCTTTTGGCCTCTTTTCAGGCAGTGAGCAGCACAGACACAGCTGTCCTCTGACACCTCTATATATCTATTCACCACACAGCACTGTATGTCTGAAAGAGGAAATTTATTTTTTGTATATTTTACATTTACACCAGTTTGCCGCCAACACAGCACAATACTGTAGCTCATGTGGCGATGCTTAGTTTAGCCAAAGAAGTTGCCCAACTCAATTCCTTTGTTTTGCGAGCTTTGCATTATGATGCAGTATTTATGACCAATTGCAGTCAAGGGGTTGGGTCTCAGATTGAACAACATAGCGTTTACGACCAATCACAGTGAAGAAGTGGTGGTCTCAGAACAAACGACTCATTGATTGGGGCTAATCACAATCAGAGGGTGGTCTTAGAACAAATTACTAATTGATTAAGACCAATCCCAGTCAGGGAGAGGCCTCTGAACAAAATAAAACATTTTTTAAGATCAATCACAGTCATGGGTAGGTCTTGGAGTGAACAACGCAGTGTTTATAACCAATCACAGTCAGGAGGAGGCCTCTGAACAAAATAAAACAATTTTTAAGATCAATCACAGTCAAGGGGAGGTCTTGGAGTGAACAACACAGTGTTTCGGACCACAGTCAGGGGTTGGTCTCAGAACAAACAACTCTTTTATGAGGGCAAATGAGTCCTTAATACATTTTGCTTCTTGCATTGACATACAGAAATATTAACTTTTACAGTGAGTTATAAAGATACACCAATCAGGAATAACATTATGACATCCTCCTTGTTTTTACAAGGAGCTCCACTGAGCATACAATATGCTGCCCACAGGATGCTAGTACCAGTTCAGCAGCGACACTGAGGCGTTAAAAACTCCAGCAGCACTGCTGATGTGTCCGATCCACTAAATCCAGAACATAATAATAATAATAATAGCTGCTCTGTGGTGGTCTGTCCTGTGGGGTCCTGATCATAGAAGAAAGAACAGGGTGGAAGTAGGATAATAATAAAGTATGTAGAAAAATAGATACAGGACTACAAAAGGCTTTGAATTATAGGTAAACTCTCTCTATTTATCTATCTTTTAAACATCTAAATGTCTGCATGCACACAGATGTACAGTATGACATCCAGTGGAAGCTATTCCAGCCTGTCATATTGATATATAGACATGTAGGGCCGCAGTACCCCTGAACCGTTCCATGAAGTCTCTGAAGCAGCCCAACAATTCAGTGAAGCATCATCCAAAAATAAGCCACGTTTGAAAAAGTGTCAGCTCGCGTCTCTCTGAAAGCGGTGTGCATTTGTGTCCACTGTGTTTTGATGAGCTCTTCTTTCACACAGTCATGCTCTCTCTAAATGAGGCGCTGCTGGTTCCTCTCCTTCTATAGCAGCGTCCTGCAGTGTTTGTTTGAGTTGCGCTGACCCCGATAGCGGGACTGGTGGCCTGCTTTTAGCTCACTGCATGTCCGAACAGATACAGAGGGAGTGTGTGTTGCGTGTGTGTGTGTGTTGCGTGTGTGTTTTAAAAGAGAGTGATCTGCAAAGAGAGGGAGAGAGCGAGAGCATGTCCATCTGACAGGGTGTGTTTTGGAATGCGCGGGGGTGAGTTTGACGGACAGCTGAGGAATAGGAGAGGGGCTCGGCCGAGGCGACCCCTCAGGCACACGCACCTGCGTGACTGCTGTGCCACAGTGCATTAGATCAGCTTTCTTCTCACGACCGGTAATGGATCAGAGCTGTACTAGAGCTAGTGCATGTGTGTGGGAGAAATGAGAGAGAGAAGCTGAAGCAGGAGGTGTATTATGGCTGCGAATAGTGTGAACATGACATTTCTGACATTTCCTACACAAACTCAAACACAGGCCCTCCCACCACCATGCTTAACAGATTTTTCAACATGGACACAATGCAGATTAAAAAATATCTAATAATGGTTTAGAGATTCATAACCACTAGTGAATATGTGTGGGAGAAAAAAAAGGGAAGCAGGCGCAGTAGGTGTATCATGGCTGCAAATAGTGTAAACATGACATGTCTGACATTTCCTACACAAGCACAAACACAGGCCCTCCCACCACCATGCTTAACAGAATTTTCCCCCGTAAAGGAACCGATTAAGACATGGTTTAGGTCTTCACAAATTAAAGAGAATCGCTAAATATGGACAGAAGTTAGATGTAAAAATTGCTGATAATGATAAAAAGAGATTTATACTCACTAGTGAGTGTGTGTGGGAGAAAATAGAGAGAAGCTGTGAAGAAGGAGGTGTATAATGGCTGCAGCAAATAGTGTGAACATGAAATTTCTGACATTTCCTACACAAACTCAAACACAGGCCCTCCCACCACCATGCTTAAAAGAACTTTCTTCTTGTAATGGAACTGATTAATCAAATTATGTTAGATATTCCGGTTTTTATCACAAATGACAGAGAATCACTAAATATGGACAGAATTTAGCCATAAAAATGGCTGATAATAGTTTTGAGATATATAACCTCCAGTGTATGTTTTTGCGTGTGGGAGAAAAAGTAGAGAAGCTGTGAAGATGAAGATGTATCATGGCTGCAGCAAATAGTGTAAACATGACATTTCTGACATTTCCTACACAAGCTCAAACACAGGCCCTCCCACCACCATGCTTAAAAGAATTTCCACCCCCTGTATTGGAACTGATTAATCAAGACATGTTAAGGTCCGTGTTTTTCTTCATAAATTACACAAAATTGCTGAATATGGACAGAATAAGACTCAAAAAATGGCTGATAATGGTTTAGAGATTTATAACCTCTAATGTATGTGTGTGGGAGAAAAAGAGAGAAGCTGAGAAGATGGAGGTGTATCATGGCTGCAGCAAATATTGTGAACATGACATTTCTGACATTTCCTACACAAGCTCAAACATTGGCTCTTCCACCACCATGCTTAACAGAATTTTCCCCCGTAAAGGAACCGATTAAGGTCTGTATTTTTCTTTACAAATGAGAGAGATTCGCTAAACATGGACAAAATTCAAATGGAAAAATGGCTGATAAGGGTTTAGAGATTTATAACCTCCAGTGTAAATGTGTGTGGGAGAAAAAAAGAGTGAAGCTGAGAGGCAGGAGGTGTATCATGGCTGCAAATAGTGTGAACATGACATTTCTGACATTTCCTACACAAGCTCAAACACAGGCCCTCCCACCACCATGCTTAAAAGAATTTCCACCCCCTGTATTGGAACTGATTAATCAAGACAAGTTGAGGTTGTGTTTTTCTTCACAAATGAGAGAGAATTGCTAAATATAGAGAGAATTCAGACTTGAAAAATGGCTAATAATGGTTTCGGAATTTATATCCACTAGTGTAAGGATTTTTTCCCTTATTTTAACTGATTAATTAAGTTATGTTTGGTATTCCTGTTTTTCATCAAAAAATGCAAAGAATCACTTAATATGGACAGAATTTAGCCTTTAAAATGTCTGATGATAGTTTAGAGCTGCACAACAGCCAGTGCCTTTATGTGGAAGACAAGAGAGAGAATGATAGAGAAACTGAAGCAGGAGCTGTATCATGAGTTTAAACAGTGTGAACATGACATTTCTGACATTTCCTACACAAGCTCAAACACAGGCCCTCCCACCACCATGCTTAAAAGAATTTTCCTACTGTAACATAACTGATTAACCAAGACATTGGAATTGGTCTTTTTTGTATTCTGTCTTAAATTACTTTGTTTTAATTTGTTTTACTGATTTCTAATAGCTGTTTAATGTCTTAAAGCTATTACCATGTACACACATATTTGTCACTTCTTATTTTCACCCAAAAGCTGAAGCTCTACCTCTCCTCAACTCAAGTTCTCAAATAAAGAAGCTAACTTTGGACACCAGACATGCCCTGGCTGACTGACTGCACTCAGGCTGAGAGGGAAACTGTGTATTTCTGACTCGATTGCCCACAGTTCAATAGGAATGCGTTTATGTATTCCTGCCTGGCCATATAGAGAAGCTTGAGTTGAGTTGATTTCCTGGAATCCCCCCATGGTAGAAGGCTGGACCTGAGCCTATATATATGGTTTGATTAGATTTGCAGTGACAAGAGGGCGGGTGATGTGTGTGGACAGGATTTATGAGCCGTGCCATTTTTACATAAGCCTTCCACACCAGCTCCATAAATACAGCCTCTAAACAAGAAGACGGTTGTGGACCAAAATAAAGAAAAAAAAATCGCACACACACACATACAGGAGTCAAGCTGGGCTTTGTCTTTAAAGTAGCAGTTGGACGCGTTCCACCGCGGCGGTGCTAATATTTAGACTGGCCTTTCCAGCGTGTCTGTGTTTGCTGAGTCTTTATAAAGGAAGGGAACATGTCATCTTTCCCCCCCATTCACAAGTGACTGGGTAAATAATCAGCAGCGGGGATTATGTAATGTGTTTATCCCCCGGCCGAGAGGTCTCGGCATCTGTACGTGTGGCTATATTGTGCTGGTGTGTGCTTTTTGAACTTGGATTGGAACGTGCTGTCCTGGTCTTGGGTGGCTGCGCCTCTGACGGCTTCGTTAATGAAGGGGGTCAGTGGTCATTACTGGTGAGCTCGGCTCACTCATATTTTAAAAACCTGCAGCATCTGTGCCAAGGTGCTCTGAAGCTTTCCAGAACTTACAGTAGATTAGATAATTAATAACTAGAAGTATAAGTATTCCATATTGTGTCAGACATATATTGTATATTGTATATTTCACACTATAAGGCGCACTTAAAATCCTCTCTTTTTTCCCAAAAATTGTCATTGACAGTGCGCCATATAATCCGGTGCAGCTTATGTATGAATATTACCAGTCAGATTGTAAGGAAAGCCACTTTGTTAGCTCTTTCTCCATTTAGATGTGAATATTATCGCTCTGTAGCATGCTGCTAACCCCAACTAGAACTGCTGCAGCAGCATTAGCTTTACCACGCTAAGCGCTAGCTTTTTCTCCATTCAGATGTGAATATTATTGGTCTGTAGCATGCTGCTAACCCTGACTAGAACTGCTGCAGCAGCAGTAGCATTACCCAATAGCCACGCTAAGCGCTAGCTCTTTTGCCGCTCAGATGCGAATATTATTGGTCTGTAGCATGCTGCTAACCCCTACTAGAACTGCTGCAGCAGCATTAGCATTACCCGCTAGCCACGCTAAGCGCTAGCTCTTTTGCCGTGAATATTATCGACCTGTAGTTTGCGCATTTACCGTGTTGAAACAAGCTGTGTGGGACAAATCACTAGGTTATATAATCCAGAGCGCCTTATAGTGTGAAAAATACTCTGTCTTTATTATAGCTTATTTCTTTGTGTAATTGTTTATGATTGCTGTTTATATGCCTGCACTAATTATTCTGCACTTTAGCACAAAATCAAAATCTTGGTAAGTTACTGTTTTTTTTTTTTTTTTTTTTTTACAAAACTTTACAGATTATTTATTTTTCTACTGGATGTTTACTACTGAAACTGGTGTACTGCATATGACTTTAACATTTATTGCAGTGGTTTATTAAAAACCATGAAAAGCCACAAATATCATTGTCAAAAAAATACCCTGAAATATTGTGATATTATTTTAGAGCAATATGGCCCGATTTACACCTGGTCACTTCATGTAATTAGTATCTGCATTGTATCCTAATAAGATTATTATATATATATATTAACACTGGGTGGCCAGAAATTATCTTAAGTATCTACTTAGTCAGACTGAAAACTGAATGCTGTGTGGAATGGAATATGCAAATATTCCATATGTGTTTACACTGCTGTAACATTTACTGTAAGACGTGTGGAAATCCTATAAAATCCTTAAATATATATATATATTTTTTACAGTGTATCAGACCACTTTCTGAATTGGTTTAAATTATCTGATTTGTTGATTGTATCTGCTTTAAATCTGTCTTGAGTGTGTTTGTACTTTTGTGTATTTATATAAGATATAGTTCTGATACTTAAGATGCATGACATGATCAGGTATAAACAGGGTCTGTTTTGGTTTCTCCATTAATTTTACACTTGTCTATTTATATTCATTTATGAATCGAGGAGTTAGGGATGCCATAGTAGAATCACTTTTGGCTTCGTAATAAAAAGGAGACATTAAACATCTTAAAACCATCTTCCTTAAATCATTAAAATGTTGTTCACAATTAAAGTGAGCTAGATGATATGTTTTTTGTTTGTTTGTTTATAATGTCTTTATGGAACTATTATATTTTCAATATAATTAGAATAATACCATTTATTATAATTATTTCCTGGCGAATATACCATCCAATCAAAAATAGCTATTGTGACAGCCCTAGTTCTCTTTGGCATAGCTGTAAGAACCTTTTTTTGTAACATTGTTTTAAAAAGAATGTTCAGAAAGTGAGGAACTAATTATTTACCCAAGGTTTGGCCATTTAAAGATGTCAATTCTAAGATTTTTCAACAAAAATGGTTCTTTATGAAGCCAAATATGATTATTTTATGGCAGTGGTTCCCATCCCTTTGTAGAATCTTTATTATCTATGATTTTCCATTTGTTGCTCAAATAAGATTTAATGTAAGAATTAATGTAACTGCTGTCTGGACAGTCTCTATATATATGTCTACCTGTGCTTGTTTGTTGGTGTGTATTGACGTCAGAGGATGTTATTTTGGTTCTATTTGTGAACACAAACTAACGCCCGTGTGCGTGATAATTGCATGTTATTAGCTCTTCCACCTCAGCTTTGAATTCCATCAGTGTGACATCAGTCAAAACCAGTATCACCTCGTCACCGGGTCACAGCGTTACAGATGGTGACTGTCCTCCTCTCTCTGTTGTTCTGCTGCATTAGAGACAGGTGTGCAGTGGACGGACTGGCTTGCACTGGGATGGAGTTTTATACTGGTAGGACTGATACCTGAGGCTGAGTGGACAGTCACACCTCAGCTTCCCTCCCTACTCGTATTATTTCAGCATTCCACCGATTCCTCCACTCTACACATATTACCCTGGTGTTTGCAGGAAGCAGACACACCCTGAGTCTGTCTGTAAGGATTAAAAATGAGTGTGATGTATAAACATGTTGGCATGGGCATACAGCATTTCACAGTGAAGTTAAGAATGAAGTTAAGCCTGTCTAAAGAAGGACAGATTATTAAAATATACAGCTCTGGAAAAAACATGAAGAGACTTCAGTTTCTAAATCAATCTGTTTCTCTGATTTTGCTATTTATAGGTTTATGTTTGAGTAAAATGAACATTGTTGTTTTATTCTATAAACTGCAGACATTTCTCCAAAATTCCAAATAAAAATATTGTAATTTAGAGCATTTATTTGCAGAAAATGAGAAATGGTTGAAATAACAAAAAAGATGCAGAGCTTTTAGACCTTAAATAATGCAAAGAAAACAAGTTAATATTCATAAAGTTTTAAGAGTTTAGAATTCAATATTTGGTGGAATAACCCTGGTTTTTAATCACAGTTTTCATGCATCTTGGCATGTTCTCCTCCACCAGTCTTAAACACTGCTTTTGGATACCTTTATGCCACTCCTGGTGCAAAAAAAAAAAAAAATCAAGCAGTTCAGCTTGGTTTAATTTGGATTATTTGTTTCTGAATGTGAAGGACAGCAGAGACAGTTACTCCCATTTGAATACTTTTGTACATAAGAGTGCATGTCTACTTACAACATGTTCTCCTCCACCAGTCTTACACACTGCTTTTGAATAGCTTTATGCCAATCCTGGTGCAAACATTCAAGCAGTTCAGCTTGGCTTGATGGCTTGTGATCATCCATCTTCCTCTTGATTATATTCCAGAGGATTTCAATTTGATAAAATCAAAGAAACTCATAATTTACAGAAAAAAAATGAATTTTCTTCAAAAAGCAAGGAACATTTTAATTTAAGCTATTTTATTTATACAATGATGACCAAATATTAAAATATATATATTTCTATTATTCACTTAAAGCAAGTTTTTCAAAAAAATGCATGTTTCCTGAGTTTGAAATCAAAGCATGGGCCTACTTATGGGATTAAAGAGAAATTCTTCTTCTTTTCACAAATTGTCTGTCCCAAAAAGTCATGGGACAGGAACTAATATTGTGTCTGTTATAAAAGTTAGTTATGTAATAAACCTTCTAAAACAGGGTGGAGCCAAGTGCCTATTAGGATGTTTGTCCCTCGCACCAATGAAAGAACAAACATGTGTACATATGTACTATTATGATGTGCCAAAAGTCATTGGATAGGAAGAAGTAATCTGTCCCATGACTTTTGGCATGTTGGCATGGAAGCTAAAGTACACTACACTGTCCTGTGGGGTATGTGTGAGTGGGGTCTCTTGCACTGAAGGTGGAGTCACTTGTCTTTATGCACGGACAAATCTAGCCAGATACTGCTGATCACAATCATTACCAACCACTGTGCTGCTGTCCACTGTAGGAGGCAGTGACTTCTATGATGTATTCAGTATTAATTCACTTACTTTTATCCCGTGACATTTGACATGTAAAAGCTCACGTAAAGATACGTAGCTTTAATTCACTGGTAGTTATGGCTGAAATTTGAGTCTGCACATTTCTCTACAATGCACCGTTTCACCTCGATTCACTCTGAATGTCTTTAAAGGCTGAGTTATGCAGGAAATTTCAAACATTAGTGGAATTTCCCTTTGAAGTGGCCATCCAGTTTACCTGCTTTGCATGTTAGCATTTAATGCATGCCTACTTAACCCAAAAGAGCACATGGGGACGTACGTGTCACAGTAAATTTCCTTATACTGTAGCACTCTGTCCTTCACTTTAACTCCTGAAACCTTTAAGTGACATTTGCTGAACATCCTGAGGGCGTTACAACAGGACAGTGTGCTGGGTTAGGGCTTGAGATTAAACTAGATCCATTTAAAAGTGTATTTTTATCTACTCATGTACTCATTTTTTACATGATGTAGTTTCTGAGAAAAATACTGTCCACATATGAGGACTTTAGTTTTATATTTCGGTAGAACACAATCACAAGTCACAATTAGTAATGATGTGCAAAACATTTATTTTGTGCCTGAACACAGCAGCATTTTTTTTCGTCTTTTTTGAGTGCGAAACAAAAGTAGAAACAACCATTATGCCCTTTTGAGCAAAATGGCTCATTTAAAGTACTGCTTCAACATAAAGACATAACAAAGTAAAAAAACATAAACATTTACTGTATTTACTGTTCATTTAAATTTCTGAACAAATTCAAAACTGTAACGTGTTAAGGTGACAGTATAATGGCCTCATATGAGGACACCAGGCCTTTGTAGAGAAAAAAAAAAACATGTGCGTGATGTCCGCACATGTGCACACCTAGTCCTAAGAGGTTAATGAAACGTTTTAGACAATTTCTAAAAAAATGTTAAAATCCAATTCATTAAATTGTTGTATTACAGCTTTTTATACACAGTAAGAGAAAAAAAACTGTTCAAGCAATTTAAATTATTTATTTTGTTTTTTTTAAATCAATATTCAGAACTTGGTCTGGGCTCTTATGGGTTAATAAACACAAAAAACATAAATACACCAACACACATAAGCCAGTTTGCAAACACCAATAAGGGTTCTGTTTGCATTTCATTCAGAACGTGAACATTAATACAGGAAACTTAAGCGTGTGTTGGTGAGAACACCTGGGGTTTTCCTGCTCTGAAGGTGTGTTGCGTTGTTTCTCACAGCTGCGGAATGCAGTGGAGGCTGTGTTTGGAATGCACGAGGCGACTTTTCTGTTTTGCTTTCCCACACAGTCAATTACCTCTAATCTCCGCTCGCTTCCCACCCAGAGTCTTCACTACAAAGACTCTCTATCAGTCTCAGAATCGGAACAGGTGTCACACAGCGGAGCATCTAAATATAAACTCCGTCTTCTGAAAACTGCGGTTTCTCACAACCGCTATCTGCTCCCTGCCGTCCTGTAATTCTGACAGTGTCCAAATAATGTTCCTCTAATGTTCCAGTAGTGAAACACTCTGATATGTCAGAATTAAGAAATGAAACTTGATTATGAAGCGATATGTCAGGGAACGGCTTGGGAATGATCACAGCTTTATAAGCTGTAAGGTGTTATCTAGTAAATGTGGCTGAACAGCAACATTTTTAAAAGGTGTTTTTTAATGTATTTATATTTTTTTAGCCAGATGTTTAATTGTGTTTAGATTCAGAGGTTAATTTAAGGCATTTTAAGGTCTGCTTACAGCCTATTATGGGTTTAATGAGAATTTCCACACTTTTACAAGTAATCTGAATAGTTACACAGACATGCCACAAGTCATGGGACAGGAATTACTTCATCATCACGTTCCTTGACTTTTGCCATGCCATGGCAAAAGCTAAAAACCTGCAGGACATGTCTCTGAAGCCTCCTCTATTAACAGTGGATGTGATATAAGCTGTGAGGTACTATCTAGTTAGTGAGACTGAATACTGGTCAACATGTTCATGGCAAGGTAACATCATGCTGTGTAGACATTTAGCATTACTCTATCCACAGTGTCATGCAGCCCTGTCTCTATAATGAAATTTTTTTATTAGGATTGAAAAAAAATATACTGCAGTCATTAGGGGTGCCCATATAGCCCTAAAGTAATATCATTATATTTAATAATATTTAATTTCAGCGATATGAAAAACATTGCATTTAAAACAACATATATATATATTTTAAAAAGTACAACAGCAACAAAATACATTTTGTATAATATAATAATATGGTAAAAAAAAAAAAAATCTGGAAATAAAAAAAAAAAATCTGAAAAAAAAAAAAAATCTGACCTAACCTAACCTAAAGTGCTGGATGTTTAATGCATGCACATAAACTGCAAACAAACCATGAAAAAATAAAAAAAATAAATAAGTAAATTCAGTAAATAGTTAAATAAATACAAAATAGCCTGTATTTAAGAATGTCTCAATATCACAATATATTTTTTGTCAAAACGTTTGGCGATATTATTGTGTACGATACAATATGGCACACCCTTAGTGGTCATGCCAGTATATTGTATGATATATCAATAATGTAATTTTTGTGACTTTTTTTAGTGTCACGTGTTTATTGAGAATTTGTCCTTTTAAGGCATTACGACTCACAGTGGACAGCGCAGTGAATGACAAATATCATGACTGGTTTGAATGATTGTGATCGGCTTATGGCTAGCATTTAGCATTTAGCATCACATTCACATTTAGTGCCTGAGGCCTCACACACATAACCCAACATGTCAGTGCAGCCTTCTTAAGCTTCTATGGCACATGCCAAAAATCTTGGGACAAGATACTTCTTCATATCCCATAATTTCAGTGTATTAGACCAGATCAGTGTTCAAGAAGGATGGAATGAAGAAGCTAAGAGTTCCACTGTACAGAACAGAAGTGCAGAAGAAAAGAAATGAGTTTAGTCTCTAACTCACAAAGGCCGAAGAGAGAGACGAATGGACAGAGTCAGCCCTCTGCTGCGAGGCGAGCGTGGATCAAAAATAGTGCTTTTCCACAGCAAGGAAATAGATTTAACAAGAAGGGCGTATGCACCCGTGTTGACTGGGGTGAGGCGGAGGTTTATGGAGCTACAGTGAATTACCCCACCATAGTAGCCCCTACCAATGTTCCACATGTGTTTCTAATGCGGATACGGGTCCACTCGGGCCCCTTCCGAAGCACATGTGTGTACATTCGCAGACAGACCACCAACACGGCCCGCGAATATTGCCTGCTGGTAGCTAGTTATAATATGAGCTCCAATATTGGGTCAGTTTCCTGTATTTTTTTTTTTCTCTCTCTCTCTCTCTCTCTCTCTCTTTTTCATACACACACACCAATCTAAACTGGGTTAGAAATGGATGAAGTGACCTTGTTTCACTGCAGGATTCCACAGCAGGATTGAACCGTGCCGCGGCTGATCTTCGCTCAGTGTACTGGGAATCACGACAAACCCACAGCCACAGTTTACGCAGGTAATAACAGAGCTGTGTTTCCAAAAAAGAAAAAAAAATGCACAGGAGAAATGAACTTCACTGCACATAGAAACTAGTTGCAGGTCAGCAAGTCCTTTTGCAAGCAACAATTGTTGATTATGGTGGAGAATGGTGTGGATTATTGTGGTCGGGATTGAAGTGTTTATAAAAGATCTTAGTGTGAAGGTTTGACTCATAGTTCTTCTAAAAGTCGTTTCAGCTTCATGGTATACGGCAGGGATCAGCAATTAAGTTTGGCCACGTTTTAAGTTTTTCCAAGCGATTATGTGTCAGACCACAAAAAAAATATTTTGTGGAAAATACAGTGTAATGGGATGGAGTGCTACAGACTAGTAGCTCTCCAGTCCAGAGGGTTGTTGAACCCAATTGCAGAACAGTTGATCTCAAAGCAGGAAAAAATAAAATAAATAAACACAAGTCAACACCATAAATAGACATCACGTGGGATCAAACCTGTGACATCAGGGTTACGGTCCAATACACTACTGCTGCCCCGGCTAGTGAATTAAGACATGGCCCGGAAAAAACGCCCTTATAAGGAGATAGGGAGCCCAAGAACGGGTGGAAAAACAAGAACGGGCGCAAACTAAAGTTATGCAGAGTGCGACAGAGAGACAGACTAAACTCAGTTACTAATAGTTGGTTCAACTCAAAGATCTCCGTTTGAATGTATTTAAAATTAAGTATGTCTGACTTAACAGTCGTGCATTTCACCTTAATGCAACTTACATTCACAGTTTTTACACAACTCCAGCAAATCAAGTTAAGCTAACTCATTTTTAACTATTAAAGTAAAATAAATAGACTGTAGTTATAAGAAATTCCTATCAAACAGCCTCAACTTATTTCATTTGAGGAAACTGATTGCCTTAAATTACTTAAGTTACACTAACTCGAATCAAACACTTAAAACAAACACGTTTAAAAGAGCAGATATAAATGCAAGAAGGCAACAACTTCTTTTTTAAGTTAGTTTGACTTTATCAGCATAAGTGATGCCAAGTTTCTGTAATATTTAAGTTACGTTAATTAGTTCAATAAGAAATGCAGTTAGGTTTTACAGTGTGGTGTGTGTCGGTTACGTGCTGAGTGTAGAGCAGTAGTTGATTGTAAAGTATTCTTGGGTTCCTTTAAAAGGTGCTCAAACTGGACAAATCAATGTAT
Source organism: Astyanax mexicanus (assembly GCF_023375975.1). Taxonomy (NCBI): domain Eukaryota; kingdom Metazoa; phylum Chordata; class Actinopteri; order Characiformes; family Acestrorhamphidae; genus Astyanax; species Astyanax mexicanus. Next base: position 14,936,095 of record NC_064408.1, read on the forward strand.
TTCTTACATATTTCACATCCTCCAATCCAAAGGCTGTGCTGTCATTGAACAGCTTCAGTCCAGTGCATCAGTCCTCCCTTCCTCCAGCACTCTTCTGCTCTCTTTGGCAGTTCTATAAGCACCCTGGTACCTCTGACAGAAGAGTAAAGGCTGCAGTTTGTTGATGCTAAATTGAGCTTGAAAAACCAGCCTTCAACCGGGCTTTTCCACCCTTGGGCACACTCAAAACATCAGCCCTGTCCAATTTAGCTCTCCTCTCTTCTCTTTCTCTCCTGTTCACTCCTTCGCTCTATCCCTTTTCCCCTTTTTCCTTATTCTCCTTCGCTCACGCCGATGTTTCAAGGTCTTGATTTTTTACATTCTCACAGAGTCTAGAACTGCTGTTTGAAGCTCTATTGATTCGTCTCCTCCGTGATTCGTCTCCTCAGACTCCAGCAATCAAAGAGCTGCAGAGGTCTCTCAGCCAATCTACACAAGTTTAGAAAGCTTCAGTATGCAGCTGCTGTATCCGGCTTCAAACAACACCTACCTGATCGGCATTCTCAGCTTTCAGTCCAGGTTTCATCATTTCATCCTCAAAAAAAAGAACAAACACTGTAACGCCTGTTAAAATCCAGACGATTCTCTTTGTATCCAACATTCCACGGTTAAAGCTAATAAAGGAGGAAGCACATTGTCTTCGAAAATTAAATTTAGCGGCACACGTTCTCTGCCTGGGAGATGTCGGCCAGGCTAATTAGCATAGCATGTGCCTCGCACAGTGCGTGTAAATGCTAGTAATTGAGACAGCTAATCAAGCACTTAAGGCCTTCATTCAGCACTAATTATTCTTAGAACCGGGCTCTCGCTGAACCCCCCGGGCGAAATCCCACCCACCGCCCTTTCTGCTGTTCCAGAGCAGAGGGGACGCAGAGATGAACCAGAGAGAGAGAGAGATAAAGACAGACAGAAAGAGAGAGAGAAAAAGAAAGAGGGAGAAAAAAGGGAAATCTCATTAAATGCAAAAAAATAAAAAAATAAGAATCTCATATAATTACTGTAATCCCATGCTGTTACGCTGTTATATAAAAATGAAATATTAAAATGGAGCATGAGGCTGATAAACAGAACTCTGCACTTAGTGATCAGTGCACAGACTATATGGGCAGAATGGCTGAGAGGTACAGTATATGGTGCATTGGATTTATCAGGTTCAGAGCAACATGAACATGAACAGTTATCATTATTATAATTTCTGTCAAGCTACAAAGCTACAGAGCTAGCTAACTTGAGACCACTCGGATGATTTTCAGAGTTATTTTATTGCCATATGGCATTTTTGGAAAAGTTAAGTTGAAACTCATTCAGAACACTTGGTCATGTGCATCAGACTGTTGAGCTTTTTCTATCTATTTTTAACTTTTGTATGCAAAATATGTTTCAGTTGAACGTTTAATTTTTACATTATATATAAGACATTGCATTTTATATATCTTACAATTGAGTAACTGTTAAGCTATATTGGAAACAGCATGTCCTTCACAACTTTGCCAGTTTGTGCTTTATCGGGAATTTCGATATATATTCAATTTCATATATCCAAATTCTGATAGTATTCATATGGTGCCATTACCAATTTGAGGTTAATTTAGACAGTTGTCTAAATTAAGTTGCCTCAGAGCTAACCCGTTGTCCAGTCAGTCAGTTTTTAGGGTTTAGCCTGCATTTGCAAACTTGAGACCAATCAAACAGTTGTCAGGGTTAGCCTCAGATCTAGCTAACTTGTACAATTGCAAGCTTAAGACTAGTCAGACTGCTGTCAATAATATAGTTAACTTGCGCTGTGGCAAGTCTAAATGTATGGTTGTCAGGGTTAGCCTCAAATCTAGCTTACTACATCTAGTTGGACAGTTGTCAGTATTACAGTGTTGGCCTCAGAGCTAACCTTGAGACCAATCAAACAGTTGTCAGGGTTAGCCTCAGAGCTAGCTAACTTGTAGTGTTACAATCTTGAGAGTAGTTAGACTGCTGTCAATATTAGCTAACGTGTGCTGTGTCTAGTCCAATGAGATGGATGTCAGGGTTAGCCTCAAATCTAGCTTACTACATCTAGTTGGACAGTTGTCAGTATTACAGTGTTGGCCTCAGAGCTAACCTTGAGACCAATCAAACAGTTGTCAGGGTTAGCCTCAGAGCTAGCTAACTTGTAGTGTTACAATCTTGAGAGTAGTTAGACTGCTGTCAATATTAGCTAACGTGTGCTGTGTCTAGTCCAATGAGATGGCTGTCAGGGTTAGCCTAAGAGCTAGCTTACTACACCTGGTTGGACAGTTGTCAGTGTTACAGTGTTAGCCTCAGAGCTAACCTTCAGACCAATCAAACAGTTGTCAGGGTTAGCCTCAGAGCTGGCTAACTTGTGAAGTTGCGAACTTAAGACCATTCAGACAGTTCGGTTCCGGGTTAGCCTCGGGTTAGCCTCAGAGCTAACTTTGAGGCCAGTCAGGCAGTTTTTGTTAGGATTTAGCCTCAGAGCTAGCCAACTTCTGCAGTTGCAAACTTAAAACCAATTAGACAGTTGTCAGGGTTAGCCTCAGAGCTAGCTGGCAGATGTTAGCGGTAGTATAAGGCACTTGTAATTGAGCTGCTTGTCTCCCAGCCACAGAACAAGCGCTGCTGTCTGTCCGTCCTGTACGACGTGTGATCTCATTACACCCCTGTGATCCAATGTGGTCATTCCCTTCGGCTTAATTAAAGGCTGGTGTATGTGTGGTGGGATTAGCTATGGATCTGTTGTAAAAAGCCTGTGCTGTTTTAGCTTTCATTTATTTGACTCTCTGTTTGGCTCGTGGTACCGAATAAAGCTTGCACTACAAAAGTGGTACAACTACAAAAAAGCAGACTGTTTTGGGTCAGTATGTGAGAGCCAGTGTTGAATATGAAATACGAAATACCTTCGCTTTGCTCCAGTGCACTCGCAACAACACGGCTATATGTCTGGCACTTTAGCTCACGATCCACAGTGTTGTGAATTATTGATGCGCTATAGCATTTCTGGGTGATTTACTCACTTTTTCTCTCTCTCCCTCGCATTTTTTTCATCAAATATTTAGTGAGTTCACTGCCTGCAAGGTATGGCGGAGTTGCCTTTGTGTGAAGGCGTGCCTTTGTGGCACATTGTTTAAACCCAGGAGTTTGGGCTCTCGCTTGCTTGTGAACAGACATACACAGCGGCTGTGTCTGTGGGCATGAGTCAGATGTTTGCTCTGTTGTTTTTTTTTTTGTGTGTGTGTATAAGTGTTTTTGTGTTTGTGTGTGTGTGTGTGTGTGTGTGTGTGAATATTCATATAGCTGGATCAAACAAGATCCTGACTGTGCAGAACACAAGAACTCCAACGCACCAACACAGTGCGTTCTTCAAGAGCTGCTCCAGGTGCAGGGTCCCACACCTGAAGCCTATTCAGCCTATTGGAACACACTGTGCAAGACTGAACACAGAATAAAGAATAAAGGCCTGTTCAGGGTTGAGGACGTAATAAGTAAGGGAGGGGTAATAAATCTGCTAAAATATATTATATTATAATCTATCTGTATGGACAGTAAGAGTAAGTTCATTGTTCTTTGGCTGAGAAAAAAAAAATTAAACAATACTGGAATCACCAGTTTTATGTATGTATGTGTGTCAGTGTATTTGTTTGTTAAATCTTATCATTTATTATTGGCTCATTATTACTTTTATATACATCCTCCAATGCCTGGTGTATATCATAATTATCACACCAGGGTACTACTTTTTGCTGTTTTTAGCAAAAAAAAAAAAAACACACTGTTCTTATTTCCCATTATATATCTACTAGAGACCGATTATATCTGTTTCATTATCATTTATTTTACTTTAAATCTGGATTTATGGAGATATTTGGAGTTTATTATTAGTATTATGACATTCTGGATTATTGATTTCTGTTACAAATCTGATAAGAATCTTGTATATTTAATATCTCAGTTAGGGATGTGCCGTATCATATCATATGCAATAATAAAAAATCATTTTCATTTTGTTGCAGTAGTGTATTTTTGAAATCATTTTTTTTTTATTTAGTGTTTTATCATGTTGCCAAGAGTATCGTTGTCGTGAAAATACCATGAAATATTATTATTATTTTTATTATTTTATTATTTTTGATATTATTTTAGGGCCATATCGCCCACCCCTATTGATTGTATGTAATTCTTTAATTTTGCTAGCATTCAATAGTAAAATATAAAGCATTATATGACTTTCTAATATACACAGACAATATTATAGTATTTAATAGTGTTTTTTCAGTATTTTAAGTAGGTGCTCTCTTTACACAAAATACAATAAATTTGCAGTCTCTTTGCTTGAAAGCTCCATTAGATAAGACCATTTCATATTTAACCTGAAGCAATATCTACTGTTCTCAGTTCCCCATTAATTCAATATTTCCTAGCAATAAAGAACTGCTGGTGCAGAATATTACAGAATTTATAAAACACCCACACACACCTGCACACATACCCTCCCAGACACACACACACTCAGAAACACACACACACTCTCTCTCTCTTCTGGGTCAGACACGGTTCTCTGACATCTGCATCATGTTTGCGTTAGTGTGTGGGAGTTTATGGAGCGGAGTGGAAAAAGCCCCGCCTTGTACGGGCTCAGGGCCAGCGCCAGCGGGAGGAGGAAAAGACCCGCCGGTCAGGAGCACGCTGACCACAGTCGGGCATATTTGTGGCGGGGCCTTTCTCTGCTGCTGCTGCAGTCGTTTATTGCACACTCGCTGCACAACACTGAGCCGAGGGACAGAGCATGATTTGTGGGGAAGACTGTGCACTCCTCCTCTCTTTATATACACACATGCACAAACGCACACACACTGGCGTAATTGCTTGAACTAACAAACGTGTGGATGCTCAAACATGTTTATGTATACATATATATGTATAGAGTATGTAACATAAATATATATACATATATAGAGTATATAACATATATATATATACAGTATATATATATATATATATATATATATATATATATATATATATATATATATATATATATATATATTATTATTATTACTCTATTTTATGCAAAAACCTTCATAAAATCTTCAAAATGGCTCATTTCTAGCTCATTTTCCAGCATTTCTGTTGGTCCACTCATTATGGAATTATGACACAGTGTAAACATCATGGCCCAGATATAAATAAAAAAAATAAAATATAATAAAAAAAATTAAAAATGTGTTATAGATACATGGGCTGTATGTTACTAATACTATTACATATTATCTGTATATATAGATGATTATATATATATATATATATATATATATATATATATATATATATATATATATATATAAGAGATTTAAAATAATTTAATATATGGTGTTTGATTGACTGATTGATTGACTGATTGATTGACTGATTGATTGACTGATTGATTGACTGATTAATTGATTGATTGACATCAGTGGATACTCAAGGTTGCAGTGTCAGTGTCAGGCATAAAAATGAGGTATATAAATATTCTTTTACTAGTTAAAGATTTAAACACACATTTCAATTTAGTGTCTATTTAGTAACTATGTCTTACATTTTTTAACATTCTGTATTAATCTACACTATAGAAAAATAAAGAAATCCTCTGAATGAGTATTTATGAAAGATAGATATATAGATTTGTGCTGTATATAATTATATAAATATATCTGCACATTTTTGAAGCCTGACATTACCCTTAACCTCAGCAACCTAAAGAAATTCTTTCTCCTGCCTTCTTTAAGTGAGTCGTCTCTTGGGGCTCCTATAAAGAGGTACTTTCTGAAGTCATTGTAGGTCAGCCCTGTTTTCCTTTGCTTTTTCTGCACAGTCAGGACATTTCTGTCCCAAAAATGTAGCAAAACAAGCACGCCGACACACACACACATTTCTTTCTCCGAGCTGCAGCTTTTGTATTGATCCCCTCGACACATTAAGAGGGATCGCCCCCCTGGCTCAGACGCAGATTGGAGCAGGAGGAGAGGAAGGAGGGATGAGAGTGAAGAGGAGGGGAAGATGAAGGGAGCAGCAGGATGTTTCTCTGTCAGCAGCAGCAGCAGCAGTGATGTGTGTGCCAGTAGTTTTAACAGTACGGGTAAAAGAAGGGGTGAGAAAATTCTGGAGAGGAAACTATCCCTTACCACAGAGCATAGCATTACTCTTACACAGGATATGGAAACATGGGCTTGGCCAACCAAGTCTCGTGTACAGCAGTTTGACCTAACTGAAAACACACACATACACACACTCATACACACACTCATGTACCTCTTTCCCGACTAACCTGGACCTCAGCTTTCTCTGCACTGTACTGTGGAGCAGCAAAGTAGTTACCACATTTTGGGCAGAAATATGCAATATATACAGCTCTGGAAAAAAATAAAAAATGATGAGTTTCTTTGATTTTACCAAATTGAAAACTTCTGGAATATTATCAAGAGAAAAATTAATGACCACAAGCCATCAAACCAAACTGAACTGCTTAAATTTTTGCACCAGGAGTAGCATAAAGTTATCCAAAAGCAGTGTGTAAGACTGGTGGAGGAGAACATGCCAAGATGCATGAAAACTGTGATGAAAAACCAGGATATTAGTTTTATTTTGCATTATTTTTTCAGTCATTTCTCATTTTCTGCTAAAACAAATGCTCCAAATCACAATATTTTTAATTGGAATTTGAAAGAAATGTTGTCCGTGTTTTATAGAATAAAACAACACTGTTCATTTTACTCAAACATACACCTACAAATAGCAAAATCAGACAAACTGATTCGGAAGTGGCCTCTTTATTTTTTTCAGAGCCTGTATTATGTCCCATGACTTTTGCCATATCTTATGAAAGCTAAAGAAAGCTGCACTGACCTGAGGGATTTGTTTGTTGGGCCTCCAGCACTACAGGTTGGTGTGATTTCCAGTTGCGAGAGTTGCTTGTCTTTTTGCATGGACAAATCTAACCAGACACCATCGGTCATGATCACTGTGGGTGGTAATGCTTCCTATGACAGAACACTTCGCAATCCATCTGACACCTACTATAAGGCTTCATTCAGATTCTCATCATTCATATTGCCTTGCCATGAGCACACTGACCAGTATTCAACCTCATTCACAAGATAACACCTCCCAACTTATATAACTATGACAGGAGTAGTAGGCATTCCCAAGCCGTCATCAGATGTGAAACTTCATGATCAATTTATAAACTGCTTCATTTGGATGGAGCTTATCTGGGTATCTCTATGTATCTATAAGGGTTTATTCTTATTTGTCTGAAAATATCTGAATATTCACAAAAAAAAACTACCATCGTTCATCTATCAACACCCTTCTCTCTTCTTCTCTTCCGCTGTTCGTCTCCTCTGCTGTAAATAGGCCGATCATCTCTCTGCCCTCTTCCTAGCCTACTTCTCATTGCCCTGAAATAGCACGACAGGGGGTGTGCAGGTTTACAGCTTTCCTCGGGGAGCTGCAAAACGAGGTCTGTCCTATCCTACCAGGCAACACTTTATTTCTCTCTCTCTATTTCTCTCACTCTATCCATTTCTCTCTGCCTGCCGACTGCTGTAGGGACCCCTGGGCGCCACAGTGATGTTTGTGTCCTAAAATAAAAAGTAGACTTGAGTGGGCTACATTGGGGGTGTAAATTGGGGTGGGCAACATGACCAGGTTTTTTTATTTTTATAATTAGCACCAGACAATTAGATTTAGTAGAGTATAAGCTTTGAAATGCTGAATGAAAGTCACTGTACATTTGTGAGTGGTACTGTTTCGTCTGTTGCATTTTATAAAACCATTTATTTTTTATTAAGACATTTATTTTTGTCTGCTCATGGCATATGGACAATTGTTTTAGAAACTGTTTGGTATGTTTCTAGGGGTGTGATGAGACACTAATATCACGAGACGAGACGAGATGAGATGAGACAGGATACTGGGTTCACGAGAACGAGATGAGATTTAAAAAAACTATTTTAAAGAAAACGAAAATAAAAATGGCTTGAAAACTAGAGATTAAATTTGACAAAATCATATAACGCAAACTTAACAGACTGGTTTCTCTCACATATTGATTTTATAAGAAAAAGAAATAAGAATAAAAAATAAAAATAAAACTTTTCTAGGTCTTGTATAGCGCAAACAATAACTGCAAACTACAACCAGTCATATTAAGCCTAGGGTTTGGGTTTTTTTCTTCCTAAATCTCTTGTAATTTAACTGTTCATAACCATAACCAGTCATATTAAGCCAATGCTTGAAGTGCAAACAGAGACAGAACATGTTTTTAAATACAGTACAGAGCTAAGGGATTAGTACAACTGCCTATGAAACAGTCACGTGTATGATTTACTTACAGTATTTATATATGGTTTGTGTCTTGTTGGTCACTCTGTTACCGTTTATTGTTTCCACTGGAGCCAAAATGCAGCCAGACATACAACTTAAAAGTAGCAGAAGCATCTTCTATACAAATGCCTGAATTTTCCTCTTCTGCTGAGAGCTGCTCTCACTGCTCAGCCACCACACTCGCTGCTATCGCTACTGTGTTGCCAGATCCCGCTTAAAAAGTCCACACTAAACTGTTTTTTTCCCTGCGAGACAGGTTTAAGCTTGACGAGAAATATTGTCACGTTTTAATCTCGAGAGAGATCTCGTGGCACAAGATCTCGTCACACCACTATATATTTCACCATGAATTTTTAAGAACACAAATTATTAAGGAATTATTGTCACTTTACAGAAAATGATGTTTTAATAACTTCTGCAATTCTCTTTTTGGATATTTACAGTTTTTATCCAAAATAACAGGTCTTTAGCTTCTATAAAAAGCACAAAGTCACAAAGCCATAGGACACAATGGGACTAGTTTCTGTCCAATGACTTGTGGCATGTTAGAGTAAATTTAAATCATGTGACACAGGTTTGTCAGTGTAGTGTTAGGAATCTTTCCCAGGGACTTATATTGGATGTGCTTTCCCACCCAAGGAAATCTTACTCCGTCACAGTAGTGATGACTGCTACACCAGTCATCATTATGTCCTATGGTGCAATTTTGTGCAGATTCTGCACATATTCTGCTGTGGATGGCCTTAATTTCCGTCTGGGATCAAGTTGAAAAATGCTACGCTCATCACTGTACCAGGCTAATCAGGAGGCAGCTGTATAATGAGGCAGCTAATAAACCCAAAAGGAACCTTGGCAGACATCGAATTCAGGACACCCTTGAGAGCCATAATATATCATAACTTTGTACTAATAAATGTACTTATTGTATAACAAGCATTCCTGCTCATATAATAAAAGCATGCTAAGCTAAGCTTAGCTGGCCGTGGTTGACTTCTGCATTGGTCAGCCACATTCATAGGATGCTATCTTTTGAATTGACCACACTAGTGGTGTGGTAATATGTATCGTACGGAATAATATAGCCGAAAAAAATTGGACACAAAAAAAGAAAAGTCCATATTGTGATATGGTTATATTATGTTATGTTATATTTATACAACTTAAACATTTACCCTGTTTCAGTAGTATATTCTTGATATAAAAAAAAATCTTAATCTATATTGCTAAGAATATTTTTAGTGCAAAAATACCCTAAATTATTGGAAATCGCCCAGCCCTAGACCACACTACATGTGTCATTTTTAATGACAGTTTTGAACAGGACAGTGACCAACAGCTGGTTTGCTATGATATGACATAACATGCCAAATATCAAGGGACTGGAACTAGTGTATTGTGTCCCATGGTTTTTGCCAGGTAACACTGAAGCCAAATAGCACTGCTCTGACCTGTGGGATATTTGTTTGTGGGATCTCCTGCTGTGATTTCTGCTGGAGTCGTTTATCTATTCGCATGGACAGTTCTAGCCAGATGCTGCCGGTCGCGATCATTAAAACACAGTGTGCTATCCACTGCGGGTGGTAATGCTGGTAATGTAAAAAATGTGAATCGAGGAATATTAAATGCCCAGTTGTGACAAATACACTGACCAGAATTCATCCTCACTCACAAGATAACACCTTACCTCGACACCTCAACTTCTACTCTTGTGGAAACACTTAATGATCAATTACCTAGTGCCATCCCTACAGCTGTTGCCCATCCTTTCAGTGTAAAGTGTGATGTGGCGTTGAACTTCCCAGTCATATAAAAACACCAATAAAGCTTCACTCCATTCTTTCTCTATTTGCTATTTTTTCTGTTTTCTAAATGTTCCATTTCAAAGTCAAAATGTATATCAACCAGAATTAAGAAGTAACAGAGGATTCATGGTGGAGCACTGGAAATATTTTGGAATGAGATGGGGTGATGGATCATCCAGCATCTTTACCATAAAAACACTCTTGTTGTTAAATGCAATAAAATTCCTGTATAAACTGTAGTAGAAAGATTATCCATTATATTGTCCATATTGTGCATAAGCATACCCTATATGTAGTTGACATAAATACCTACTTTTCACTGCATGTCAGTGTAGAAATGAGGCTATTCATACTCGTTTCTCTCTCTATAAACATGCAAACAGCTGTTGCCCGTCCTTTTAGTGTGAAGTGTGGTGTGGTGTTGAACTTCCCACCCATATAAAAACACCATTAAAGCTTCACTCCACTCTTTCTCCACTTCACAAAACGTGTCACAGGCAGAATGCTCTCGGTTCAGCTGCAGTTTTTAGACGGAATATGCTCCACTGTCAGCGCTCGACTCTCGACGATCCCCTTTGTCTGGAGCCTCAAAGAGAGGAAGAGAGTAATGGCCGCTTTTGCCGGGGCTGAATTGATGGCCGTGTTTGAGTTTCAGGCCCTGGAAAACAAATTGTCATCTCGTTTGGGTCGGACTCCTCAGAGGGAAGGAATTTGTGCTGGCCAGTTACGAGACGAGTGATATTTCAAACCAAAACACAGTGAAAAAGCTTAAACAGGATCCACTCCCATCCCATTAGAGCTGATGTACAGTATATCTGCTGTACCACAGAGTGGGTACACATCTCCAGACTCAGCCGTCTGCTTGGCTTCTGCTGTCTGGAATAGACTAGACCTACACTTAGGCCCAATCCTATTTCACCCCTTGGCACTACCACTTACCCTACCCCTTGTTTTCGAGTGTAACCCTTTCTCTTGGAGAACAGAGTTACAAGGGAAAGAGGTGAAATCCTTCACCCTAAGAATTGGGACACCCCTTCAAGCACCCGATACATCATCAGTAGCGCTAAAGTTCAGTTACCTAGCTGCTGTTGGTTAACTAGTTAACTTTAGGGCAGTGTATGTCTTCAGAAATGTATTATTATTGTGCATTTCCTATTTTCTCTGTGATGGGGAGCTGAAATTAGCTTTAGCTTTTATTTTATTTTATTTTTCCATTCTGCCTTAAATGCTGTAGCCTCTGCTGTCTGTTGCACCATTTAAGGTGGAGCAGGAACGTTAGTTAGCTAGCAGGCTAGCTACTAGACAAACTACTAGCAATCTTTTTTATGCTTGTTATGAAGAATTTGGCCATAAACCATTAAAACGACACTTTAAACTATAGTAATATAGTGCTAATCGTCACTTTTAACCTTTTTTTTAAGGAAAATATTTAAATTTGTTAGTTTTTTACCAGTAATTCACCAGTAAGGGGTGAAATGTGATTGGATCTTAGTCTTTGCCTAAACTAAGCTTCTTCTTTTACTGTGAAGCGGGTCGTTATCATAGAAGGCAAATATGGGTCTATATATTTGGTTTTATATCATTATAGTGTTTCTGAGAAACACTATCATGGTTTCAGCAAGCAAGCATGCAAATATGGAACACAGTCAGACCATTAATAAAGAGTAATGCCCATAAAACTAGACTGTTAGCATGTAGACCCATGTGTGGTAATAGGACAGGACAGTAGTTAAATACCAGTGAAATGTATATCAAAATAGAAATGTTTTTTAATAACAGGATTATTTTAAATTATTTTTAATATTATTTCAATATACAGGGTTCATAGGATCATGAAAAAAACTGAAAAAGTAATGGAATTTGGAAATAGCAATTTGCAGGCCTGGATAAGATTTGGAAAAATAAAAATACCCAGAAAGTTTTGGAAAAGTCAAGGAAATTTACTGTACAAATATTTGTGTTTCAGTTTATCGATGGGGAAAATCTATTTAGAGACTCTATTTAGAGATCTGAAACACATTTTATTATTAAAGATTGTGTGTAACATTTTTATCAGATTTGTTTTAGACCTGCTTTAAACAATTTTAATTATAGTTTTAGTTGATTTTTGGTTTTATTGTCCATGTCTGCACTGATGTTTTAAAAACAGGATAGTTATGGAAATTTGCCTTGAAGGCATAGAAAAGTCATGACAAAATCATGGAAATGTATTGTTTAAAAGGTGTATGAACCCTGAATATACATTATTAGTATTTACAGCATCTGTCTTGGATTAATGTTTATTACAAATGTATTTTTCAGAAATTTGCACATTTTTACAGAATTTATGTTTGCTATTTTTTTTAAATGTTTCATATTAATATCGAAATTATATCATATCAATAAAAATTAAAGAAATATTCTGCAATATATGTTTTTAACTACATTGTCCAACCTTAGGTGGTAAACAGATGATTCAAGGTAAAGCAGTAGAAATATTTTGGAATGAGTTGGGGTGGTGATCATCCAGCATCTTTTGACTGTTAAAAACACAGTCTTGTTGCCGAATGCAATCAAATTCCTATTGCAATTCAAGGAACTGAAGTAGAAAGATTACTTATTTCTTTTAAATGCTCTTGATTATAGAGGGAACTATGAATGAGCAGGAGTCCCAATACTTTTGTCCATACTGTGCATAAGCAAACCCTACATATAATCATTATGAATGGGCCTACTGCTACTGTTTCTATTTCAGTAAAGCCTGCATGTAGCGTGATGGCGCTTTGCTCCAATCAGCTGATAAGCCAGGATCCCACATGAATGGCTGCATGTGTCATTAGCATCAGCATAAGGAAGCTAGTGTGCCAAGGCAACAATAGACAGTGTCCCAACTATTACGACAACTGTGTTAAGCTCTTTTGCTGTGTCTTGGATATATGTTTTGCAAATGAATGCAGTGTTAATGAAAGTGCAATTTATTATTAGACTTATTAGGCAGTTTTATTAGGCTGCTTTTACACATCTGCTATTATTGCCTTAGCAAATGCAAACACAAATTTTCACTGTTAGCACTGTCAGGGGTGGATTTGGACAATGTATTTACATTAAATTGCATTTCAGGAAATATATAAGTGTGTAGCTTTTAGACACTGTATTATTAGTGCACATATCGAAAAACTAAACAATGAAAAATCCTGTTTACTGTTTGTGTAGTATATATATATATATATATATATATATATATATATATATATATATATATATATATATATATATATATGTATATACATTTTCATACATTTACCTATTTATCTTATATTCTTTATTTTTTAACACTGAAGTTAAGGACTGTTTCAGTGTCTAGACAAGTGTTTCAATGAGGCTCTTAAATGGACAGCCAATCCGGACAGGGCTCATTTACATATATTAAAGCCTGCCATAATAACTATTATATTTAATAGATAAGAAAAAAATATCCTTTATTAATCACACAATGGGGAAATTTGCAATGTTACAAAAGCACAGAGGAAAGGACAGAGAAACAGATCAGGAAAATATATTAACAAATAATAGTAAATCTATATTTATACGAAAGATTACAGAAAAAAATATATACATATATAGTACGTTTAAGTGATATATTGTCCCAGAAATAATTATGATAAATGAAATCATTAATGTGAATATTCAAATATTGGAATTGAAATATAGAATAGTTAAGCATTATAATTAAATAAAATTACTAAAATAAAACCACTATTTTATTAATAATAACTTATAATAAATCAAAATGCTGGCTCATTCACATTAACAAATGTGAATGGGTGTGAATTGCTGTGTAAATACAATGGGCAATATTGAGATCATTAAAAATGATTGGCGTCATGTCTATTTATTGTACAATAAATTGATAATGGGATTGTTATGACAGGCCTACTTAAAGGCACAGAAACAGACAAGCTTATTTTTTTACAGAAAAAAGAGTTTTTTTTAACACCACACAATGTCCTTTAATTTTTAATTTTAATACAAAATTAATTGCAGTAAATACATTTTTTCATTTTTTTTAGAACTTTGACGAAATTAAACCAAAGCCTGTCTTTGAAAGTGAAAGTTTGTTTCCAATCTGAAACCAAACAAAGCCTGGATTTGCGTGATCTGATTTCTTATCAGATCAAATGTTTGTGGCAGGCGTTGAAAGCACAATCTTTGGTCAAGGCTGAGGTGATAACAGTTGTTTACATCCTGCAGCAGTTTCTCTGGAAATAGCTTTGTTGCTTTGTTAACTGCCATATTTTTGTCCTTAAAAGTCAAGCAGATTTACTGTTGGAGGTGTCTGTGTGTGACGGAGCAGCAGCAACAGGCAGGGCAGCATTCCTTCACCTGAGCTAGTATCTGTTGCGGTATCTGCATGTTTTTTCAGTTTTTTCCATCTGCAGATCCGGAAAGAGCGCTCTGCTGCTCTCGTGTTGCAGTATCTCAGCGTATAGGCCGGTATCAGCAGATTCAGGTCATATGAGGTGCTGCTATACTGTAGTAAACACACTTACTGCCTTCTCTCTTCCTCCTCAATCTTGACTTTACCGGCTTCACCGGCCAACACCCGACCTCTCTTTTGTCTGGATGCCCGCGCTGCGTTGCCATGGCGATGCCTCAGCACCGGAGGCGGGCGGCAGAAGGTCGACCTGCCAGTTCGGCCATGTGGGGCATTTGCATTGTTCTGCGTCGCCCACACTTGGACGCTCCTCTGAGGCGAGGGACAAGAGCAGTGACCTCCCTGAAGTGATGACGCAAGGTGTGGTCAGAGCTGTTGGCCTGTGTTTAAGCCTGGCTGTATTAAAGGAGTGTCCACAAAGGAGTCTGCAGTGTTGCTCTTGTGCTGTTGAAGCAGATTGTCCATGTTATCTATCAGAAAGAACAATTGCACAGCATATTATAGATTTTTTTTTTTATATACGTCTACTTGAGGTTAGTTAAGACTGTAAAGTTTATACTGTATATTGGGGCTGTGCAATATGGTAAAAAATAAGAGAGCACTTAAAAATGATGAGTTTCTTTGATTTTACCAAATTGAAAACCTCTGGATTATAATTAAGAGGAAGATGGATAAACACAAGCCCTCAAACCAATCTGAACTGCTTTAATTGTTGCACCAGGAGTGGCATGAAGTTATCCAAAAGCAGCGTGTAAGACTGGTGGAGGAGAACATGCCAAGATGCATAAAAACAATCACCAAATATTGATTTTTTAATCCTTTAAAACTTTATGAATATGAACTTATATTATTTGCATTATTTGAGGTCTGAAAGCTCTGAAAGATCTTTTTTTGTTATTTCAGCCACTTTTCATTTTCTGTAAATAAATACTCTAAATGACAATATTTATATTTGGAATTTGGGAAAAATGTTGTCCGTAGTTTATAGAATAAAACAACAATGTTAATTTTACTCAAACATATACCTATAAATAGCAAAATCAAAGAAACTGATTTAGAAACTGAAGTGGTCTCTTAATTTTTTTTCCAGAGCTGTATTGTATCAAAATATTCTAAAACATTTTCACGATACAAAACAATAATCAAGATTTTCAAATGCTCTCCCAAACATTTACAAAAATTGTTTTATTCACTTAATACAATCAAACACAATTTATTAAGCTTTTTGTACTAAAACAGCCCTACTGTAATAATTAACTAATAACAAATTTTGTTGGCCCTGTAATTGAGCCGTGTGGGACTCCACAATACATTCTAAACCTAACACCGAAAAACAAAAAAAAGCTAAAGCAATCATAGTCTTCATAATCACAATTGCAAAATATATCATCATATTGTTCATCTCTTAGTATAAATGAGTACAATCTACTGCATTAAAGGAGAGAGACATAAAGAGAGAAAGATAGATGAAGAGAGAGGAAGAAGTAAGTAGAGGAGAAGTGAAATTTAGAACAAGGACAAATCCTAGACGTTCAGCGCCGCCTGCCAAACAGCGCTCTCATCGCTCAGTAGTATGACACCTGCCTAATGGTTCTTAACATCACTGTACTGACACACTGCCATGCTTCTACAATCCACTTTAGATAAGATTCAGTAAACTTCAGTGAGTGCCTCTCCACACCTGCATGAAGCTTATCTGAGTGCCTTTAGTTCGGTAATGATATTCCTATGAAGGAATGTCTGTCTTGATCTATGTTTATCTTTTGAACAACACTAAAGACTGAAGATAGATAGCTCTAGATAGCTTTAAACACATTATCCAGTATTTAAACATAAAGCACAGCATTGTATTGTAGCTATGGAAAGTGTTGTCTAATATTTATCTACTAGATTTCTTCACTTTCGTGTACTGATTGATGATCTTTCTGATGGAAACATACGTGTTTCAAATATTTAAAGTAAATTTTATCTGCTCCAGAATAATATTTTAATGGAATAATAGTTCTCTACAGGGACTACACCTGTTGTGTGAGTGTGCATTTGCACATCTGTGTCAGCAATGGGTGTAATGTAAAGTAGCTGAATGCATTCATTATATTATATAATATGCATTTTGACAAATATTATAGTTTGAAAATAATCTTTTTTTCATCAGATCTGTTGTTTTATTTCATTTTATTTTGTATTTCATCAAACACATTAGACCAAAAATATCCCAATAATTGTTTTGGGCCTCATTAAACAGACAGACAGAGCTGAAACATTACTTATAACTTTAGTGGGTGGGGCTACACTGCTAAAAATTATTAGTTTTTTTGTGGCATCACAAAAACATAAAGTAGCATATGGTCTTAAGAAAGAACTGTACACCTGTAAAGTTTGAACCTTAACACAGCTTAACATCAGTGAGGAATGTAAAGTTTTCCTAACATAAGTCACTAACCTAAACCTTAACAAGAGGTGCTTTGTGCTTGGTTACTCCACTCACCTCACCTGTACTGTAGTATATCCTGTGGGAGAACAGGAGATGATGGGAAGTATGTGTGGTTCTGGCAGGAGTTTGGTAGACAGGTGCGGGGCTTTGAGAACGGAGAACGCTGTGCCATCTGGCGCAGGAATCCCCCTCCCTGCGGGGCGAGTGAAAGCTGGGGTTTGTGGAGGTGGGCGACCAGGCTAATTAGAGCAGCGTCTAACTCTGAGAAGGAACAGAAGGACATGGGCCCTGTCTGGGTGGAAGAGTTGGGGTGTTAGCGACGCTGTATGTGGCAGAACAACATGTAGCTGTTATATGTTTCCGTCAGCCTCGAAAAACAGAACAGTGAGAGAGGCTTGAGAGGGAGCGGTGGGCTCGGATAGGCTGGATGTGCAGGGAAACTGATTAACTGAATCGTTATGTGACTCATTTGTGAATGAATCATTTATTTGAACAGGCTGTAACTTGGGTCACATGTCCAAAACAACTAGGCTAACAGCAAAACGACTAGGCTAACAGCAAAACGACTAGGCTAACAGTAAAACAACTAGGCTAACAGCAAAACAACTAGGCTAACAGCAAAACGACTAGGCTAACAGCAAAACGACTAGGCTAACAGCAAAACTACTAGGCTAGCAGCAAAACAACTAGGCTATCAGCAAAACGACTAGGCTAACAGCAAAACAACTAGGCTAACAGCAAAACGACTATGCTAACAGCAAAACGACTAGACTAACAGCAAAACAACTAGGCTAACAGCAAAACGACTAGGCTAACAGCAAAACGACTAGGCTAACAGCAAAACAACTAGGCTAAAAGCTAAACGACTAGGCTAACAGCAAAACGACTAGGCTAACAGCAAAACAACTAGGCTAGCAGCAAAATAACTAGGCTAACAGCAAAACGACTAGGCTAACAGCAAGACAACTAGACTAACAGCAAAACGACTAGGCTTCCTTGTCCCGTATACAGGCAACATGTGTAGATGATACAAATCCCTTTTTTCTGCAATAAAATAACTTATTTACGTTCTGAAAATGTGAGGGATTTGAAATCTCCTACAGGACACTTGGAGAAGCTGCCTGTTTTCTCTCTACTCCTCTTAATAATTCCAGATCAGTAATTCAGTAAGGAATCAAACCCGAATTCTAAATGTTTGAAAATAAAGACTTAAAAACTAGACAAACATAACGAAATTAAAGGTTTGGAGGACATTAGCTGTTAGATTTGTGTTTAGGAAAATATTGATTTTAAAATGAAGTTCAGGAAAGAGCTAATTCTATGATTTTATGTATTATATGTTGACATTAGCAGATCCTGGCCTTTTAAGGGGTTAACTGAGTCGTTATGTGATTCAGTTGTTAGTTATTTATTTGTGAATTAATCATTTATTTAAACAGGCTGTAATTTGGGTCACATCTACAAAATGACTAGGCTAGCTGTGTGGAGAAACACAGCAAAACTACTGGGCTAGATGTACTGGAAAACCGATCAGCTGAATCGTTATGTGACTCATTTGTTAATAAATGATTTGTTACTGAATCATGTATTTAAAGGCATTGTTTCTTAGAGCGTATTTCAGAGCTAAATAAAAAATAAAGTTACATTTACTCCATTACCCAAGTACAAATTGATTAAATACATTGCTATGAATGTGCTGTAATCGGTTCACTAGGCTAGGCTAGCTGCATGAGGAAAAATAAAGTCACTTTTACCTCATTAGTAGAGTGAAAACTGATTAGCTTCAGGACTAGCTGATTTGTTTGTGAATAATCATTTAAACTGTGATATTTGAACAGCCTGTAAACTGGTAGACCTGAGCAACTTGCTTAATGCTATTCTGTGCTAGCTAGTATTTTGTATGTGAACTGTACTGTAGACAGGCACTCAAATATAATTCAATTTTATTTAGGTTAGTTAATCCTAATTTGTGCTAGTTTGTGCTAATTTGTGCTAGTTTGTGCTAATTTGTGGTGTTGGTCTGTTAGCATACTTGATGCCTGGGCTTTTTTTCTTGAGAAACAATTAATATAATTTGGTAAATTAAGATTTCTTAAAAATATTTTGTCACAATTGGTTTGACTGTTTTATGTTTAATACAGATCCAAACAAAATATGTTGCAGGTTATCATTGCTAGCATTGAGTTAGCATTGAGTTAGCATTGCTAGAGATACCAGTTAATAACCAGTTAATAGAGATACCAGTTAGTATTATACACATCCCACCGTTATAGAAAATGTCCACAGAAAGATATTAGACAGTACTTTATATATGAATAATGTAATAAAACACAAATTCATAGAAGTGCTGTGTAAGAACTGTGTAATACTACTGAAACTGTTGATGTGCGGTGCAGCCATCTTGGATTCTAAACTCGTGGTTGGTGTGAATCTTTTGACTTTCCGAGTAAGAAATCAGGCTTGCGGGGCATTCCAGTTTAAATTCCCCTAATAAAACTTGGACATTTCCGCATCTGTTGTTCAAATGGAACACAGCATTAGTTTAGTTATTTTAGTTAACAAGTTCTACTGCTTCCTTGAATCAACATGAAGACATCTTGTGGCACTCAAGCCACTTAAATATGTTTGACGGATGGAGGAAGTCATCTTTTCAGAGATGATTTAGTACCTGAATGTCAGAAATTTGATTTTAATTATCTGTAACATGAGATCCTAACTAAACCTGATGAGCCAGTTTTACAAAGCTGAGTTGGAGGTATAGTTTAGGTCTTGTCTTCTGCCCTATAGCTGCTTAGATGTGGATCATTCATATGATCATCTTAGTGGTTAAATGTTCATAAATAGAAATTGAGTCATTTTGTGTTGTAAAAAAAAAAAATAAATACATTTAAACACGATATAGGATATTTTTACTAATATATTTTCCAATTTCAGCATAATTCAGTGGTTGAGACGTTTTGTAAAAAGTTATTTATACTGTGTTATCTTAAATCTTATGGTATAAAATCTTAATTGATGTCTGCTTAGATTTTTCACTAATGATGATGGAAACCAGGGCTTGTGATGTCTATTATGATGTGTCATTATGTAATTTTTTGCTGCATTTTTTTTACTTTTTGACATAATTTAAATCTGCCAATTGGTCTTTATGTTGTCTACATTGACTTCCATTGAAAATAAGGATGTTTTTTTTCTTCTCTTGTAAAGTTGTCATTTTAAAGATACAGGATTTTCATAAGATAGATACAAAATGAATCTTGACGATTATACGTTACAGAACATTCTAAAAAAAGTGGAATTTAAAAAGTGCAATCTGTTATTTGGCCACTTACTCTTGACACTTATCACCCCTTCTCTCTTTTTCCTCTTTTTCTCAGGTGTGATGCTCGACATTAAGCAACACTACAAAGTTAGCGATAGCGGCGTCGGCCTGTTACAAACAGGTAAGTCACTCCAAATCCCTTAATTACGTTTCAGTGTTGCAAACATTCACCACATGTACCCCTCACACACACACCCACACATGCTGAAACACACTTCTCATGCATGAGGGGACCCATTACTAGAGCCACTAAGCTTCTTAAATCCAGAGCAATTGGGACGACAAAGGCATAAAAGAGCAGCTAAGGTCCAACACCTCTCTTAGACAAGTGCCCTCAACACCATTCCCCTATTTTCCCCCACCTCCTCTCCCTAAGCCTGGATAATTGACGGCTGTTAAAGCTCTTGTTAGGGGAATACAAGGAGGAAATGTGGCATTTTGGACTGAGATGAGATCCACCCATAATTAAAAAAGCAGTATACTGATGACATTAACCAGTATATCATTTTCACAGGGGCACCATGTAGCCAGACAGACTTTAGCAATGACCATATATTCAGAAAACTCCATAAACCTCAGAAAACTCTATCCACACAGTCGAACGGCAGCCAATGTTGTTCTAAGCAGGGTTGTGAAGAGGGCAAGCAATCACAGCACAGTGCTCCCCATTTCCCCAGTTTCTGACTCTCTCCGCTTCCTGCCACCAGGAGGAAAAGCCTGGTTTGTACTGGAGTACAGTGTGCTTTTGTGAGGTCAACGGCGTCTTCACTTTTTCATTTTTTTCTCTGTTTTTATTTATTTTACTCCTTTTTATTTAAATCCGTAGCAGACTGCGGCTTCAACCTCAGACCCATCCCAGATCTTTATGAATAGACTTTTAACAGATATGCTCCAAAACAAAGCACTTTACCAAATGTCTTGAAATTATGTGACCCACAGTCCCACAGATATTTTTTTAAAATATTCACACAGTTCCAACTTCAGATTCTTCTGTCTGATTGTGTCATGTGGGCTTGAATGCTTGTGAGCGTATTTATTTGACATACGTTTTTCATATTGTCTTTGCTAAAATCCAACCACCTAGCAACACCATAGCAGCCACCTAGCTGCACCATAGCAGTCACCTAGCAACACCTGGCAGCACCATAGCAATCATCTAGCAATACCTATCAAACACATTTTTAACACCATAGCAGCCACCTAAGAACAACATAGCAGCCACCTTGCAAGACCAAAGAAAACACCTTTTTAACACAATAGCAGAACCATATCAAACATCTTTTTAACACCATGGCATCCACCTTGGATACCACAGCAACCACCCAGTAACACTTAAGAAAGCACTTAGCAACCAGTTAGCAACCCCTTAGCAACCACTATCTAACATTAAACAATCACCTTGGTAACCATAATGAGTACTAGGTGCCAGTGTTAATTTGTTAATGAAAACTGTATCTTCCTATTTATCACAATAAAAAAAGGTTGAAAACCAAATAGAAAGTAATATTTAAACAGGAGAACTATATTGATCGACGGAACTAAAAACATTTTAGTCAGTGTATATATTTGTCATTTAGAGCATTTATTTGCAGAAAATGAGAAATGGCTGAAATAACAAAAAAGATGCAGAGCTTTTAAATATCAAATAATGCAAAGAAAACAATATTCATAAAGTTAAGAGTTCAGAAATCAATATTTGGTGGAATAACCCTGGTTTTTAATCACAGTTTTCATGCATCTTGGCATGTTCTCCTCCACCAGTCTTACACACTGCTTTTGGATAACTTTATGCGTTTACTCCTGGTGCAAAAATTCAAGCAGTTCAGTTTGGTTTGATGGCTTGTGATCATCCATCTTCCTCTTGATTATATTCCAGAGGTTTTCAATTTGGTAAAATCAAAGAGTCTCATCATTTTAAATGGTTTCTTAATTTTTCCAGAGCTGTGTATATATATATATATATATATATATTAGGGGTGGGAATCTTTTACTATCTCACGATTCGATTCGATTCCGATTTTGGGGGCCACGATTCGATTCAAAATCGATTTTTGATTCAAAACGATTTGATTTATAAAAATTTATTGAAAACTTATTGAAAAAAAAGCCTCCAAAATATACACTGGTCCTGGAGAAGGTAATGTGTTACAAAAACAATAAAATGTGCAGGAATGTGGGTCTTCAGTGACAGAGGAATCACTGGGATATCACAATGACGTTAATGAACAATAAATAAATAATAAATAACACTGCTTTATTATAAGGCTACTAGCGGTGGTGTGTAGGTGACGCTGCTGGGCTGATGTGATGATAGCAGTGGAGCGCTAAAGTTCAGGAGCAGCTGCTGATTAACTAGTTAATTTTAGGCCGTTGTATTTCTTCAGAAAGGGGGCAGGAGGTGGAGAAATTAATTCATATTGTCCATTCCTTAATTCCTCTGTGATGGGGAGCTGAAATTAGCTCTGATTAGCTTATTGTTATTTTTCCGTTCCGCCTTAAATGCTGCAGCCCGCTGCCACCTGTAGCGTTATTTAAGGTGGAACTGGAAAGTTAGCTAGTTAGCTAGCTAACAGAAACTGAAACTAACTACTAGCGATCTTTTTTATGCTTGTTATGAAGCATTCTGCCATAAAACATTAAAACTACACGTTAATCTAAGGTAATATAGTGCTTGTTCTGCCATCTTACCGGTGATTCTCATACACCTACGCTCTGTGTGGGTCTGACGGTAAGTTCAAACTGCAGCGGCCACGGTCGCTTTGGGCAGTGGGAGGCGGAGCGAAAAACGCTTCGTGCCGCTGCAGTGTGAACTTACCGTGAGGGGTAGGGCCAAGGGAAGAAATGGGATTGGACCTTAGAATCGATTTTGGGACATTTTAAATCGATTCTGAATCGTAGTAAATGAGAATCAAGATTCTTATGTGAATCGATTTTTTGGCACACCTCTAATATATATATATATATATATATATATATATATATATATATATTGACTGAAATGACTAAATATCCACTTTATCTGTGGATAAATTCTGCATTTCCTTCACGAAAAGCACTTTTCTAGTTTCTATTTAAATGGTGTAGTTTCCTTTACTTGGTAGCCATATTAGTCTCTGAGCTCCAGAATGAAACTTTAGCATGAGGTAAACGTCTCTAAAACTACAGTATCTACTACAGTATATTTGAGGTCGGTACAAAACTGTAGACGTTAGAATGTTCCATTTCCCCTTTTCAACAGATATTAATAACACAGCAGAGGTGTATTGTGGGCCGGTGATGGCTCTGGTCAGTTGGTGGTTGGGTGGGTGGGTGTTTCAGTGTGCAGTATTCAGAGTGCAGTGTTTTGTTGAGGGGAGGGGAGGGTGCAGGGGTTGAGCTGGGACAGGCGCGGGTATTCTGAGACTTTGGGTAGGGCTTCCTGAGCCCGGCCGAGGCTGAGGCCACCTCAATCAGGCTTTTGTGAGGGGCGCTGTTATGTGGAAATCCCTCTGGCTGCTATGCACTGACTCTGTTTAGTGCTTTTTAAATGTCACTATACACCAACACACACACACACACACACACAGTCTCACACGCACCTGTACACACGCTCGCAAACATATGTACTCCAGGTTGGACAAATGCACACTCAAGCACTCGTACACGTGCACACACACAGTGCCTCATTGAACGGTTGCATGCGAGGCGGGGGAAGTCTGGGATTCAGATCCAGTCAGTGTTTGTCTATTGCCTCTATTCAGCTCGGTCTGAAAATATTAAAATCACTGGTCCGTGGACGCCTGAGAAAACATTTACTCATAAAACTTTCAGCTGTGAAGGGCTGGATGTTTTTAGAATATAATAATAGAGACAAAAATGAAAAAGACTCATGCTAAACAAATTTTAGCTGTATTTCGGGTAATTTTTGTTAAATATAAATGGAGCATAAATAAATAAATAGTTCAAAGAAGAATTTTATACATATATTTTATGCAGAACTTTGAAAAATGTATAAATAATTAACTTTAACAGCTAATACATACATCAGAGTGAACAGACATGTTTTTTGGAAGTCCTGATCTTTGTCAGCACAGTAAATTTGCCTTAATTGAGTTAATTGAGCACTTTATTCTCTCCTTCTCTTTTTTAATACAGTAATACACAAATTAATCAAATAAACTAAATAATTTACACAAAACACAGAATTTCACAGGGCATTAATTAAAATCAATTTTCCAAATTTCTTATACATAGTCTACATGCATTTACACATTCTCACCAGAGAGGTCACTAAATCCCCAAAACACCAATACTTACAGACTGCTACTTTAATTTAATGCTGATTGCGTTAATTTAATACTGGGACATTTACTGAATAGATGTTTTTTGGCATATTGTGGTCCTAACTTTAACTTTAAAAAAGAATCGTGTCTGGCCTAATTTAAGTAATTTTAATAGACATAGCTGTAATTCCTCGCAATTAAATTACATTTACAACATCTATTTTCTTTTTTCGTTTTATTTGTTTAGTTGTTTTACCTTTATCTCTCAGCATTGTCCAAATTTAATAACATAACTATTCACATACGTACACCGATATGCCAGAAGTCATGGGACAGCAGTGTATAAACTGATCATGAATTGTTACCTTAGGGATTGGCTTGGAAATGCCCGCACTTGTATAAGCTATAAGGTGTTGTTTTCTTGTGAGTGATGTTGAACACCGGCCAATGTGCTCATAGCAAGGCGTCATGAATTATCAATTCAGATTTATCAATGCATGGTGTCATGGATTGTATCAGAAATAAATATAAAATAATAAAAATAAATAATAATAATAATAGGTTAAAAATGTATAAAGTTCAGGAGGCAGGTCAGTGCAGTGTCCTTTGGCTTCCATTGGACATGGAAAGGTCAAAAGTCATGGGACACAATACTAATCACGTCTCATTAAATACTGTATGGCCTATCAGTGTCTGAGAAAGAGAGAGAGAGAGACAAAAAGACGTTAAATTAAGGCCTTTTCTTCATTGTTATCCCCAAAAAGAGTTTTGTATTGTCATGCTTAGACAAGAAATTACACTGTCAGTGGAGAGGCTTCAGTTTTTTTGCTAGCCTGTGGTTGAATGATTGGAGAGGGATGCAGGCTGTTGGTTCATTCGCAGCAGGGAGCGCATACTATTGGTTTATACTCAGCAGGCGGAGGCTGCTATTGGCTGCACACAGCAGTGTGCTGAGTAGTTGGAGACAAGGTTGACATTTGTTTGGACCTTTTTTTGCTGCACGGCTGCTTTCTCACTGCTCTCGGGCCGCGAGTGCCTGCGAGCGTAAATGTCACAAAACTTTTCCCGTATAAAAAAAGCCTCTGGAAAAATAAAGTCTTAAGAAGGTCTTTTTTTATGTCACTATAAACAGCTTGAGACTGAGGAGTCAGGTAACGGAGAGAGGGCTGAGGTACAATAATAAAGAAGAATAGTAGACGGCAAGGCTCTGTAACTCTGTAGCTGAATGTACTGTATGAGATTACAGTGGGCTGTGATAGAGTGTGTATGGAGAATGTGTGTGCGTGTGTGTATCTGTGTGTGTGTGTGAACTTAGATCAGATTCTGTGTGGCCTGTGATCCCCGTCTGACCTCGGTCTCACACACTGCTGCAGAATTTCATGAGCCTCGAGCACTGGCTGAGTGTGTGTGTGGAGGAGATGGTGTGTGGGGGTCACATGTGAGCAGCTGAGGTGTGTATGCAAGTGTGTGTGTGTGTGTGTGTGTGTGTGTGTGTGTGTGTGTGGGGGTGGTAAGGTGGCAAGTGAACACTTTGCCTGAGTTGCCACAGTGTCTGGTAGTCCCCCAAATTTTATCAACTATGTATTTCTCAGATTAATAATATAATTTCTCTTATTTTGTTATTAAAATCTACAGTTGCCAATGTACACCACTACATTAAATTAAACCCAAAACAAGCCCACAAAAATGAGATTATTGTAAATTATTTATAAACCCTTTATAAAGGTGGTCTTATTTTAAAGTGGTACCCACTTTTGTATGGAACGACATTATTGCTATTCCAGAAGTCTAGCAATAAGTAAAGTAACAAATAAACAAGTAAAAAGACAACAGCATCAGAATCCTTTTGATCAAAGGTTTAAGTGGTCAAGTTTGTAACGTCTTAGCTGTAGCATTACTTTAAAATTTAAATTATTTAAATTTTAAATTAGCCTGAACTAATGATATGGACTTGTTAGGTGAACTAATCTGTTCAGTGGATATATTAATATATGATGTCTATGTTGGGTCACAGATAAACACTCCTTGTCTGCTTCTTTCCTTGAGCTCTGGAGCTCTGAGGCTCATGTAGGCTCATGTATGCCGTCCCGAGACAGGAGCTGAACATTCCATTGGACTTTAGTCGACTGTACTGACGGCCTAATATCTGTTGTGACAGTTTGTCTTCATTTCTCACAATAAAGGGGCACATAATGTAATACTAGTGCATGCATGCCTGTGGCCAGACCGGAGTATCGGGTGTCTGTGAGGCATGAGGTCATACAGCAAACAGTGA
This sequence comes from Astyanax mexicanus, assembly GCF_023375975.1. Classification (NCBI taxonomy): domain Eukaryota; kingdom Metazoa; phylum Chordata; class Actinopteri; order Characiformes; family Acestrorhamphidae; genus Astyanax; species Astyanax mexicanus. Next base: position 14,963,001 of record NC_064408.1, read on the forward strand.
CACACATTTGTCTGACCTCAATACCAGACTCTCAGAGAGATGACACCTGGATGTGATCGATCTGACATCAGCAGGTGTCTGATGATGACATATGTCTGATTTATTTGCTCTCTGAAAAGCAGTAAATTGATATATTTAAAGTATATGCTACATAATAATATTAGTTAGTGTAATGCTACAACTAAAGAGCTACAAATTTGATCAATTAAACAACATTAATAATACATGATGAGCTTTGTCATAATGTTAATAAGCAAACCGATTAAAATAAAGCAACAAATATGCATCAATCATAGAATCAGTAGAGATAAGGGTTAAGTTAATTGCATGTTATATTTGTTTCTGTCTTAGTGACATATCTAGCATTATGTCATATTAATAAAATCAATCAATGGAAACCTGAAAAAACTCTGGAAAGTTCTCTGATTTAATTTGGCTTTGATATATTATAATTTTTTATTTGTCAAATTTTATTCTTTTTTAAATTATTTTTTTTTATTTGCTAAGTGGATTTTGTTTCATTCATAATATCAAAATACAGTATTTGGACAAAAGTATTGGATCTATGGCTGGGCGATATGGCCCTACAATAATATAACAATATTTCATGGTATTTTCACGATAACGATACTCTAGGCGATATAACAATAACACTGAATAAAATATATATATATATATATATTTCCAGGATATACTACTGCAACAAATTGAAAAAAAAAAAATATTATTGTATACAATATGATATGGCACACCCCTAACTGAGATATAAAAAAAAATACAAGAATTTAATCAGATTTGTAACAGACGTCAATGATCCAGAATGTCATGATACTAAAAATGCCCTCCAAATATCCCCATATATCCAGGATTAAAGTAAAATAAATGATACTGGACAGATATAATCTGTCTCTAGTAGATATAAAATGGGAATTGAGAACAGTTGGAATTTTTCTTTTGCTAAAACAGTAAAAAATAGTATCCTGATATGATAATTAGGGCAGGGTGATATGGCACGATATTTCAGGGTATAATATCGTTTACAATATTCAAAAATGTTGCCAATGTTATTGCATACGATACGATATGGCACACCCCAAATTGGGACACCTGCTAATTCATTGTCTCTTCTAAAAGCAAGGGTATTAAAAAGAGTTTATACTGCTTTTGTTTGGATAACTGTCTCTATTGTGCAGGGAAAGCTTTCCACTAGCTCCAATGAGTCCTATTCTATTGGCAGTACTTCTCTACAGGGTTTATCATTTGGATTTATAGTGTTTGAACATGCTAGCAGATCTGACTACATATCAGTTCATTCAGTTCAGATTGCTCATTCAAAATAATACACTATACAAAATATTAACACTAATATTAGTATGGTATAAGTTTCCATTACTCATTAGCAACATTAGCCTCTTAGCTCCAGTGCTAAGCTAACGAAGCACACCAGATATATATCTCTTGTGATCAGCTACATATGAGTTAATTGTAGTTACGATAATTGGTGAGCCACTGCACAACAGCACAAGTGGACTATTCGTGTGACACAGGTCTGCTTTATGTCAACCAAGTGACGGAACGTGTCACATATCTGTATGTCATCGCTCAGACAGTCATACAGACAGCCCGGGTGTAACTTCATCTTCTCCAAATTGGCTCTGCTCAGCCGTACGGTGTGGGCGCATTAGCCTGTACATATCACACCTGTCACTCAGCTCCACTTCCACCACACTGAGCATTCCACAACCATTCCCCTACAGCTAGTTTCTCATTACTGGACTGTAACACATCTCATGACTCAGGCGGCCCAGTTTCCTCTAGGACACTTAACCATTAATGTTTTGTTCCATAAGCCATAAACCTAACTAGCATTCTTAAAAAGTTACTTTATTTTAGTAATGAAGTTAAAAATGTTAAACTCATGTATTATATAGATGTATTAAAAAACACAGAGTGATTGATTTTAAAGGTTTATTTATTTTATTGTTGATGATTATGACTTACAGCCAATGAAAACCCAAAAATCAGTGTCTCAAAAAAACCTGAATATTAGATATGAGAACAACGTACTTTTGACAGTGTGGGCAGTGTGCCAAGTCCTGCTGGAAAATGAAATCTGCATCTTCATAAAAGTTGTCAGCAGAGAGAAACATGAAGTGCTGTAAGATTTTGTGGGAAAACAAAACTGCACTGACTTTAGACTTGATAATAAAACACAGTGGATCAACACCAGCAGATGACATGTCTCTCCAAACCATCACTGATTGTGGAAACTTCGCTCTAGACCTCAATTTGGGCTGTGTGTCTCTCCACTCTTCCTCCAGACTCTGCTTCCTTGATTTACAAATGAAATACACAATTTACTGTAAAAAAATAAGCAATAAAAGAAATAAACACTTAAAATAGATCATTCAGTGTGTAATACATCTATCTAATATATGAGTTTCACATTTTTAATGGAATTAATACAATAAAGTAACTTTTCAATGATATTCAAACATTTTGAAATGCACTAGTATGTCATATTTGGTTTATAAAAAACTGATGGAGATTGTAAGATGTCAATTTGTCAATACACTCCATATACATATTGGTTTATAAGCTGAAAAACAGTCACTGTTTTTCTGATGTCAGAAAAACAAACACACATATACTATATAGTCACTACTATCCAGCCTACAGTAGTTAAGCCCCGCCCACTTACACCAAGGCTCTAAACAAGGCTTATACATACACTTATAGTACAGTAGTTAGGCCCCCTGTTCTTTATATAAAAATATATAAATAAGACAAAATACAGCACAGCCAATCAGAACAGAGGTTGTTTGCATATGTCAGTTTAAAGGCACAGTATCCATACTACTTTTTTTTATACTTTTTATACTTTTTATACAAACCCACATTAATAATAATAAGTAAACATCTCAAGGAAAGAATTTAAATGCTTTAAAACTTTATAATATGGATCCTTGAAGATGGCAATTCAACTCCAGTGGTTTTGTAACAGCAAAAGTAAAAACAAAATGCCCCTAAACTTCAGAAAAAGAGCTGAATCGAAATAATTCTGGCTGAATTAAATTGAATCAATAATTATTGATTTGGAGTGCACAAAAAGATTTACACCTCTAAGCCCAGCCACCCCTAGATGAACTGCAGCTGGTCTCAGATCTGCACAAAAAGCCCTAAATGACTGTCCCCCAGGACACCAGTGACCTAATGAACAGGAGCAGTGCAATCACAGCCTTCTAATGAGACTAAACTAACAAGCTGCGAGCCGGGATACCTGTAGGGTATCTGCGGGTGATGAGGTGAGATGGGAGGAACAGTAAGGAGTGAATAGAGAGGGGGAATTAGGAGGTAAAACTGGAGAGGGGTAATCTGGATGAGGTTACTGTCCTAAAGCAATGTCAGGCTTTCCTTTGTTTGATGGGGAAGCCGGGGTATTTGAGAAGGGGGTCTGGGGAGCTTTAGGATAGAGCAGATCCTTCTTTAGCTTTAGAGAAGAGATTTATAGGTTGTAGATGGATATAAAAATTAAGGTGAGCTTTCATAGAGCCCATATCTCACTTTTTACCATTTTAAACTACATAAAAATAAGACCTGCACTGAAATGAAACTTTTTTGCAGAGCTGTAATCAAACAAAATGGAACATTTGTCCGAAGATCGAATGAGGAACATGTTTTTGCAGGCTTTCATTGATTTTGCCACTTTTTCACCATTGCATTTTTAATATTAAACTCAGTTTTCTAATATTTGGGGCATTGCTAATCAAACAATTATTATAGGTCTTCAAAGAAAATAGCTAAATGGGACAAATTGGGGAAAATGGAATTTGTGAATAAATTAAACAAATATCATTGGGCCTTAACAATGTATATAAAGGCAAATTAAATCACACACATCATGCTACAAAAAAAAAGAAAAATTTAGATCATTTCCATTTTCCATTCCATATCTAACAGATTGTATTTGATTATAAATGCATATCATGGTCTTTTGCAAGATTCTGATGGTTTGGCGGTATATGACAATATTTTTTATTATTATTATTTATTTATATTTATATTATATTTTAAATATAGGTTTGCTACTTACTGTGCTGTTAAATATACATATAATATCAAATATTACTGCTTTAAATGAAGGCTTTGATTACTATTGGGTTTACTTTGTCCCTCAAAATTACACAATATATGAAATAATCAGACTTTATTAGCAGAAAAACAGCAGCAGAATGAAAACAACTTTAACACGGTTTCCTTTTTATATTGCACAAGTAAGACACTAGTTTAATATCAATTTACAATATATTATTATTGAAGCCATTAAAGGCTGTTCATCAGTTTATCACAATTCCCTTGGTTACCCAGTTAACAAATTCATTCATATATTTAAACAGGGCTATAGTAACTCATATTGCAATGAGTAGCAACAGCAATAAAAGCTCCAGGAGTTCTGTTCTCATCTATTTTCGAGACAGAAAAGCGTGAGACAACATATATTGCAAAACAGCAAAACATTGCATTGCATTGCCTCAGTTTTTCAAATATTGTGCAGCCCTACTTTGTAGCACATAAATGCGAAACAAAAGAGTATCGGCCCTTTAAGGTCATTCGTTACCACTTTAAAATAAGACTACCTTTGTAAAGGGTTTATAAATGGTTTACAATGAGTTTATTAATGGTTACTAATTAGGTTGTAAATGCCTTAAAAACCATTAATAATCAGTTATAACACATACGTAGAAATGGCAACAATGACCTGTTGTTTGCCAAATAGTGAATCCACAGCCATCTATATTGTCGTCCTTTCTACGTATATGTGTTGTAACTGATTATTAATGATTTTAAGGCATTTACAACCTAATTAGTAACCATTAATAAACTCATTGTAAACCATTTATAAACCCCTTATAAAGGTAGTCTTATTTTAAAGTGGTACCGGTCATTCTAAAGCATTCTAATAGGTGCACCATTGCACTAATAAGCCCAGGACTACTGTGTTAGCTAAACTATAACAGTGGGGGGGTTGACTTTTAACAGTTCCAACACAGTAGCATAGCATGCATAAGGTGGTCTCACAGTAAAGCCCCTGATGCCCTGAAGCCCCCCTGCATGGTCTGCGTAGCATTGTAGCATCCAACAGGTCAGGAGGTCGCCAACAGAGTTTAAAGGAGTCAGGTGTAGCCTGTGCACGGGGTTTGTGTCCGGAGCCACAGCCTGTGTGTGTTCTGCCCCAGACAGTGACACGACAGCTCTCCGTCTGCGGCCTCGTCTGCGCCGGCCCGGGCTCTGTCTAGCCGCTGCGTCTGAGTGGCATGTCGGATTTAGTCTCAGTATGCGCTGTGACTGCAGGGTGGGGTGGCTGAGGGTGAGTGATTGGGGCACAGGTGGATCGTGCCCTGGGGAGAGTGGGGCTATTCTGAGCATGGGGTATTAAATCTGATTTGGTGAAGAGGAAATGATGAAAAGTGGGCAGATTTTGAGAGGGGTTTTATTGTATTGGCTTATATGGTTTTGCCTGAAGTCAAGAAGTAGGGATTGAAAAGATTGGCCGAGATTTGATTCACACACAGACACACACACATATACACACACATATACACACACACACACACACACACACACACACAGCCAGTTCAGTCGTGCTACTGTACAGCCACTGCATGTTTACACAGTCCCGAATGCTCCGTTCTCAACTTACGTTTTAATGGAGCCAGTTCCAGTTCCTGATTTCTTTGGCCGGGCCTGAGAAGACTATCTGTGTCTTATCAGCTGTGCTGCCCATTCACTCACACTCTCACACACACACACACACCACAGCTGCCTTTGCATGTCTCTCTCTCTCTCTCTCTCTCTATTTCTCTCTTTTTCTGTGTTTCACAAACAGCTTATCTCTCTCTGATTCAGCTGTAATGTCTTTACTAGAACAGTTTGCAAATAAATACTGTAGCCTAGGCAACACAATTATTACTTAATAACAATAATGATTACAAGATCAACAAAATTAAACATATAAACCACAAATCCTGGACACCGCTGCACAATATATTGTTTAATTAATGTTAAAACAGTATTGACTCATAAAAGCTTAAATGTACTTCAAAACATAGCCATAGTCCCAATAGTCCCATGACTTTTGCCATATACCATTAAAGCTATAGAATGCTACACAGACCCATGGGATATGTGTGTAGGGCTCCTGCATTGAACGTGGATGTGCATGATTTCTAATAGAGTTGCTCATTTGTTCACATGGACAATTCTAACCAGACACTGCAGGTCACGATCATTACCGCCCACTGTGATGCATGCTGCACCCATTATCAGTCCTTGCTTGTACTCCAAGTGTTCTTTCTCAGTATTTTGTCAATAATTATTTAGCATAACAAGATAACACCTCACAACTCATACAGGTTTGTGTGTTTCCAAGCCATTCCATGTGGTTATGTTAAAGGTAGGACTTATTTAGCCCTTTTTTACATTGTGTAGAAGATAACAGCATTATACTATATCATATTATATTCAGTTGCTGCCCATGTGTAACAATAGTAAAATGAGAATAGCACAACAATAGTAATTGTTGTACAAAGTCTAGCTTATTTTTTATACTCAATTTAAAATGTATTGTTAACCAAACTGTGATTAATGACTTGACAGATAAGTGACAAATTAATATAAAAAGCATCTTAGAGTTTCTCAGCTAGGTGATATATATTACTGGAGGTCACCAGAACAGCTTCAACACACGTTGTCACCAGATTCCACAATTCACTGAGAGTGTATTACAAAAAAAGGAAAGCCCATAATTATTCAATTGGGCTGAGATGTGGTCACTGCGAAGTCCAGAGTATATGATTTAGATCATTGTCTATCACACACACCAGACCGCCAGCCATTGAGTGACCCCTCATGCCCTGTGGGTTGGGGGCAATGTCATTCTGAAATAGACAGTCCCCATCATTAAGACTGAGATGTTTCATCACAGGATGGAGGTGATCAGTCAAGATAACTGTGTATTGATTGTGTGTAGCCAGTTGATGCAGTGACCCCTACATGTATGGGGACAAGTAGGCAAAATCCCCCTCGGCAGCTTAACAGACCCGCCTGACCCCCTTCACTGTTGGGGTCAAGCTTTCGGACACTTCCTTTAATCAGTTATTCTGTGATTTATTTGGATATGCACATTAATAGGATCATTTTATTAGAGATGCACTGAAATGATTTTTTTTTTGGTCAAAAGCAAAATGAAACAAAATAAAGCATTTGATCAAAAGCTAAATACTGAAAACAATTGTAAACAATTTTAACGTGGCAGCTGATTGCACTTCACTTTATCAGAAACATCATTGTTTATTATAAACGATTTGTATTCTTTTCACTTTTTATACACAATTCTTTGCTCATTTCCAACTTAAAGGAAATTAAAGCACCATGAAAAATCGTTAAATTGTTAAAAATTGCAAAAAATATCAATTTCCAGAGAAGATTTTTTATATATTTTTTTTTAATTCTTTTTATAGGTTTTAGCAATCAATAGCATCAGCATGAGGTTTACTATGCATGATATGTGTTAAACGTGAAAAGGTAGTTTCTTTTCCTTTCTTTTAAAACTCCCTTTTCAATCACATTGATTTTGAATTATTCAAGGACAGGGTTCCAATGTCGGTTCCCTTAAGGTCCCTTAAGGGAGTATCATATCTTCTTAAGTTTAAGACATGTAAGGAGTTCCTTAACCAAGGTATTGCGTGTGATGTCCTCTCAATAGACTGTCCCACATATGAGACCAATAGCTTCTCAATAGAATAATCCCACCTTACTTCAGCTGCAGCCTAGACTTTGGAATGCAGCTATTCGGTGCATTCCTAGCATATATACTTGTATATATTCGTACATGCTCTAATACACATCTATATAATGCTGGGTGATTGTGGCCTAAAAATAATCTTAGTTTTTTCAATTATATTTTCGATTATAATAAATGTTTTCCTCTCTACTAAAAATTAAACTACCGACAAAGAAATGGTTCAAAACTCAGTTCACCTGTAAAAAAAAACAAACATTTTTTTTATTGAAAAATATTGCACTAAAAAGTCACAGAACAAACTTTGAAGAAGAGATTATTATTGTTTTCCACCATTAATCACGTATCCTCACTCGAACTTGGACTGAGCAGAGGGAAAATATGTGCACGTTAGTCTGTGGGAGGCGCCGGTAAGGTAAAACGGATAAACACTTAAGAAATGAGGAGCGTTTTTGGATATTATAGATTAAAAAGATAAAATGTCTGTATGTAAAATCGCGATTACTCCATTTTGAAAATCTCATTGAAACTGTAATTCAAATTAACCAAATTAATCATGAAAATCACCCATCACAAATATTATTTAGATAGGATAGGGTTGGGTTAGGATCCTATTTCATTCTCTCTGTCTTCTCTCTCTCTCTCTTTCTCTCTCATTCTCCCTCTCCCTTTCCCACTCTCTCTCTCTCTGTGTTTGCGTGATTAGGTACCTGACATGACATGGTATCCTCACTGCTTGGCAGCTGTTTCTGCCCAACTGTCAGTTTGATGGGCACTGTAAAAACACTCAATCTGGAGCCAGACAGAGGGACAGAGTGTACGAGAGAGAGAGAGAGAGAGAGAGAGAGAGAGAGAGAGATAGAGAGAGAGGGATGGGTGGATAATAGTGATTGAGAGATAAATTGAAATAAAGAGTGGAATAGAGGCAAGCACCTGCTCGCTGCTCCCTCCATGCATGACTCCGAGATCTAATGACCTGTGGCCATATCGATTTTTCTGTCGCTCTTTCTCTCTCTCTCTCTCTCGAAGACTTGAAGAAGCCTGTCTCCATCTCCTCACGCTATGAATAGCCAGCCAGGTCCTTTTATTCAGACCCGGGAGCTCTGACGTAAAGTCTGAGCAGTCTAATGTGGTCCGAATGCAAATGGTGAATTCCCCTCCCAGATCCAGCCCTGCGCTCTATCTATGGCTCTGTTTGTAGGCCAAGTCTCCAAGGGGGTACCAGCCCACCCCCTTCCTAAACCTTACTCAATCTCTTCTACAGGCTACAGGCATTCAGAGTGTGAGCCAAAGTCACCACCACATCACAGGGTGGTGGGCGACGCACGAATCAGACCATCAGATATCAGATACTTCTCTTATCTGCTTCTCCTATAACAGTAACTGTACAACAATTATCACCAGGTTACAGTAACTGCACTTAGTGTCCACATATTTTGGACACACATTCATCTCCTTTACTTAAAGTTGCACCCATTGCTGACACAGAAGTGTAAATGCACACTCACAGCATTTCTAGTACCTGAAGTATTGAAGTATTGCCAATAGAATAGGACATATTATGAATAAACATGACAGTTTTCTTGAATGATATTGTCTCAGTCCAATGAAAAACAAGTATCTAATTTTTGCACTATAAGGCGCAACTAAAATCCTTTAATTTTCCCAAGAAACATCAGTGCACCTCATAATCCAGTGCTCCTTATGTATGAATTCTACCAGTCAGGTATTAAGGAGCAGTAAAGTCACTCCATTAAAAAAACTGTGTTATAAAGGAGTTTAAGGCTGGAGCGATATTAGCATTAGCTGCTAGCTGATTACTGTGTTAAAACAAGCTACGTATGAAGAACCGCTAGCTGATAGCTCCATGGCTTACCGGAACACTCAAGGTTCCTCAGTGTAGAGCTGTCGGGCGGCATTTATTAGCGCTAAGCACTGCTGCTGCTAACCATGGCTAGCGCTGCTGATAACCGCGCTGTTAAAAATATTAAAAATCGAAGCTTACTGTGAATAAACGGAAAAGCTTTACTCACCAATATAAACAATTTTCAGGAGAGAAATCTGTGTAGATTAACATCCAGCACTCATTTGACCCTTAAAGATTACACTTTACTTTGCCAACCCCTCAAAAAAAGCCCCCCCAGATTAAAAGAAAACTGGGTGCCACTTTAAAATAAGACTACCTTTATAAAGTTAGGTTTTAAATGCCTTAAAAACTATTAAAAGCAGTTACAACACATCAATTAAAAAGGCAACAGTGATCCATTGCTTGCTTAGTCACTTTATTTATAGTTAATAGATATACATACTAATTTTATATTAATATATCAGGTTTAATGCTGAATGATGGAAAATAACACAAAGTAGGATCAGTATCTACAAAGATCTGAGCTTTGAAAGTATAAATGAGTGTGAAATCACTATTTTGCACATTTTCAGCTCAATTTTGCAATTGATAACCATCATTAATAACCATTAATAAACTCCTTTATAAACCATTCATAAACCTGTTATAAAGGTAGTCTTATTTTAAAGTGGTTCCGTAAACGGCTATGCAAATATGCTTAGTAGGGTTTACTATTATTAAAATATTGTCATATTCCCACCTCTAGGCTGAAGATTAGCCCAATGAATAGGACAACTATGGAAATGTGGGCTTTTTCTGCTGGAGTGAGAGTTTAGATTGATGGAAATATAACTAACACAGACATTTCTGCTCCATCTCTCAGCCCCTGCTGAACAATTACTGGATTTGTCTCTCTGACGCAATGTCCACGCCTTCAGACTCTCTCTCTCTCTGTCTCTCTCTCTCTCTATATCTCATACACACACTCACACACTCACCCACACATACACACACACACACACACACACACACACACACACACACACAGGCTGCATTGATCCCGAGTCAGTACCTTTAATAATTCCGCTTGGCTTGGGCGCTCTCGGTTGATTGACGAGCGTATCAACAAATCAATACGAGCCGAAGATCCGGCCCACACCCCCAAAAAAAGACATGGCACACTCCCCCGTGCAATATACAGCTCCATCTATCAAGGTCACATGCATCACTTCACTGGCGGAAGGGAGAGTATATGTGTATGTTTGTGTTTGTATGTGTGTGTGTGTGTGTGTGTGTGTGTGTGTGTGTGTGTGCAAACATATATGTACACATCCACATGACAGTGCACCACAGGAACAACTATTCATGCTACTGCTAGCGTCAGTGTTTTAGTCTATTAGCTAAAACAGCTTTGAAAGGGAAGCTACACACACACACACACACACACACACACACACACACACACACACACATACACATCCATATGCAAGTGCACTCTGTCATTTAGTAAGTGCTTGGCTCTGTCATTATACACAGTGTAGCTCCTGTAGTTAGAGCAGGAAAGGAAAACGCCGCACCCCGATTTTCCCAAGCTTCTCACAGTCCGGCTACCGTATACCAGATCCCATTCCCAGAGGAAGTGAGGAGCAGAAAATGACAGGAGATTCCCTGCTAAATACTCTAGAGTTACTATTCCAGTGCTGTAAATACACACTACATACCATATAATATATACTGTGTGTAGGTTCTCTATAGATAAAGACTATGTAAGTTATCCCGGAGTTTTAAACCTCTTCATCCATGTATATAATAAGCACACACTTCAGTTCTTCAGCGCTCTCATTACTACATTACTGTCATAATTAACATCAGGGGCATAGGCCTCGAAATAGAGCCCTGAGGGACTCCACAAGATAATGCTAAAGCAAACAGTTAAGAACAAATTTACATTAGTTTATTCATTAGTAACAAACATAGGGTTAACAATCAATTTAGATTAGTTTATGCAGTAGAAGTAATCAAAGGGTTAACTTATTTACATCAGTTTATTGATTAGTAATAATCAAAGGGTTAACAGCGAACTTACATTAGTTACTAATTCAGAATAATCTAAGGGTTAACAGCTAATTTACATTCATTATTAATTCAGAATAAAGAAAAGGTTATTAACTAAAAAGGGTTAGCAAAGAACATACATAAGTTATTAATTTGGAATATTTAAATGGTAAACAATAAATTCATATTAATTAATTGTTCAATTAACCAATCAATTTACCAACCAACCAATCAATGAACCAACCAATCAACTAATTAACAACCCACCAAACAACCAACTATTCAATCAGTCATTCAATCAACAAACCAAACAAACCAACCAACCATCTAAATAACCACCAACCCACCAACCAAACAACCAACTATTTAATCAATTAGTTATTCAACCAACCAAACAATCAAGCAACCAACCAAGCAACCAAATTACTATTCAATCAATCAGTCATCCAATTAAGCAACCAACCAACCAACCAACCAACCAATCAACCAACACACCAACCAATCAACCAACCAAACAACCAACCAGCCCACCAAACAACCAGACAACCAACTATTCAATCAGTCAGTCATCCAATCAATCAACCAACCAATCAACCAACCAGTCAACCAACCAACCAACCAACCAATCAACCAACAAACCAACCAACCAATCAACCAACAAACCAACCAACCAACCAACCAACCAACCAACCAACCAACCAATCAACCAGCCCAACAAACAACCAGACAACCAACTATTCAATCAATCAGTCATTCAATCAACCAACCAATTTACATTAGTTTATGCATTAGGAATAATCAAAGTGTTAACAACAAATTTTCATTAGATTATTTATTAGAAATAATCAAATGGTTAACAACTAATTTACATTAGTTTATTCGTTAGGAATGATCACATGTTAAACAACTCATTTACATTAGTTTATTCATTAGTAATAATCACTGAATAATGAGGGGTAAAGGGGTTTAAGTCATTTTTTTAATTCTGTTCATCTTTAATGTTAAATGTATTTAGCTGTTATTCGGTGTAATGTAATGGTGTGTTGCAATAGGCTTTGTTTTCATCAGTCTGGCTTTAAACTGCTGGAAACGTCTCCTGGAGAGCGGCTCTTGAGAGCTGGAAGCATGTGGTGAAGTGAGGACCTGACAGTAATAAATCTCATACATCGTAAAAAGGAAATTCTTTTATAGTTCTTTATTACCCATAAGGAAATCTTATGGTTCACAGCAGTTCGGCTCCATTAATAATAATAAAAATAAGATATCAGATTTCACTGTGTTTGGGGTTGATTGTGATTAGATTATTATTTAATAAATGACTAATCACAAATATTACATTCCTCAGGAATTTCAATGCCATTCAGTTTCATTATGCGATATGATTTTAACTCTATGTCTCATGAAAGTCAGATTTTACAATGTTTGGATTGCAGTTCAATTCAACCTCATTATGTCTATGATTTAGGTTAATTAATGATTCATTTAATCATGAGATAATCACAGTTTCAATTCCTTTACAAACAGTTTATTATGAAATCTCAAACTTAGTTGTAATTCAATAAAACAAACTTATGATTCATTTAGACTCTTTTGCTTGCATTTATTTTAGAAACAAATCTTTACAAAATGATTAATCACAAGATGATTCATTAAAATAATGTTCTGTTATGACTATGGTTTATCCTCTATTATTTCAGCATCACATTGATTTAGTTTGATTATGATCATGATACTGGAAAAGAAAAAGATTAATCAAGGAATCTTACATTTTATTGTGATCTAATCTAATTTAAGTAGAATTTAGGTTCTGATTGATTCATGATTTATTATTATTAAATCAGGTTTCACAGTTTGTTGTTTTTTTTATCAGAAATTATTCCTATATTTAATAGTGATCAATTTATTTAATAACTATATAACATTAACTAATCATATGATTCTGAATCGGATGATTCGGAATGATTCATCATCACAGTCACATCGGACCACATTTCGATTAGTTGTTTTTGATAAATTTGCTATTAATTATTAATTAATTATTAATTAATTATTAATTAATTATTAATTATTAATTAACTTTTACATGTTTTTTTTATTTGATTTCTCTGTGTATTGTCTAATTTGTAAAGCACTTTGAATGACCGTTGTGTATGAAAGGTGCTATATAAATAAACTTGCCTTGCCTTGCCTTGCCTTAATTAACTGCAATACAGCATAAAAAAATGAAACAGACATGCCTGACTGTGATTAAATATAGATTATTTTGGCCCAAAAGTACATACTTTCTTACTATTCTGCAAATTATTATATATATATATTTTTTTTACCAGTCATAAGGTTTCAATCACATTCAACACATTGATTGACACATTATTTACAGTCCATTCTGACCATTCAGCAGCAGCTCCAGATGTTCACACTGCAGTCCTGCACTCCAGAAACCTGGCACTGCTTTACGTGGGGTTTCTGAACGTAGGTCTGAGCCACAGCATTCCAGTGTGTCCTGAGCGCGTCGGCTTCAGGGACTCTGGGAAGTAATAACCGCAAAGAACATCCATCAAATGATGGCCACTGTAAACCTAGACACACACACACACACATGCGTGTAAGCCAAAACTACTGAAGTCTGAAAATGTTTGCTTTTTTGAAGTGTCTCTGAGATCCAGCGAGTGAATGGAATGTTAAAGATGTTTGCCGCATATTCTGATGTGGTATGTGTGTGTGTGTGTGTGTGAGAGAGAGAGACAGAGAGAGAGAAAGAGAATGAGCACGGGTTTGAGAGGAATTCAGAAAGAGCTATGTGGGAAGCAGGACAGCTAGGTGCGAGAATCCTGAGCGGAGGATCAAATCTCCTGCACTTGAGCTGCTTAGACACATTCATCAGAGAAATATGACAACAGCCTCTTACTGTCTGTCGCCTGGGATTCTTCAGCACACTTTGCTCGAGCAGCGTTATCTAGAGCCTGTAAGAGCCCAACATAAGCACCATTCCTTGTAGAGAAAGATATTAAACCTGTTATACTGCCGAGCTGTCGCATGCTAGCTGCTTTCCTTCAGTCGTTCTCGGGGTAAAGTAGATTTTGTGTCTTGTATCATTTGTTTGATGCTCTTATCCAGAGCAACTTGCATTTGAAGTATGTTACACTAGTAGAAGAATGTAGTGTTGTGTGTCTTACATGAGGACTTTTATTGGTGTAGAGTGGTGTGTTAGTCCAAATGGGGAATCCATTGAGCCAATCATCCAACAAACCAGACAATCAACCGATTGTCCAACCAAAGAAATATTTAACCAATCAGCCAATGCTGATTATCAATAATCAATCAACCAACCATTTAAACAAACCATTTAAATCTAATTCATCAACCATTCAATCAACCAACCAACAATCATTCAACCAATCTACCATCTAATCAAACAATAATTTAATTGTTCAATTAACCAATTAATAAACTCACCAACCAATCAACAAACCAACCAACCAACCAACCAATAAATCATCCAAACAACCATTTAATCAATGTATTGATTATTGATGTATTTAATCAGGCATCTAATCAACCCACCTTCCATCCAACCCACCAACCCACCCACCAAACAACCAATGATTTAATCAATTAGTCATTCAATTAACCAAGCAACCGATTATTTTATCAATTAGTCGCTCAATTAACCAACCAATCAACCAACCAAACAAATAGCTATTAACTCAGTATTCCAATTAACCACCAACCAACCAACCCACCAAACAACCAATTATTTAATCAGTTAGACATCAATCAACCAATCAATCAACCAACCAGCCAACCAATAAACCAACACACCAATCAAACGATTATTTAATCAATTACTCATTTAATCAACCAACCAACAACCAAACTTTTCAATCAGTCATCCAATCAACAATCAACCAGCCAATCAGCCAACCAAGCAACCATCCAACTAATCATCCAACAAACCAATCAACCAACCAAGCAACCAACCAAGCAACCAACCAATTTTTTAATCAATTACTCATTCAATGAACCAACCAACCAACCAATTATTAAATCAATCAATCAATCAAACAATTAATCAATCAATCAATCAGTCATTTAATCCATCACCAGCCAACCAAATGTATATTTTAGGTATAATTTTTTTATGAACAACATTTATAAACCTCACATTTGCTGTTGTTTGCTGTAACATTTGTCTTTAAAGATAGACGACATATCTAGGTAAATATAGTACTGTTCTGTCATATTTAATTGGCGACCAATAAAAAACAATGCTCTGTCAAAGCAAAAAGCACTGCCTCCCTCCCTCCTCACACACATTTCTCCTACACTTTTGAACCTGCAGTGTTTTGTAGTTTATAGAGTGAGAGTGCTCCTCAGCTCATTCTCTGTATAAATTGTGGTACAGAGCGTTTTGCCCTGAGTTGTGAGCTCTCAGCTTAATGGCAGTGAGATTACCTCTCGTTCGTCTTTACAGCTGCAGAGCCTGGAAACGCTACCCAGTTCCTACTCGCTTCTAATAACACTGAGTTCTCATTAAAGGGTCTGTAGAACAAATGAAGCACCTCTAGATAATAACTGCATTTGGGTCTGTAGATTCTGTAGAGCACCTAAAGAGGACCTTAGGGGAACCAGGCTCATTTAACTGCACTTATAAGGGTACATTGGAGGAGAATATTTAATCATGTTCTTCTCCTTTTTGCCCATTTTTAACCAATTCAGATTCATACCGAGCCTGAAATACCAATAATACATAATACATGCTATTGACTTATATTAGAATAGAATAGAATATATATTAGATATATTAGAATCTGTGACTCAGTGATCAGTTCTGTAGGAATCCCATTACCTCCACACAGAGGCCTGCACACACACACACACACACACACACACACACACACTTCAGTTCGCTCCTCCCCATAAAAAATGTGTGAATGTGTCAGAGCAGTGCGTGTGGGTCCCTAATGATGTGCTAAATCACTCTAGTCCACTCATCTTTCATCACGACACAGCATGAATGAAGTTTCACACTCTATGAAACTCTTAGAAGTCAGGCCTTAGACATATAGAATTATTACTGTCATTTAAAGCAGTTATACTACTATAATTTCATAGTAGTATTTTAATTGCACATTTTGTTACATGACCAATTTCATTTATTTTTATATTAAAAGGTTTAAGTCTTCACTCATAACTTTGTAAATCATGCTAAATTACAAATATTGTGGAATATATCAAGGAGTGGCATAACGTTATCCAAAAGCAGTGTGTAAGACTGGTGGAGGAGGAGAACATGCCAAGATGCATGAAAACTGGGATTAAAATCCAGGGTTATTCCACCAAATATTGATTTCTAAACTCTTAATACTGAATATGAATATGAACTTGTTTTCTTTGCATTATTTGAGGTCAGAAAACTGTTTTGTTATTTCAGCCATTTCTCATTTTCTGCAAATAAATGCTCTAAATGACAATATTTTTATTTTGGAATTTGGGAGAAATGTTAGATATAGATATTTCAGTGCATTCCTGTGAGGAAAATTAAATATAAAAAAATGAATAATAAACATCACAAAATATTATCTGAAATCTCCATTATTTGAAATTCTACTTCACTTTCTGGCATTCCATCCTCTTAAGATCCGACTTACACCTACAACAACACACAAACACAAATGTGTGTGTATTTGTGTGTAAGTATTTCTGACGTGGTTGGCAGTGCTGTAGGCGGAGGCTTCGTCGCAGAGCTCCCCCTCAGAGACGCTCGTCATCAGCAGTAAAGCTCTCTGCTCTGGAGGAGATGGAATAATTGGCCACTCTAAAAGCTTCCCAATATGGCCGACATGAGTCACGCACCCGTCTCCCTCTGACCCATGCCTGTTCTGTATGTAGGAAAACTCACAGCACGTTCTGCCTCTGTAATTTTTTAGGGTCTTTCTTCCTTAGTAGTAACTGGCATTGTTTTTGTTGGTGAGCTGTACAGTGAGCTGTTCAGGGCTAGAATAGTAACGTGAGCCGAGCCTTTTGATTGTGTATATTTCATTCACATGTCTCAGTCTGTCTCAGTATGGCTTCAATTGAATGTGTGAAGAATTAAACAGTGCTCATGAACTGATGTTACACTTCTTGTATCCCTTATTTTAAATTTCAACAAGTTTTCTGCAAATAACTACAAATTAAACTTCTAGAAGCAGTGGCTGAATGCAGTAATACAATGTACTATAATCAAACTGTGTACAACATATACTATTGACATTTTACTGTACTTCCTGTACATTTACACTCCTGGTCACTATTGATGCTTTATGGTACTTCCTGTATATTCACACCCCTGGACACTAATTTACACCTAACTATACAATAATACAATAATTACACAGGTTTAGCCTACATTTAATATTGCTGTATCTGCTGATACCGGCTTTTCAAGCAGCTTGGGAGAATGCCAAGAGTGTATAACACTGATAACTCTTCACATTTTAATTTGTCTGTAATGGTTCTGACATCTACACTGTTATTCTAAAATAGGCAACCTATCACAGATAAATACAGCTCTTCTATGTGTAGGTGTTTCATGCTTTTGTCTGGTCCTGTATGTCATATTGTACTTTATACAGTAGACTACAAACATGGCACTGGCCCTCAGGCACAAGACGCTTTTATGTGACTCACTGAAGCTTTAGAGTAACAAACCCTGCCGTCGGTTGAAGTTTCGTCAACAATGGTGAGGTAAAGAAGCTGCAGTTGATGTGCAGGTTTTTTCTGTAGGTCATTA
Organism: Astyanax mexicanus; assembly: GCF_023375975.1. NCBI lineage: Eukaryota > Metazoa > Chordata > Actinopteri > Characiformes > Acestrorhamphidae > Astyanax > Astyanax mexicanus. The sequence goes on from NC_064408.1 coordinate 14,981,478, forward strand.
TCTGCTGCATGAAAAGCTGAACTTTGAAGGTGGCCTCTCTTTTGTTCAGTGGAGGAGCCACTTCCACTGGCGCTCGCTCTGTTTGTTTAGAGTCTATTCAGTTCTACGACTTATATATCTGTACCTTACAGTCCCACATCCGCTGTGTTTCGTCGCTCGGACTTACGGAAGGATTGTACGTCAGAGAGTTTCCTGTTCAAGGCTTTTTCCTCAGCGTATGCCTGATGCACCTGCAGAGGCTATTCACTGTCCTGTCGTCTGTTTGAGCAAGTGGATGGAAGAAGAATGGAACTGACAACTAGTTTATAGTCCTGGCTTAGTCCTTTCAGATCTGATCCTTTCAGATCTGATCCTTTCAAATCTGATCTTTTCAGATCTGATCCTTTCAAATCTGATATGTCAGGCAAAGAAAGATTCTCCTGTAGAACTTTAAAAAGGCCTGCTAGACCACATTATACCAAAACCAACACCAATATCAACAAAAAAAACTTTCATTTCATTCAGAAAATTCTAGTCATTTAATCAGCACATGAATGAGAACATTTTTATACATAAGGGGCACCGGATTTTAAGGCGCATTTTAAGCAACAATAGTAAGGAACAAGGGTGCTGGATGTTAATCTACACACTTTCTCTCCTGAAAACAGTTTATTTGGGTGACTTTCCACTGTTATCAACCGCGTGGTTAGCAGTGCTTAGCGCTAGTAAATGCCATCTGATAGCGCTACACTGAGGAACCCTGAGTGTTCCAGTTATCCAGGTTTCTATCAGCTAGCCGTTTGCCCTGCATAGCTTGTTTTAATACGGTAAAGCTTGTGCTAATACTGTTCCAGCCTTAGTGCTGGAGAAACTTCACTGAAACTCCTTTTTTAATGCTGGACTTCTGCGAAGTGGCTTTACTGCTCCTTCCAACCTGACTGGTAAATTTGATATCCTCTTGAGACCCTTCGTCCTCATAGGGGGACATTACATTTAACCTTTACTGTACCATGATACTTTTTTTTGGCACATTTTGTTTAAACCTTGACCCTTTGACCTCATATGAAGAGACTGCCTGTATGCTCTAGTGTCTAATGACAACATTGCACTCAATTAATTGAATACAGGAGGGCAGGAATCCCAGTCACAAGTTTTTACAGCCAGGCCTGACAGAAACGTGGGTCAGATAATTATCTCATTCAATTTTCTGCTTGAAAATAGTCAATTTACTTACTGTAGGAAGCTAAAATTTAATTTTTGGACTGTAAATGGGTCCTTCTGATCCCAAATGGTAAAAATATTTTCAAACGATAAAATAAAATACTGTCTCCATATGTGGACATTAGTTTTTTTTTTTTTTTAAGAAAAGAAAAGAAAAGGCATCCCGTACAAAAACAGTTTAATATACTTGTTAGATCCTATTAATCACAAATTTAAGAGAAATTAAAAGTCAAAAATCTGGGTGTCAGGAGGATATAAAAAAGGCGCACCATATTATAAGGTGCTCTGATGATTTTTGGGAAATAAAAGGATTTTAAGTATGCCTCTTAAATATGATAAGCCATTTTGCTGCCTTCCCATCTGCCTCCTTTGATTGGCTGAATCTAGAGACATTTTTGACAGTAATTTCTACAAAAGATGTTCATTTAAGAATCTAAAAAACGTCATAATTCTTTGTATAAACAATGAACCAGCGTGAAAAAAGCAAGTGAAACCATTCAGATCTTGTGGCCTTCATATTTAAAATGTTTTAGAACTGAGCTGTTGGTACATTTCGCATAGCTTGGTAGGCAATATCAGATTTCTTTCCTGGTTTGTAGGGGATTCCTCAACATTTTTGGTTGAAGGTGTATCGTGTGAGCAATTTTAAAAATCTGCACTGTTTTGGCTGCTTGCCACTCGAGCTTAGCGACTTACTTTCATAAACCCATTTTCTCAAGTGCTGAAGTGCTTGATAGGCCCTTGATCAAGCCTCAATCACCTGAACCAGTGCATTAATTGACAAATGATGGTTCAGTCAATGGAGTCAGGTGTAGAACTGATCTAGAACAGGGGCTTACACTGTAACTTGCTTACGAGGTACTTTCCTTTAAAATTGGCAAACATTCAAGCCAACCAGGCATACCAAATGAATTAATCAGTGATTTAAAACTGGGTTTATTTCTGAGTATAGTTTACACATTAGCCAGTTTAATCATAAACATTTGATAGAAAAAAAAAACACCCTCTCACACTGAAACCTAGACAAGACAAAAATAATAAATGAAAGTAGACCATCTTAAAGTGATTTCTGTCCCGGTACATGGCCATAACAATAAATAAAAACATAAAAATATCTGATGTTAATGATTCTATGTACAATATACACTTTTTCTTACCTTGTCAATCGCAAAGGCTGCATTTACATTATAAGCCCTGATAATACATTTCGATTTTTTGCTCGGATTGGATTTAAATTTTTGGATTTTTTTTGTGTATTTATCTTGATATTTATTTTGTTCTATTCTTTTTTATTGTGTTTTTTTATTTTGTGATCTATTTTATCTATATTTATCTATTTTAACAACTGCTGCTGGGTGTAAACTGGACCGTGAGATCACAATTTTGTGTGATGCGAATGACAATAAAGTCTCCTTAAATACTTAAATCCTTGAATGCTTGGAAGCACACCTTGATGTGGAGATCTGCGCAAGTGCAGCATCCAGAACAAACTATAAAAACACAGTTTCTGTAAATTATTTAGCCTAACATTAGACTTTCCAACATTTTTCCCAAACTAAAAGTAAAACTCCATTTGAAGCTTTAAGCTTTGAGAAGACAACGCCTTCATAATTCTTTGTATAAACAAAAAAACATACCCATTCATTGAAGTAAAAGCAAGCGAAACTACTCTCATCCTTCTTCGTGAGAACGTCTTGTTGCCTTCATATTTGAAATGCTTTAGAACTGAGCAGTTAGTGCATTTCGCATGCTTTGGGTAGGCAACTCTCACAGTTCTTTTCTTACTTGTGAATTATTATTATATTGAGACGTACAAGAAGATTATTATTTTTTTTTTTTACTTCTTCAGTTCTCTCTTAATTCATAGAGATTGGAGCCTAGTTGTATGTAGTTGAAAATAGCTGGCCAGCAACTCATCTAGAAGGACTTTTGAACAACCTTTATGACCAACAGCCCTAATCACATATGTGTGCAGACAAAAAGATATCAACATCTTATCTGACCGTTTATATTCATGTTTCATGTCTACGAATTCGATATGTTTTAGATCTAGGTCTATTAAAGTGATGCAAATCTAATTTGAGAAAGATTATCAGATCTATGTCACATTAAGGCAAGAAAATCAGATGTGAGTCATCTAAATATTAAACACACTGAGATATATTGAGATATCGCAAACTTATCTGACTGACTACATGAATGAACCTCATGTTCTTGGATGATCAAAGCACCTGTTAGCATTATCTTCACATTTCTTTCAGTTGAGAGTCGTCCGGTATTTTACAAAGAAATACAACAAAGATGAAAAATATATGTTGCTGCTTCTAAAGAGGAGAAAAATTATTAGCTTACCCGCATAGTCTAGTTCCAACTGCTTTTAAGCTAAAGCTGTTAGACAGCATTTTTTATATCTTGCTTGGGATTTACAGTGAATTGCTTCACTGCAGGCACTGTTGGAAGTCACCCATGACTGTAATGTTACTGTTACTAGAAAATGAAACAGTAGCTTAGCATTTTTATATTTTATCTCTCTTTCCTTCTTCACTAGCATGCAGTTGATTATCACCGTTGATAAGATTGACACTTTTATTTACTTCAAAAAAAAAACTGAAAGCAAACCACTTCAGCACCATATATTGTTTTTTCTGTTGTAATTCATAAAGAATCATGCTAAATTTAAGCATTGCCCTCTGATCCCAACCACTGCCCATTCCCCAGTCCTATTCCCACACCTCGGGTTGATAGGTATGAGCAAAAATAGCAGGGAAACACAATGTGAGAAATATTGGAAATTGATTGATGGAGGCAGCTAGGATCCCAGAAAGACTACAAGACAGATGCAGTGCTGGCAAAATTTCTCCTGAAAATAAAAACATGAATACATTAGCTGATCAACTTAAAGTATGACACTTTATTGCTTGTCATTGCAAAAGTTTTTAAATTTGCCTTGCACTTGATTGTGTATCTTCTGTGTCCTCAACCTGGCAACTTTTGTGAACGTCACATTTAGGAAAAAGATACACTTAAGATATACTGGTCCTTTATTCTAAAGTAAACCTAACAACAAATAGTTGGCTAGTTGGCTGGTGCTGAAGTGGTGTGCTTTTAGTTTTTTAGTAAGTAAAGAAGGCAGACAACTCTCACCAGTGTTTGAAATTGGACTGCAGTAGCTGTTTTACAAGGTTGGGGGATTTTGGGATTTAGAGACCTCTCTGGAATACGTTTAATGCAGGTTAATGTAAATAAATGGCTCTGTGTCATAGAATGTAATGTTTTGTTCATTTTGTTTGTTTTCATTTAAGAAATACTGTCAAAAACATGAAGAGCAATTACAGCCAAAAGACCTACCAGACCACTCTGTTATTAGCTTAATGGTACCACTTTAAAATAAGACTACCTTTATAAAGGGTTTATAAATGGTTTACAATTAGTTTGTTACTGGTTAATAATTAGGTTGTAAATGCATTAAATTAATTAATAAATGAATAATCAGTTCAACACATACTTAGAAAGGACAACAATGACCTGTTGTTTGCCAAATAGTGAACCCACAGCCATCTATATTGTTGTCCTTTCTAAGTATGTGTTATAACTGATTATTAATAATTTTAAAGCATTTACAACCTAATTAGTACCCATTAATAAACTAATTGTAAACCATTTATAAACCCTTTACAAAGGTAGCCTTATTTTAAAGTGGTACCAACTTAATATATTTGATGTTGCAGGGATGCCAATGCCAGGAAACTGATACCTTTAATAAAAATATTTTTCCCTTCCCAACTCAAGAATAATTCTGCTTTCAATTTAAAAGGGAAAATCTTATGGACTGCTGCTTTAATGACTTTCTGTTCTTTGAAAATCTGGTAATTGACTGTATGCCAAAGATGCATTAGACGCAAATGAAGTTGAAAATCGGCATTTTAAGAAAAGCACGATCGATTAAAAGAGAATAAATCATTCCCAGGTCTCAGAAATGTGATAACAGAACAATGATTCAAAATATTTAGTAAGCTGAGCACACTCCACTAGCCCAGATCTGATACCCTTGAGAAGATGAGAGAAGGACGATGAGTAAATAAGAGGAGGAAAGAGTGTGGAGACACTGCAGCCTCTTGAGAATAATTATAGAAGAGTTTACAGTAACTGCTATTGTAAACGTACAATTCCTGGGAATTGTGTGCGATACTGGCCAAACGCACACACACACACACACACACACACACACACACACACTGAGGGGTTAGAGATTAACAGTCGTACACTGGAGTTCTGACAACCAGTCATTTCTGTATGCAACACTTATGAGCTATAATACAGTATATTAAGACACTGCGGTGTCACACAACTCACAGCTGAGAATGGCAGTCAGTAAACATGTCCAGGCCTGCATGAGGCTTTTAATACTCTATTACTCACTCTCTTACTCTCTCTCTCTCTCTCTTTCTCTCTCTGTGTCCCTCGTCCCTGTCCTGTAGTGCAATAGTTGCCACTCCTGCTCTTACAGGTGCGTCTCTGAGGTATTTGTAAGAGCTAGGCTGTACAGTAGGTATCGGTTACCTCAAACCCTGCTACATAACGCTTACGTAACCACGCAATAAACGCATCATCACAGATTAGTAATAGACCAGTAATAGAACAATGTTGTGTTACCATGCCAATTATTAAAGTTAAGGGTACCACTTTAAAATAAGACTACCTTTATAAAGGGTTTATAAATGGTTTACAATGAGTTTATTAATGGTTACTAATTAGGTTGTAAATGCCTTAAAATTAATAAGTTATAATGCATACGTAGAAAGGGCTACAATGACCTGTTGTTTGCCAAATAGTGAACCCACAGCCATCTATATTGTTGCCCTTTCTACGTATGAGTTATAACTGATAATTAATTATTATTAAGGCATTTACAACCTAATTAGTAACCATTAATTAACTAGTTGTAAACCATTTATAAACATTTTATAAAGTTAGTCTTATTTTAAAGTGGTACCAAGTTATGATAATTATGTATCTTTAACATATCATCTCCATCACAAAAATAAATAAATAAATAAAAACACTTTGAGAGAACACAAAACATTTTTTGACTTTCTATGGAACTTGTGTAAGTGTATTTTTTTTTTTATCCAAGTAATTTTGGAGCATTTCCATTGGTCAATTTATAATGAAAAAATTGTTCACAGTGTTTTATTTTTTTTTTTTGGCATGATATATCAGTGCTATGAATCCAGACTCAAGTAAAGTTTTTTTTTTTTTTTTTGCTAAATACATATTGAGAGCCTGACACCTACGGTTGTAATTGTACATTGAATTGGAACCACAATACAAAGTTCACAGTTAGACAATTTGTTCTATGATACATAAATAAATAATAATAATAAAAAAATAATTAATAACAGTAATCTTTTTAACCACTTTTGCTCAAAGTAGTGTTCATAAAGAACAACTATGAAAACATTTGAGAGGAGGAGCATGCCTGAAGCTCCTCCTACCAATCATATGTCCTAAATAAAATAAATAGCAGCCCTACCTCATTCACTCATCTGTGACAAGTCTTCACACCCCTCCGCAGTCCCATCTTCCTTCTTCCTTCCTCCATCCTTCTGTTATATGTCTCTTTTTTTATTCAGGGTTCAGTTTTAGCAGTAAAGTAGTCTACATTACTGGCATCAGTCACAGATTAGTATTTTTGCACTACTGAAAAGTATATATATATATATATATATATATTATATATTATATCGTACATTGCATTGGACATTAAAAAAAACTTGCAGAAATGTTAATTACTGGTACACATACTTTCTCTAATACTTTAAAATAATATTATAAGGTATATAAAATAGTGTTGTGCAGTAATGATAGTGAGTGTAGGTTGAAGTTTAGTGTTTCTAATAAACTGGAAGTTAAGTATAGGCTGATGATATAAGTAAGTGAGAGACACTGAATGAGTGCGGTGCAGACAGTTTAGTAAGTAATTCATCCAGCAGGGAGACAGACAGCTCCTGTCTGACCGCCGTCTCCTCTCCTCAGCACCACCAATCTTTTATTCATGCTGGATGAAAAGGCAGATTTTAATCACTTTGTAAGAGCGTCTGAACAGAGCGCTGGATGTTTCTTAATCGCTGGATGTTTCTTAATCAGTGTGTGTGTGTGTGTGTGGGGAGCAGGTGGGTGGTATGGGGTGGTATGTTCCCAGTTCAAGGTAAAGCTTTCAGAAAATCCACCTGAACAGAAACTAAATCAGTGATCTAGATCAGTGATCTCTCATCATCAGACTTTATATTCATTCAGAAGTACACTGATGTCATTGGACACAGAGCACTGTGACAAACAGGAACTAAAACTGGAAGTGAAAATTAATTTAATTTACTGAAATTAAAGTTTACACAGCTAAATGAACTAACCAAATAAAAAATGTTGAAATCATAAAAAAGTAACAAAGTAATAATTAATATAACAACCAATTAAATAAAATAAAAAAATGACATAAAGACAATACCACAGTTCAAAATACAGGCATATCCAAACAAATAAACAAAAAGCAAAGGGCCAACATTGTATTTTTAAATAAATACAAATACAAAATAATACAAATACGCCCCTGCAGCCTAAGACAATTAGGAACCAGTGCAAGAATTTAAAGTTTAAAAAAAGGATTGAAAATATTTAATACAAAAATTCAAAATAATAAGGGATAAAATCATAAAAAAAATAATAAATAAAAGAAATACTATTTTAAATCAACATTTGATATATATGAATAAAATATATAGGATATTCTAAGATACTATAAAAACAAACTGACACATAAAAAGTAAAGAATTTATAGAATATAAAATAAAGAAAAAGATAATAGTAAAATAAAGTAAAAAGATAAGAATGATAAGAAATGATAAAATGAGTAATAATAAAAGAATTAAAATGTAAAGCATTAGAATAAATAAATAAATACCACAATCATTTTTATTTACTTAGGAAGTCAATGGAACGTGTCACATAAAAAGTTTTTATGCTCAGGATATGCAGGTGCTCAACTGCAGCGCATGTGTATGAGGACATGAATGGAGAGCGTAGGACAGATGAAGTGTCTCCATTACATAAGTGGATTAAATGAATCCGCCAAGTTTTTTTTTTCTCTGAGAGAATTAAATCCTGTATATGTGTTAGTCACGATGTTTCATCCATGCACAAACACACACACACAAACACACACGCATACACACACAGCCAGTTATTACTGGATAAATAGGCTAGGCTAGGCTATTATTCAGTACAGGTTAAGGCTGCTGTGTGTGTGTGAACATAGTTTGTATTGATTGGTCTGAAAAGACTAGAGTCACGATCTGCCCACAGCAATGCTAAAGATGCCCAGACCCCCCACCTATACACACACACAAACACACACACACACACACACACACAGGTACTCTTCCTTGTGTTGTCATAGTAACATTTTCCAATAAAAAAAACAGGGGAGGCTGTAATAATCTGGCATTGGCGAGCCAATGTGGTTAGTCATAATCTGCCTACATGACAGCTCCCACTTACAAACACACACACACACATACACTCACACACACACACATGCACACGTAGGACTGTAGGATGAGGTTAATAGTTTTAGATGAAATACTCTGGAAAAGTTCGTTTTTCATCTGTAAAGTTTAAATGAAGGCTGGAAGCTGTTGACTGAATCACAGCTTATTATGAATATGTTATAGTTATATAAGCAGGTTTAAATCATGTAAGGCTTGTTATTAAATTGCAAATCCTAAAATGTACACTGACATACCAAAAGTCATTGGACAGGTCATGTCCCATGACTTTTACCATACCCCATGGCAGCTAAAGAATGCTGCATTGACCTGTGGGATATTTGTAGGGTAGGGGTGGGACATACAGTAATATTGATATTGTAATATAATATTGTATTATAATATATCATTCTTTTCTATTGCGATACATTATCAAAAAATGGCATCAAATATGGATATTTTTATTTACAAAAAGAGTTGCTGCTCAATTTGACTTTACTGACGTTACTCCACACGGTGGCGCTAATCAAATGAGATTTTTTGAGGCGTTTGTGTGACAGAGATGATATATTTACTAGCCAAGATGGTTTATAACAGTTACCAATTAAAAAAAAAAATATATATATACATTTATTAATGTCACTCATTTTTATGAACTGTTAAGGTATTTCCTAGTCCAACCTCTAACAGAAAAATATCTTTAATAGTTCCAGAGAGAAGGAGATCCTTAAAGGAGCACTGAACACCCTGATTTTTGCTGCCTCCACTTTTAGCTCAACTTTGAAAAAAGGCTAGAAAAAATGCGAGGGGTAATTTTGGAGGGGGCACTGGGTGATGTATGGGTTTAGAGTCAGGGCAGGAGGGAGAGCTGATTGGCAGCAGTGTGACTCTGATAGTGGTAAGAAGCAGATGGTTGTTCGTCAGTGGGGGGGGGGGGGGGGGTATTATTGATTGATTGACTGATCTGCATATTGTGATGTGTCTGCATATCAACGTACACGGACACATCATCCACAGCTACAGCACAGTTGAACCTGAGAGGGCTCTGCAGAGGCAGAAATCACCACAATAAAAGTTTAAGCACGACTGGTATGTTTTATTAGGATTTCAAAGGAACACATTTCAGCTATTAATGGCGATTATACAGTCTATGCTCTAAGTGCTGATCACTGATTGAACACTGTTTAAGGAGGTAAACCCATAGAATCTGAATGCATCCCCAACAATACATTAGGTAAGAAAGGATTAACAAATGAATCCGTGTTATTAAGAGGCAACACCCATCTGCATCATCTCCAGCACAGCATTACACACCGCTGTGGCAGCTAGCGTGTGCTCTATGAGGTTAGCGCGTGAATTCAACTCACCTCAGAAATGTACAGAAGCATTTTTGAGGTTTAGACAAAGCTGACAAACGGCATATCTGAACAACCAGAGTAAATCCGAATAAACAGAGTCACGCTCTGCAAATATTCAACAACGACAAACAAGGACGCGCATATTCGGACCCGGGTTCACTGTGTGTCAAACCTATAAGCTCATGTAATCATCTCATCAGCTGCTGCAGCTCCTCAGGTATGCACTTTAAAGCATGTAATTGCAGTAATGGCCTTAATTCATGCCGCTCTTCTTCTGATCTCAGAGCTGCAGCACGAGCAGCATCCTCGCTATTCCATTATAGCATTCACTTGCAGGGCGTCAAAGAGCAGCCATGACAGAAAAGCATTTAACTCAGGGATTGTGGGAAAGGCCACTTCAGCTCAGGCCAGGTGTGAGGTGTAACAGCAATTACTGTGGACTAAAAGTAGACCTAAGCTGGGTCTCAAAACAAGTACTTACTCAGTACCAGTACCTTGGTTAAAATGATTCCTAATACACATATTAGCCATAACATTAAAACCACCTGCCTAATGTTGCTCTGACCTGTAGAGGTGTGCACTCTATAGAACCTATAAAATGAGTCCAGTACACTGTGAAACATGACAAATGCCTGTATTGAAGAATTCATTTATCATGAAGTGTTACCTCAGGCAATGGCTTGGGAATATCCACCCCTGTGCAGCTCTTTATTTTTATTTTACCAAATGAAATAAAAAAAAACTCTGGAATATAATCAAGAGGAAGATGGATGATTACAAACCAAGCTGAACTGCTTGAATTTTATGCACCAGGAGTGGCCTAAAGTTATTCAAAAGCAGTGTGTAAGACTAGTGGAGGAGAACATGCCAAGATGCATAAAACTGTGATTACAAACAGGGTTATTCCACCAAATATTGATTTCTGAACTCCTGAAAAAAAGGTATGAATATGAACTTGTTTTCATTGGATTATTTGAGGTCTGTAAGCTCTGCATCTGTACTAGACACTTTCCCATTGTATTTAAATAATTAATTACATTTTAAGTTAATATACAAAATATGACGTGAAGAAAGTAGATATGTAAAGGAAACGATGAAGTAGAAAAATGAGGGAATAATAATGACAATAATGACATTAAGAATAATTACAATTTGAAGCATTTTTTAAGAAATTGAGGAGGAACATGACGACTACAATGCAATTAAATATTAAAACTGCACAAAAAATTAAGGTCTCAAATTTTACTTCTCTGCATATCTCTGCATCCAGAGTACATTAATAAGAAACACTTAAGCTATTTTTTCCCTATATAAAGATGAGTTCCAAGTCAGATGAGCATTCATTAATTAAAATAAAACATTTTTTATATGTATTTATTTTTTACAAGCTCTCTGCGACCCACCCATTGAGAACTGCTGCTCTAAACTACCTTAGACTCGTCCCCAATTTAGATTACTAAAGCTACTTAAATTCTGTTAAACTAACACCAATAAAAAAATCCATAAAAAATCCTGCTCTTTGCTTGTTTAGGAGTATTTTATTCTCTTGAGTTACGCAGAAGATGTGAAGTATTGTAGAAAACTGTCTTGTGAGATATCACAGTATTGTGATTTCATCATACCGTAAGATGCCTTGTGATTCCCACCCATAATATTGAGCTCTTTAGTATCAGTCAATACTGAGAAAATATTATTCAATAGAAATGTAGATGTAGATCTTAAGCAGTTTTAAACAGAAGGTTGATAGAGGTGTAGAAATGCAGCAAAAATATCATAGTTGAAGACGGCCTATCCTTTAAATTATGAGTGATGTTTGTATTTGGAAGAATCCATATATATAAATAAGTGGTGCCCTCAGAAGTGTTATAATACACTCTTCAAAAGAACAGCAGCAACAGCTTTCATCTTAGGAAGCAATCTGCCCTCCAAGTTACATCACAGGGAATATGAAATATGAATATGATATAAATTCTCATGTGTTTTGATGTAGATATCAGTCATTACGCAACCTCTGCGAGGAGGTGTGTTACAAAAGGCAGCAAGCAGCTTTGATATCTTGGAGTCTCTGGCTGTGATACACACACACACACACACACAACACACATCAAGACACACACACACACAGCAACACACACACACGCACACAAACACAGACTGGAACAAATACAAACATCACTCATTAGTTAAAGATGTTATGTAATTATAATTAACATTTGCATTGCCTTACGGAACCCGTCAGTGTGATTGTGTGTCAGAGAATGAGATGTTCATGCCTCACACACACACACACACACACACACACACACGCAAAACGTACCCACTCTGAGCGAGCGAAAGGACGAAGCTTTTGCAGTAATTAGGTTTATCACGGGTTGTCCTCCATCGTTTTGATGTGTATCGTTTAGATCTATTTCAGATAATGCTGAAGTCATTACTACAGCTTCACTGCCTGTCACTCAACAATGCCTGCATTATTCAAACACAGAACAAGGCCTGTTTAAACTCATATTTCAGCAAAGTCATCACACTTTTTGACACATCAGAGCAGCCCAGCGGACAACGAATGTCAATTTGACGTTTGAACACTAACACAGACATAAAATTTTAGATAAAATAAAACTCATAAAACTCAACCCAACGTTGTACAGATGTTAAAACTTTGTCATATACAGTATCTGTCAAAAGTAACATTCATTTAACATCATGATCCATCATGATCAAACTTGTGTTTGGAAATCAAAGTCGCATATCCCTTAAAATACAACATTGTGTTCACATTACATCACTAAAACTCCAAAGTTGAATTGCATATTGAATAGTGTTTGAAAATTAAAGTCACATATCTGTCTAAATCTAACATTCGATTGACATCAGCGTCCAACTTGAAAGTCACATAAAATAAACATCCAACATTGGCATGACATCAAACCAATGTTGTACAGATGTACAGAGTTTTGGTTACAAATTAAAGTCACATATACTGTTGGTCAATACCAATACTAGGTTTACATCGATCTCCAACATTAGACAGATTTTAAATGTGGCATTACAGAACACTTTAACTTTAAACCAAAAACATATTAACATTTGACAACCTTGAAATTGCGAAGATCGTAACATTATAAGGTTTAGAACATGTGTAGTCTTGGTCACCATACCTCTCAACTAAAAAAAAAACGAAACCGGATATTTGGAAAACTTATCAAACAACTTACAGCCAATTGGATTTTAAACATTTTACTTGTTGAATCATGAGTTTTGGCCACCCAATGTATCAACCTGCATTCAACCAGATGATAACATGTATTGACATTTTTGGCCAGTTGAGAAAGAGTAGAAATTTGCTTTCAATGAAAGTTTGTTTAGTATCAGCATTTTAACAGAATTATGGATTTTAGGAACCCTTTCCACACATTGCCAAGCCAAACGTTGGCTGTTTCTTCTATCTTAAATCAGTTAGAAATGGACCAATCATGGAGTTCATTACAGGCCATTGTCCTACTCTCATCAAAGCTATTTCCTCCAGTGCATTCAGGGCATTTTCAGTGTAAACACATATGCAGCTAAAAGGGAAGAGAGCGGAAAGCGTGGAGAAAACATGGCTGCAGATGAGCGCTGGGCACAGACTCACACACGGCTTCCAAACTGAAGGATTTCCGTGTGTGTGTGTGTGTTTCTCTGTGTGTGTGTGTGTGTGTGTGTCTTATTTATCTTAATTTCTTGGTCTCTTTTGGCAGCGTGAGCTTTAAACATGGCTAAGGGGCACAGCAGTAGGCCCTTGCTACGCATAATAGATATAAACAACATCTCCAGATAGACAATGGCTATTAACTTTGGGATTTTCCAGTAAAAACAAAGTGAGGAATGTGATTGTTGTTCACATAAACATGCATTTCTTTACCAGAACTACTGTTAAACCATGTTTAGTAATACCTTGCATAACTTAGAGAAGAATGTTTGTCCATTTTTATAGATTTTTGAAAGAAATTCTGTTTTGGAAAATGAAGTGTAATGGGATGGAGTACAGCTACAGACTAGTAGCTCTCCAGCCCAGAGGGTTGTTGAACCCAATTGCAGAACGGTTGATCGGCTAGTGAACTGACAGCTAGTGAATTGAGACACGGCCGGGAATAAAAAACGCCCCTCTGAGGAGATAGGGAGCCCAAGAACGGGTGGAAAAACAAGAATGGGTGGAAACTAAAGTCACGGCGAGCGCGACAGAGAGACAGGGGAGGAATCTCACCAGAAAAGGATTTTATCTTTTTTTTTTTTTCATTTTCATTCATTATAGTTCAAACATCCTTATGGGCCAGATGTTTTTAAGCATAATGCCGCCTTTTGCCGACCCCTACCATATTCCATATCATTTTTTCAACTCTAAACTGTCTTTACATCTCAAATGTCTAATTCCAAGAGTAGGTTTTCCCTGTGATCATACTGCAACATTTTTTTATTTGTCCCTGAAATTAGGAAGTCCTTTAGACTCAATGAAGGCAGTCTGAAATTCTAGTTCTGAAAAAAGGAGTAGAAGGGTCTTAATGCACCTCTGGTTACTACTTTGTAGGCATGAACTTTTGACACTAAACAACATTCACTGATAAAATTACTGTGGGGTAAAAAGAAAATAAAAAGTAAAAAGTTAAAAAATGACTCCTCCTTTAAGAACAAGAGAAGGGAGTGGGAGATATCTGATAGTACGATATTATACTATTGTAACATTTGTAAAATTTGTATACTAACTTTGTACCCATTTCCCAGAAGACACATCTCTAATGTTACTAAAGGCGGCGCTTTGATAGAGCTGTACAGTGAGTCAGCAGCAATGGTCCGTTTTAAGCTCAGCATCACAAAAATGTTGCCTGACAGCTTGAAGACAAGCCTCAGTCTTCTCACTAAATGATACAGGAACTGGACCAAGTCTGTGAAAACATTTACCAGAAATAATACATGTTGCTTCTGCAGGAAGGGTGTGTTGACCTGTAATTTCAATTCATAAATCTACTGGATGGTCAGGCCAGACTAGCCAATTGGCCGAGTCATTGGAACAACACCGATAACATTTAAGCAGATAGCCGCGCTAATATACGCCTGATAGTTCCAGGTCAAAACAACCTGAAAGGAATGACCTGCATGTTTTTAACCGTGCATGCTTTTTATCATTTTCCCTTTGATAAGACAGTTGTGTAACAATCTCACAAATTATACATGATACTCATCAGATTTCACAATTGGATCTTGAGAGTGAGCATCATTTGATCTCAGTGTATACAGTAAAGAGGTGTAAATGTTTCATCTGTTTTTTCTCTGTCTCTGTTTTGAATCTCTGTAGACAGGTGTAAGGGCATTTCTGGGACCATGCCCTTTTGATTTCAATAAGATATACTGCTCAAAAAAAGTGCTAGAAGTCCATCTTAAAATCTAGTCTAGTAACATACGTACATTTAGAAGGAATCAACTGACTGGAAAGAAACTACACCTCTGGGAAAAAAACTTAACTGATTCAGAAACTTCAGTTTCTCTGATTTTGTTATTTATAGGTATATGAGTAAACTTTGCATTGTTTTTTATTCTATAAACTACGGACAACATTTCTCCCAAATTCCAATTAAAAATATTGTCTTTTTTTGCAGAAAATAAAAAAGTGCTGAAATAACAAAAAAGATGCAGAGCTTTCAGACCTCAAATAATGCAAAGAAAACAAGTTTATATTCATAAAGTTTTTTTTTGGATAACTTTATGCCTTTACTCCTGGTGCAAAAATTCAAGCAGTTCAGTTTGGTTTGATGGCTTGTGATCATCCATCTTCCTCTTGATTATATTTCAGAGGTTTTTCAAACTGTGTTTTGTCTTTTGTCTCATGTAACTTCATGAGAAGAGTTGTCATAGATTTGTAAATGGCTGAGAAAGCTGTTTGACATAATTTCTTGTGAAATTTCATCATATTTCAAAAGTGGGGACTCAATCTAGAGGCTGATATCACAATTTTTAATTTTTAATAACACTATGCATACAGTTTCATTTATTACATACAATCACTATGTAATATTTCAGAATTTCCAGACATCTAGATATAATTATTTGCTATACATATACTAAAAACAATAAATATTTTAAATAAAAATGACTTGGTGCACACATTTACAGTACATTA
Source organism: Astyanax mexicanus (assembly GCF_023375975.1). NCBI lineage: Eukaryota > Metazoa > Chordata > Actinopteri > Characiformes > Acestrorhamphidae > Astyanax > Astyanax mexicanus. Next base: position 14,997,728 of record NC_064408.1, read on the forward strand.
TGCTTTCACATTGTGTATCTATAGTTTAATGCCCTGCTGTTTCCACTTTCTTCTTTCTTGTTTCGAAGTGAAAATAGCACAAAAAATCTGTAAAATTCCAGCAATTACCACCACCTAAAAAGTTGAATTTGCTAAAGTAGGGGGCAGCTAAGCTGTAGGACACCTTTCTACTAGAGGTGTGCCAAAAAATCGATTCACATAAGAATCTTGATTCTCATTTACTACGATTCAGAATCGATTTAAAATGTCCCAAAATCGATTCTAAGGTCCAATCCCATTTCTTCCCTTGGCCCTACCCCTCACGGTAAGTTCACACTGCAGCGGCACGAAGCGTTTTTCGCTCCGCCTCCCACTGCCCAAAGCGACCGTGGCCGCTGCAGTTTGAACTTACCGTCAGACCCACACAGAGCGTAGGTGTATGAGAATCACCGGTAAGATGGCAGAACAAGCACTATATTACCTTAGATTAACGTGTAGTTTTAATGTTTTATGGCAGAATGCTTCATAACAAGCATAAAAAAGATCGCTAGTAGTTAGTTTCAGTTTCTGTTAGCTAGCTAACTAGCTAACTTTCCAGTTCCACCTTAAATAACGCTACAGGTGGCAGCGGGCTGCAGCATTTAAGGCGGAACGGAAAAATAACAATAAGCTAATCAGAGCTAATTTCAGCTCCCCATCACAGAGGAATTAAGGAATGGACAATATGAATTAATTTCTCCACCTCCTGCTCCCTTTCTGAAGAAATACAACGACCTTAAATTAACTAGTTAATCAGCAGCTGCTCCTGAACTTTAGCGCTCCACTGCTATCATCACATCAGCCCAGCAGCGTCACCTACACACCACCGCTAGTAGCCTGGTAATAAAGCAGTGTTATTTATTATTTATTTATTGTTCATTAACGTCATTGTGATATCCCAGTGATTCCTCTGTCACTGAAGACCCACATTCCTGCACATTTTATTGTTTTTGTAACACATTACCTTCTCCAGGACCAGTGTATATTTTGGAGGCTTTTTTTTCAATAAGTTTTCAATAAATTTTTATAAATCAAATCGTTTTGAATCAAAAATCGATTTTGAATCGAATCGTGGCCCCCAAAATCGGAATCGAATCGAATCGTGAGATAGTAAAAGATTCCCACCCCTACTTTCTACACTCAGGACTCATTTGCAAGGTAAAATAATGACTGTGACATTTAGAGAGAAAAGTGGAACTGCCCTTTATCAGGAACGTTACATTACTGGTTCTTCTTCTTCTTCTTCTTCTTCTTCTTCTTCTTCTTCTTCACTGGGGAATCTAGTTGAATCTGACCTCACTGGCCCACGTGAATCCTTACATGCTAAACAAATGAGCCTGGCTGCACAATTACATGAATATTCAGACCCGGTCGCAGAGTATACATAGTTAAAGAGAGTACAAAGATATGAGGCCTGAATATTTCAGAAGCCTTTTCCCAGCACATGTTGTGTAATGGGTCTGGTGTAATGCTGTTCCTCGTCTCGCGCTCATGTCTTTTGTATCTGCTCTGTATAAAGTAGGCGAATGCACTCAGGGACTTAAAGTCATTATCAGAGACGTTACAGGAGCTCGGACCTCTTACATGCATGTAGGTTAATGGGAGGTTAGGGCGCTAACACATGCATTTAACACTTCTCTTTCTGTCTATATGTCCACCTCTTATTCTCTGCTCCTGTCTTGAGTCTCTCAGCAAATCAGTAGACTGCTGGAGGTGATAATGGCCTCAGGAAGCTAATCTAAAGTGTTGGCTAATCTAAAGGTTGTACACTCTGCAGATTCTCTGTGCACTTCAGTGGAGAGAGTAGGCATTGCACCAATCTATCCCTTTTATATTACTATTATTGTGTATCATATACAACATTTTTGGTTCATATCATTATTGTTTATAGTCCAACTGTAATTTAATTATTTTTGAGGTCCAAATTAGTTGCTGGCTCAATCCCCACAGCCGACATTTACAGCATGTTGCTGGTTCATTCCCCACAGCCGACATTTACAGCATGTTGCTGGTTCAATCCCCAGAGTCGACATTTATAGCATGTTGCTGGTTCAATCCCCAAAGCTGACATTTACAGAAGGTTGCTGGTTCAATCTCTAAGACTTACATTGAAAACAGGATGACAGATTAGTAGATCAGGATCTACATTCACAAAAGCTGGCCGGTAAAATCCCCAGGACAATTTATTCTCAGGTTGCTGGTTCATTCCCCAGAGCCCACATTTACAGAAGGTTGCAGGTTCATTCCCCAAAGCCGACATTTGACATCCTTAATAGGTCACTGGTTCAATTCCCAGGGGTGACATTTAAAGCAGATTGATGGTTCAATCCCCAGAATTGACCATTACAGCAGATTGCTGGGGTAATCCCAAGGATGTCCAATATTTCTCAGATTGCTGGTTCAATCCCCAGAACTGACATTTACAACAGACTGCTGGTTTAGTCCCAAGTATGGCCAAATTTTCTCAGGTTGTTGGTTCAATCCCCACTCTTGACATCCACAATAGATCACTGGTTCAATTCCCATTACCGACCTTTAAAACAGATTGTTGGTTCAATTCCCACATCTGACATCCACAAAAGTTCACTGATTACCGACATTAACCTCAGCTTGCTGGTTCAGTCCCCAGGATCGACATCCACAAAAGGTTGTTGGTTCAATCTCAAGGACCTACCTTCACAAAAAATTCACTGGTTCAAGCCTTAAGACTGATATTTTTATTAGGTCAGTCACTGGTTTAGCCCCAATAGGACCAACATTTTCTTAAGCAGGTTGTTGGTTCAGCTACCATGGCATGACATCCATAGATGGTTGAAGAGAAGGCATCCACAGAAAGAAAGAAATAATGCAATTTGATAATATTTTAATGTATTGAGAAAGTAGTTACATAACCAATAGGACTGGAGTAAAATTACTTAGAATTAAATATTGTTAACGTACATAATTTTGTGTTCTTGTTACTTTGATTTTATGTTTAACGTGAAACCCATTTTTTTCTCGTTTTAAATATAAAGTTTTCTTTCTTTTCTTATGCTAGCAGAAGTACACAGTTTCAATATACAGCTCTCTTTGTCTTTGTCTTTCTCTTTCTCTCTCTCTCTTCATGCACACTTCATGAATCTCTCTCCCCCCCCCCTCCCTCGTTCCTCTCTGGGGTGTCTGTGCAGTGCTGTAGCCTGGAGGGAATGAGCTAAAAGCTCTTGATCAGCACAGTTGTACACTCATCAGCCTAATTTAGCATTACACAATAGTTCAGAGACACAATACACAGCGTGGATGCGTGTGTGTGTGTGTGTGTGTGTGTGTTTTAAGTTGTGCTCAGGCTTCGCTGGATCACTTACTGTAGATACACAAACATATCTAACAGTAGATTTGTGAGATTCATGGCTTGTGACAGTAATGCAGCACTTAGGGCCGCATTAGTTAGAGTTAGAGAGTGCGCTGTTTGGCTTCATGTGACTTATTTGATTCAGCCCTGCTGTCAGTCAATCTCAAGTACTCTCAATGATACTCGAACTGCCAGCTCGAACTGGGCAGTCCTGAGTGAGTGAGTCACACAGGGCAGCAGCTTCTATCAGTCATGCCCTGTTATTACTGGTGACATGAGGAATTCGTGAGGTCAGGTGTGGTAGGTACTGATGACACCTAGATTAAAGGGTGTGAGTGATACAAGGAGGCATACAGTAATCAATTTATATTAATTATGTTATTCTCTTGATGTATCCAAATTGCCAAAATAACTGTTGCGTTGTATATTAATATATATATACACTGATGACATTGTTTAAACACCTATTATCTACACTCATTCTCTGCACCCTGTTCTTTAATGGTCAGGAACCCTCTATTAGACACTCCTACTGTAGCTAGGTTCATGTTTATACACAAAATTACTTATGAGATAAAATGAATTAATGATGGCAGACATCCCATGTATTAACCTTTAATGAGGCACACATGGTTATTAGGATGAGGTCATAGTAACATGATAACATGATAATTAAATTTATTTAGAATTTTCCCCCATTTTTCTTCCCAATCTAGTAAGGCAGTTTTCCCAGCCATTCAGTTGCTACTCAGCTGTATATCCCCATCACTATTGATGCCACAACACAAGGAATGTGAAGACTATCACATGCCTCCTCCGATACATGTGAAGTCAGCCACCACCTCTTTTCAGTAGCATCAAGTAGCATCATGGAGCACTCGGAGGAAAGCACAGTGACTCAGTTCCAATACAACAGCTCACAGATGCCTTGTGCTGAGCGGCATCACCCTAGAAATGATGACGGGAAAGAGCGTGGAAAGAGTGCCATATACCCACCCAGTGAGAGCAGCTGATGGCAAGCTGCATGACCGGGATTTGAACCAGCGGTCTCCCGATCATAGTGGCAACGCTTTAGACCACTCTACCACTCTGAGCCTCAGTTTAGACATCATTGTGATACCACAGTGCATCTGTTATGAGTTATGAATGATTAGAATGATGTCATAATGGCTCTAAAATCCATGTTTATACACTACACAAACTTTGCATGTTCTACATACAATATAAAACTAGACAATTTAACAGTAGCATAATAGTTTAGACATCAATGTCACATTACAGTGGATCTGATGGGAAATATTATGAATTGAATGAATAATGAACAAACATTAGCTTTTGATGAATAGTAAATAGGATGATGTTGAAATAGTGCTCCAACGCTTTGGTCCAATTTGTGTGTTTTTAATGCATACAAATAAAACACAACACAGTGAAGGGCTATAAAACTGATTTGTGGGTTTAAAATGACCCCAAGACAGAAGTCACTAATCCTCCCCCAATCCACACGCTCCTTTTATCCACGTTGCTCTGTTGAGCCAGCTCTGTGATTGACATTTACGGGAATAGAGCGTTCTGTTTACGACATGCAAGTCTTGCAAGCTAAAGCTGTATTTCACAAACCGAGCTACTCTGTCGTTCACCACAGAGCCGCCTGTTAGTTTTCTGTTTGCATAACAAGTAAACTGGGGAAAAGTTGCTTACTTAGCAAAGCAGACCTCAAATCAGAATCTGAATCAGAGGAACTTTATAGGAACTTTATAGTGTAGCGCATGCAGCATGGCCATAAATAAACATCCTTAATACAGGCCTGAACATATATCTAAAAATATATCTATAGAAGTCAGCAGCTATACAAGTAAAAATAGAAATATTGTTTTGCGAAAACAAAAAAGCAGGATGCAGTATAGTCCTGCTACTGATGCACATTGTTATTGCTTAAAAGATAAATTATATTCTCATTGGTGTACTGCACTATGATACATACCAAGATAATCATTAGTCGCAGCCCTAATACACAACATTATTGCCATTAAAGACATAATGATCATATAATAACATAACGCATTTATCACCCTTTAAAGCTCCACTAGGTAGGATTGAGATTTTGTGCTTGTGGGCTACCCCTACAGTTGTAGAGTGTAATAAATGTTTCAGACAGATTAGTTTTTCTTTCTCGTTTTCTGGCTTTCACAGACATATTCGGTCTCTTTCCAGCTTCTGCTGGCAGAGTGTTTGTATGTTAGTTTGCAAAGAATGAACCAGTAGTCCTTGTAGAACTGTTAGAACTAAAGGTCGGAAAGCAGGTCGCAGTTCTCGTGAGCGTTGGTCACGGGTGCCTCGGAAAACTTACAGAGTCTGGTTTGAGCTCAGAGGAGCTCCGGCACAGACAGGAGAGCACCGCTATTCCTACTATTACACCTCAATGCAGCGCTGCAGTGAGTTTCAAGCTGTAATTTAACTTTAAATTTTAAAAAGATCAAAAATCAAGGAAATCCTACCTAGTGCTGCTTTAAATAGCAGTGAAACTTTGATATTTAAGAATATTTAGACACTGCAATTGCTGTATATTTTTTCAAACAAGTCATAAATAAATAAAACATAATTTTTGCGAGATACGGTAAATAGTTTTCCTGATCTTGTTTTTTTGCTGGACTTTGAAGATGATTGTAAGAAAAATTACAAATTATCTTTAATTATTGACCTAACTGAGGTACAGATCTAAAACATCTTGGTTAAAACCTTTGAATTGGCACCAAAGATCATGTAATTTCTGATCGGAGTCGTACGGAATGTTGGTGCTGGTATGGTTTTCCTGCATGCGGCTCCAGATCCAGCGCTGCCCTGGAGCCGGCAGCCAAGGACAAAACTGCATCATTCTTGTGGCTTCAGCAAATTTCATCCTTCCTCACAAAAATGGGAAGTTATTAAAGATCCCAGCGCAGACATCAATATCTGGCAGAGCGCGGCTTTGTTAGAGCTGTGTGTGTGTGGCCAAGCTCAGCCTGGACATTAAAGCAGGGGGGAAACCAGAGGGGCGGGGGGGCTGTTCTACAACTCATGACTGTCCTGACTTAGAGGAAGAGCTCTTTACTTACTGTATTACACCCAGCAGCAGCAGCAGAACCAGACTCTATACAAACCCACAGTGACAGCAGAGAGCATTAAGACCTTCTGTTCCTGCAGTTTACTGAGGATATTAGAAAACAGGAACATCTAGTTCACTCCGGTTTCTGATGATGCTTACAAAAACACTACTCATAAACAAGAAGAGAGGAAAAGTGTTATTTGGGAGATAGTTAACACTATATATGTAAGAGGTAATTCAGTAACATGGTGTAAATGTTACCTTATCTATTTTTTAAGATAAGGTAAAAAGGTAAATGTAGTATTTGTAAGTTATTGTAAAGTTGATTTCAGTTTAGGTGCTGATAATGAAATGATTCTGTTAATATTTTAGACACTGTAAATGGTTCAATTTAGTTCTTGTAAAGGCAATGTAAATGAGTGAAATCTGTTTTTATGGCAAATTGTAAATGGGTCAATTCAGTTTTTGTGAGATAGTGTAAATGGGTGCATTCAGTTTTTGTAAGAGTGTAAACAGAAAAATTCACTTTTTGTGAGAGTGTAAACAGGAAAATTCAGTTTTTATGAGATAGTGTAAATGGGTATATTCAGTTTTTGTGAGATTGTAAACAGGCAAATTCAGGTTTTGTGAGAGTGTAAAAAAGAAAATTCAGTTTTTATGAGATAGTGTAAATGGGTGCATTCAGTTTTTGTAAGAGTGTAAACAGAAAAATTCACTTTTTGTGAGAGTGTAAACAGGAAAATTCAGTTTTTATGAGATTGTAAACAGGCAAATTCAGGTTTTGTGAGAGTGTAAACAGGTAAATTAAGTTTTTGAGTATTTGAGATGCTGTGAATGAGTTATTCCAGATATCATTTTCCAGATGTAAACATGCATTTTCAGTGTTTGATAGATATGCTAAATATGGTATTATAGATATGTTTTCTTGAGGTAAAATAAATAGTAAATGTATTTTTTTTGTGAGATACTGTGGATGCATTAATAACGTTTTTTAGACATTGTAAATTAATAGATTGTGTGAGATGCTGTAACTGGACAAATTCAGTTTTTATGAGAAAATATAAATTACTAAATTCATATCATGTGTCAGTTTTCTTGAACTTGTTTTTGTTGGAAAACAAAAGGAAAAATAAGAAATAATCTTTAATTTACAATAATCCCTAAATACATTTTATAAATCCATGCATGTGAGCGAGCGAGTCTGAGAGTAAAGTAGAGAGAGAGAGGAAGAGTGATGCATTCAGCATGACACTCTGTTCTGTGGTCAAGGTCATGACAGCATCATCATCAAACATCACTCTAATACTGCAAACACAACTCACAGTTACATAATACACACACACACACACACACACACATTTCCCCACAGTATCTGTTATGCAGATCATGCTGGATGATGTTCTTAGTGGGCAGTGCACAACAGGATTAAGTTATAAGAGTGGAGTCCCTCTGCTGCAGTACTCTGACTCTGATGTCTTTAAATGAGTCGATGTATCTCATGCCCCTCCCACTGTCCAGCCCTGAACGCTGTGACCCTTAATAATGCTGGAGATATTTTATTATAAATGAATTTACTTCAGTTTAGAGAAGCATTCTTTATATTATAATTCATTCCAATGTATGTTCTTTACGTATTTTATTATATTACTATGTAGTGAATTATGAATTTGGTAGAAATATTACTCCAGTAGATACTGCTGCAGCATTTTAGTACTTAATTACAGTAGTGAAGTACAAATAATACTCCAGTAGATACTGATACATCATTTTAGTACTTAAGTACAGTAGTGAAGTACAAATAATACTCCAGTAGATACAGATACAGCATTTTAGTACTTAAGAACAGTAGTGAAGTAAAAACAATACTCCAGTAGATACAGATACAGCATTTTAGTACTGAAGTTAAAATAATACTCCATTAGATACAGATACAGCATTTATTACTTAATTACAGTAATGAAATAAAAAATAACTCCAGTAGATACAGATACAACATTTTAGTACTGAAATAAAAATAATACTCCAGTAGATACAGATACAGCATTTTAGTACTTAAGTACAGTAGTGAAGTAAAATAATACTCCAGTAGATACAGATAGAGTATTTTAGTACTTAAGTACAGTAGTGAAGTAAAATAATACTCCAGTAGATACAGATACAGCATTTTAGTACTGAAATAAAAATAATACTCCAGTAGATACAGATACAGCATTTTAGTACTTAAGTACAGTAGTGTAGTAAAAATAATCTGGGTAAATTTATCTGTTCCATTTAAAACCCATTGCTTCACAGGGTGGAGTAATGGTCTAACTGTCTGCTTGTTAAGAGATAGAAGACCACAAGTTTGAATCCTATGGATTCCACATTCCTGCTTTGATTAAGGTTCATAGTTCATTTACTATATTATTTTTGATTTAAGTATTTATATATATTTATATATTTTTTTGATTTAGGTATCATATTTATATATTAAATATGTTAAAATGTCTAAGGGTTCAGAATTCAGGTTACTGTTCCTGCTTTCCTTTCACTGACCCCATCACAGCCATTCTTTTCAACAAGTCAGCATCTCTATCTAGAGCAGTAAGACAGCAGTGTACACTGTTGCTATAGTGGCATAAAACAGTTTCTGCAAATATTTCCTTTGGCAAATCTGAGTTCATATCAGTGTCTTCACTTCCCTGTTACCACAACCCAACAACATGAAAAGCAACAGATCAGCTGTGGGCTTGCGCAAGATGTTCAGAGCCGTGCCAGTGGAATGTGTTTTAGAAATAATACATTCTGTCCAACAATATAAGCAAAAAGCAATATTATAGATATATAGAGCACAGCGAATGCCAAATGATGCAGTGGCATTTATACACACACAAGCGCTCGGAGCCGTTATTGCAGCCGGTCGTGAGCAGTTTTTCTTTCAGGACCTTCAGACGCCCTTGATCATGTGTGAAAATCCAGGATCGGCTGTTGCTTGGACACCGGGGGATTGTGGGTGGGGAGTAGTAGGATGGGAGGCTGAATCAAGCAAGCCTTGGAGCTTCCTCCCCCACTAGATCAGCACAGTGCATGTGATGAGGCGTTACTGACTGAAGGATGATGATAGATCCACACAGATTTTCATGATTTTTCTTTTATTAAAATGAATATACCTGTGTCTTCAACTCAGTATATCTTGGTCTTTAAATCACTATGTGTGACCAAGTCAATAGATCAATAGAAGCTATGAATTGCCGCTAGAGTGAAAACACACTGGTAATAAAAGAAAAAACGATATACAGATCTGGGAAGAATTAAGAGACGCCTTAAAGTCTATTAATACTTTTTCTAATTTTGCTATTTATAGGTTTATGTTTGAGTAAAATGAACATTGTTGTTTTATTTAAAACTACAGAAAATATTCATCCCAAATATTATCATTTAGAGCAAATAATGCAAAGAGTTCAGAAATCAATATTTGGTGGAATAACCCTGGTTTTTAATCACAGTTTTTATGCATCTTGACATGTTCTCCTCCTCCAGTCTTACACACTGCTTTTGGGTAACTTTATGTCACTCCTGGTGCAACAATTCAAGCAGTTCAGCTTGGTTTGATGGCTTTTGATCATCCATCTTCCTCTTGATTATATTCCAGAGATTTTCAATTTGGTAAAATAAAAAAAAATCATATAAAAAAATTAATTAAGTGGACTTTTGTTATCTTTTATTTTTGGTAACAGTGGCAAGGAAAAAAAAATTGTTAAAAGGAAGAATCTTTGAGAGGAACCAAGCCTCAGTAAGCGGAACTCCTCTGGTTGACCCTGACAGCACAAACAAATATCAGAACAAAAACAACTATTTTCGAACAGACAAAAATGGAAGAAAAAAGGGGATTAGAATGGTTGTGTTGAAAATCTGCTGAGTAGAATCATGAATAGACACCCCCAGGAACGCAACATGGCCAGGCATCTCAGTACATGTGAAAGAGATGTGAGAGAGAACAGAAAGGAAGGCAAGAATAAGGGATTAGAATGGTTGTGTGGTTAAACCTCTGCTGAGTAGTGGTACAGGCCTGTTACCAGAGCACAGGAACTGGAAGTTTAAAAAGACGTCTTTGGCACAAAGTCTAGAGCTTTGCCTAGACACTCTTACTTGACTGTGTTTTCTGACACCCTGAAACACATACTTTGTTGCTAAAACAATCTTTTTTTTTAGTTTTGTAGTTGAACAGTCTTGAAATATAGGGAGGCTGTGGTCTTCTTAGCAACCTCAATGCATGCATCCTTCCCTATAAAGCTCACAGCTTTTACAGCATGAGAATATTTCAACATATGTGGTCCAAATGGTCTGAAATTGAAATCTTTTGAAAATAAGATAAAGAAAATAAGATAAAGAAGATCTCCTAAAAATGAACATGTTCCATTAGTTATGGTGGCAATAATATATCAGTAAAAACAGCACGAAACATCTCAACATGTATGAAATATTCAACATGAATTTTCTCTCTTTGTCTTCCACAGTTTTCATCTGCAGTTTCATGGTGGCTGCACCCATCTTCGGCTACCTTGGTGACCGATTTAACAGGAAGGTCATCCTGAGCTGCGGGATCTTCTTCTGGTCGGCCGTGACGCTGCTGAGCTCCTTCATCACCAAAGAGGTACGAGCCCCGCCTCCTCCTCTTCCTCACAAAAACATGACCTGAGATATATCTGAGATGATTTATATGAAGAGGATCATGATCTGAGTAGTGATGAATTAGTGTTTCAGGCAGTGCAGCTAAAACAGAAGCACTTAAAGGTGTTGCTGCACTTAAAGAAATCGGGGGAAGATCATAAACTTGCTCATTTGGGACGACTGTAAGAAAGGGCACTTAAAGATAATGGCTGAGTGCTGATCTAGAGAGACAGATTTAATACGTATGTTTGCCACCTTACTTGAGCTTACAAAACTTGTAAGCTCAAGTAAGGTGCACAGTAAATGTTATTTACTGTGCAGTCCACAAGACCTCAATGTTCTACAGTGATTTCTGTTTTCTGTCTGTAATGCACAGAAAATAACACTCTTAATATTTTACTATATAATCCATAATGCAAATAAATCCAATGAACTGTAACATATATATATATATATATATATATATATATATATATATATATATATATATATATATATATATATATATATATATATATATATTTTTTTTTTTTTTTTTTTTTTTTTTTTTTTTTTTTTTTTAAATGTCCATTCTCTTGGAACATTGGCGTAGGAACTAGGGGGTGGGGATGAATATCAGAAATAGGTGGACGAAACCACATAAAAAACATAAAAAATAATAGTTAATAGTATATAGATTTAAAACATAATCAAAGTCCCAAAGTTCATGGATACAATCTGAGAGGCCTTTTTTATTTGATTAATTTGATTAATCTGGTCATTTTTATAGATTCCACATCAATTTTTTTTTAGATCACATGATGTTCATTCATCATCATTCCTATACTCTTGGTCTTTGAGGAAGACTTACACTCTCTTCCTCCTCCTGCAGTAAAAATTCATGATTTATCTCTCAGACTCATGCTGAGGATTTCATTGTGTAAATGGAGGTGAAGGGGAATCTGGAGCTTTAGCAGAGATCAGACGGTTCACTAATAACTGACTAGCCCTCTCCGCGAAAGCCTCGTATGACTCAGCGACAGTCCGAATATGCGAGTATGAGTGTTGACATTACACAAATCTTTTCGACATCTCGGCCCTGGGGGACCCAGCATAGATACTGCACAGCTTTCATTTGATTAACACTGTCTGGGATTCATTACAGACACTTTCAGACAAACATAGACGATATTGAGGAGGGTGGTGTGTGTGTATGCGAGTGTGTATGTGCATATATATGTGTGTGTGTGTGTGTGTGTGTGTGTGTGTATATGTTGGCCAGTCTCTAGGGAGGGCACGGAGACAGTGATTCCGAGTGACTGCTAATTAAAAGGCCACATTAGCGGAGAGAGGCGGCAGTAAAATGACAGTTGAGGAATGTTTGCTGCAGCCTGGAGGAAGAACAGATTCTTACGATATCCCTTTGGACGTGTGTGTGTCTGTGTGTGTCTGTGTGTGTGTTTGCTAGCTGACTTTCCCAACAGTGTGTGTGTGTGTGTGTTCTCTTCTCTGCTGGGGTCAAGGCAGCCCTGTGCCTGAGGGCAAGAGCCGAATTAATTCCCCTGGATCCATAAAACCGAGCTGACACTGACAGCAGAAGCCCTTTCGCATCACACCAACCTTCCTGACATGTGCCTCAGAGCTCTCTCTCTCTCTCTCACACACACACACGCAATTCATATGCAGCCATGAGTGTAGGCTCTGCAGATATTCTTGTATCTGTCAATCACAAAACAGCTCCACAGCTGGAGACTCTTGCATAACCACATTAATAGAGCCTAATATTATATGATCTGCCATGTTTCAGCACATCTGATGAATTGAGAAAGTGACTCAATTAGCCTGTTTCTCACACCTAGATTAAGTCTAGGCCTACACCAAGAAGGAGCTTCAGCAGAAACGTTGTGTGCAATCTGGTTGAAACACTTCTAGGCAACCCTTGCTGTGTGTGGGCGAGCATTGTCCTGCTAAAAAAAAAATTGGTGGAATAACCCTGGTTTTTAATCACAGTTTTCATGCATCTTGGCATGTTCTCCTCCACCAGTCTTACACACTGCTTTTGGATAACTTTATGCCACTCCTGGTGCAACAATTCAAGCAGTTCAGCTTGAATTGTTTGATGGCCTTTAAACGTCCATCTTCTTCTTAATTACATTCCAGAAGTATTTTAGATTTGTTTTTCTCCAGAGCTGTATATTATATATGACCATGTCTTCTATTTAAATCTACGTTTAATGTTTGGAGGAATGTGTCGTTCCACAGCAAAGACAGGATTGAAACGCTCACCATGAGGCCTCGATACTCAAACCTAACTGTTGGTACACCGAAAAACGGAAGCTAGATTAGTCTCTCATCAAGAGGAACACTACCCTAAAGAAGCCTACGAGTCTTTTTTGAGATTATATCAGCAAGGGAAGCACTTTTATGCACTTTTTGAGGCAAAACTCAATGTCTAATCAGAGCACACCTGTAATGATTTATATATCTGTCTAAAACATAACTGCATACTGAGCCAATCATTGTAGAAAAAACTCATTACGAATTAATCTCAAACGAATTAATCAGATATAAAAATGATCTTTAGTTCTACCTCTGGTCCTATTGCTTCTGCCGTTGAGGGAATTACTCCTCCTTAGGACAAAACCAATCATGAGAAAAAAAAATCCACCTGCCTTTATCCTGCTCCCTTAAGATGATTTGGTGATGTTCTCTCCTCCTGGGTCACTCTGTCTTTTAGAGCGAGTATCTCTGACACATCTCTTTATTACTTTACACCGACCTCCTGCCCTACAGCTGATGAACTCATCTCCCAAAACTCCCTCAGATCTCCAGGAGCCGGACACTCTTAACAAGATTGTTCACGGCTGCGCAGATTCAATAGGTCTCCACAGGCCGATGTGCCTGAATAAGAAACACAGTCCTGAAGGATTAGTCCTGAAGTGTTTTTGGGGGGGATTAAGCGAAAATTAGACAGCAATTAAAGCCAAAAGTCTGCTTGTCTGCAGCTGCAGCGTGTCTTTTATTTACCCAGCTGCGTTTAGCATAATCTGTCTGTTGCTTTTTGACAAAAGACTGAGGCTGGTGGCAGGCCCGGGATTTAATATGCACATATTCAAGCGGAATATGTTTCCAAACTCATGTTTATGCATGCGGTTTTGAGGGATGAGATGGAGTACAGCTCAGCCCTTCTTCACTTCATGGGTTTAATATGGAAGAAAGAAGAGAGCGAGGTCCTGTTCCTCATGACTGGCTCACCGGTTTAAAATAAATAAGCTTGACCCGACTGACTCACAAGCGCGGTCAAGTTAAAAATACATGAGGTGGGTTTTATATTAAGGATTTAGGAACATAGTCTGGAAGTGGTGACACAGCAAAGTTTATCGGCAAACGTGAATAACCTGGAGGACAGTAGATACTCTACTGATGATCTTACAAACAATAGTAGACTCATATTTAATTAAACTGAACTACATCTACTGTATATAATTACTCTTTTTAGGGAATAGTTAGGAACAACACAAAACTAATCAGAGCATGATTTATCACTTCATTCATTTCATTAGCAGTTAACCGACTAAATCATGTTTGGTATCTAAAGATTCTTTAGCTTCTTTAGTTAGATGCTATGCTAACAAACATTGGATACCAAGCACCTTAAATTTAACTAGAAAAGGTAAAGTTCGTGAACGAACTTTAAGTTGGCTTGGAAAAGAACGCTAATAACGTTAAAAAGTTAAAATGGTTGCTAAACGCTAAATGCCAAAAACACGGAAATCTAAAAACGTTTGGTTAAACGTTGAAATCTAAAAATGTTTGGTTAAACGCTGAAAACTAAAAATGTTTGGTTAAACCCTGAAATCTAAAAACATTTGGATAAATGCTAAAATCTTGAAAGGGGTTGCTAGGCAGTTGCTAATGTCTTACAGGTGGTTGCTAAGCTGTTGCTAAGCGGTTGCTAGTTATTTGCTAATGTATTACACATGGTTGCTAAGTGGTTGCAAGGCGGTTGCTAAACAGTTGCTTACGTTTTCCTAGTGGTTGCTAAGGTGTTGCTAAGTGGTTGCTAGGCAGTTGCTATCGTTTCTAATGTGGTTGCTAAGCTGTTGCTAGGCTGTTGCTAACGTTTTCCAGGTGGTTGCTAAGGTGTTGCTAAGTGGTTGCTAGGCAGTTGCTAACGTTTTCCAGGTGGTTGCTAAGGTGTTGCTAACTGGTTGCTAGGCAGTTGCTATAATTTCTAAAGTGGTTGCTAAGTGGTTGCTAGGCAGTTGCTAACGTTTTCCAGGTGGTTGCTAAGGTGTTGCTAAGTGGTTGCTAGGCAGTTGCTAACGTTTTCCAGGTGGTTGCTAAGGTGTTGCTAACTGGTTGCTAGGCAGTTGCTATAATTTCTAAAGTGGTTGTTAAGTGGTTGCTAGGCAGTTGCTAACGTTTTCCTAGTGGTTGCTAAGGTGTTGCTAAGTGGTTGCTAGGCAGTTGCTATCGTTTCTAAAGTGGTTGCTAAGCTGTTGCTAGGCTGTTTCTAACGTTTTCCTGGTGGTTGCTAAGGTGTTGCTAACTGGTTGCTAGGCAGTTGCTATCATTTCTAAAGTGGTTGCTAAGTGGTTGCTAGGCAGTTGCTAACGTTTTCCAGGTGGTTGCTAAGGTGTTGCTAAGTGGTTGCTAGGCAGTTGCTAACGTTTTCCAGGTGGTTGCTAAGGTGTTGCTAACTGGTTGCTAGGCAGTTGCTATAATTTCTAAAGTGGTTGCTAAGTGGTTGCTAGGCAGTTGCTAACGTTTTCCTAGTGGTTGCTAAGGTGTTGCTAAGTGGTTGCTAGGCAGTTGCTATCGTTTCTAAAGTGGTTGCTAAGCTGTTGCTAGGCTGTTTCTAACGTTTTCCAGGTGGTTGCTAAGGTGTTGCTAACTGGTTGCTAGGCAGTTGCTATAATTTCTAAAGTGGTTGCTAAGTGGTTGCTAGGCAGTTGCTAACGTTTTCCAGGTGGTTGCTAAGGTGTTGCTAAGTGGTTGCTAGGCAGTTGCTAACGTTTTCCAGGTGGTTGCTAAGGTGTTGCTAACTGGTTGCTAGGCAGTTGCTATAATTTCTAAAGTGGTTGCTAAGTGGTTGCTAGGCAGTTGCTAACGTTTTCCAGGTGGTTGCTAAGCAGTTAATAGGTGGTTGCTAAAACCTGGCTGGGGTGCCGGGGTGTCCAAACTTTTGACTGATAGCTGCTCCATACAGCAGCTCCTCCATACACTCACAGTACTGGAGGAGCAGGGGAGAGAAGGGGTTCCGTGCGCAGAGCTGCTCGTGTGTGAGATGGAACTCTGGGCCCCCCATTCATTTCTATGGGAAAACTTCGTACGACATTTGTACGAAATCCGTACGACGTATCGTTTCGTAAAGCATATTTTCGGAAAGAACTCACTAAGTTCTATAGACCATCCGAATTTCGTCTTCATATCTCAAAAATTCTGACGTTCACAGCCGTTCAAAAATCTTCTAGTTCATTGTCTATGGAAAAAAGGGCGTACGTTTACGAAGTTTTTACGAAAACCGTACGATATATCGCTCCAAAAAGCACAAGCAACGTAATTCACTATAGGTCCCACGATCCCTGAAAGTTTCGTGATTCTACGTTAAAAGCCCTAGGAGGAGTAGCGTTTAACAAAAGTGAGGAAGAATAATAATAATAATAATAATAACTAGAAAAGGTAAAGTTCGTGAACGAACTTTAAGTTGGCTTGGAAAAGAACGCTAATAACGTTAAAAAGTTAAAATGGTTGCTAAACGCTAAATGCCAAAAACACGGAAATCTAAAAACGTTTGGTTAAACGTTGAAATCTAAAAATGTTTGGTTAAACGCTGAAAACTAAAAATGTTTGGTTAAACCCTGAAATCTAAAAACATTTGGATAAATGCTAAAATCTTGAAAGTGGTTGCTAGGCAGTTGCTAACGTCTTACAGGTGGTTGCTAAGCTGTTGCTAAGCGGTTGCTAGTTATTTGCTAATGTATTACACATGGTTGCTAAGTGGTTGCAAGGCGGTTGCTAAACAGTTGCTTACGTTTTCCTAGTGGTTGCTAAGGTGTTGCTAAGTGGTTGCTAGGCAGTTGCTATCGTTTCTAATGTGGTTGCTAAGCTGTTGCTAGGCTGTTGCTAACGTTTTCCAGGTGGTTGCTAAGGTGTTGCTAAGTGGTTGCTAGGCAGTTGCTAACGTTTTCCAGGTGGTTGCTAAGGTGTTGCTAACTGGTTGCTAGGCAGTTGCTATAATTTCTAAAGTGGTTGCTAAGTGGTTGCTAGGCAGTTGCTAACGTTTTCCAGGTGGTTGCTAAGGTGTTGCTAAGTGGTTGCTAGGCAGTTGCTAACGTTTTCCAGGTGGTTGCTAAGGTGTTGCTAACTGGTTGCTAGGCAGTTGCTATAATTTCTAAAGTGGTTGTTAAGTGGTTGCTAGGCAGTTGCTAACGTTTTCCTAGTGGTTGCTAAGGTGTTGCTAAGTGGTTGCTAGGCAGTTGCTATCGTTTCTAAAGTGGTTGCTAAGCTGTTGCTAGGCTGTTTCTAACGTTTTCCTGGTGGTTGCTAAGGTGTTGCTAACTGGTTGCTAGGCAGTTGCTATCATTTCTAAAGTGGTTGCTAAGTGGTTGCTAGGCAGTTGCTAACGTTTTCCAGGTGGTTGCTAAGGTGTTGCTAAGTGGTTGCTAGGCAGTTGCTAACGTTTTCCAGGTGGTTGCTAAGGTGTTGCTAACTGGTTGCTAGGCAGTTGCTATAATTTCTAAAGTGGTTGCTAAGTGGTTGCTAGGCAGTTGCTAACGTTTTCCTAGTGGTTGCTAAGGTGTTGCTAAGTGGTTGCTAGGCAGTTGCTATCGTTTCTAAAGTGGTTGCTAAGCTGTTGCTAGGCTGTTTCTAACGTTTTCCAGGTGGTTGCTAAGGTGTTGCTAACTGGTTGCTAGGCAGTTGCTATAATTTCTAAAGTGGTTGCTAAGTGGTTGCTAGGCAGTTGCTAACGTTTTCCTAGTGGTTGCTAAGGTGTTGCTAAGTGGTTGCTAGGCAGTTGCTATCGTTTCTAAAGTGGTTGCTAAGCTGTTGCTAGGCTGTTTCTAACGTTTTCCAGGTGGTTGCTAAGGTGTTGCTAACTGGTTGCTAGGCAGTTGCTATAATTTCTAAAGTGGTTGCTAAGTGGTTGCTAGGCAGTTGCTAACGTTTTCCAGGTGGTTGCTAAGGTGTTGCTAAGTGGTTGCTAGGCAGTTGCTAACGTTTTCCAGGTGGTTGCTAAGGTGTTGCTAACTGGTTGCTAGGCAGTTGCTATAATTTCTAAAGTGGTTGCTAAGTGGTTGCTAGGCAGTTGCTAACGTTTTCCAGGTGGTTGCTAAGCAGTTAATAGGTGGTTGCTAAAACCTGGCTGGGGTGCCGGGGTGTCCAAACTTTTGACTGATAGCTGCTCCATACAGCAGCTCCTCCATACACTCACAGTACTGGAGGAGCAGGGGAGAGAAGGGGTTCCGTGCGCAGAGCTGCTCGTGTGTGAGATGGAACTCTGGGCCCCCCATTCATTTCTATGGGAAAACTTCGTACGACATTTGTACGAAATCCGTACGACGTATCGTTTCGTAAAGCATATTTTCGGAAAGAACTCACTAAGTTCTATAGACCATCCGAATTTCGTCTTCATATCTCAAAAATTCTGACGTTCACAGCCGTTCAAAAATCTTCTAGTTCATTGTCTATGGAAAAAAGGGCGTACGTTTACGAAGTTTTTACGAAAACCGTACGATATATCGCTCCAAAAAGCACAAGCAACGTAATTCACTATAGGTCCCACGATCCCTGAAAGTTTCGTGATTCTACGTTAAAAGCCCTAGGAGGAGTAGCGTTTAACAAAAGTGAGGAAGAATAATAATAATAATAATAATAATAATAATAATAATAAGAAGATTACGAAGAACAAGAAGTTGGCTTTTCCAAGCCAACTTAACTAGAAAAGGTAAAGTTCGTGAACGAACTTTAAGTTGGCTTGGAAAAGAACGCTAATAACGTTAAAAAGTTAAAATGGTTGCTAAGCTTTTTCCGTCTGAAGAGTTTGAAGAGTCATTGACATGCTGTTAACTTTTGGCTAAACGCTAAATGCTAAAAACGCTGAAATCTAAAAACATTTGGTTAAACGCTGAAATCTAAAAACATTTGGTTAAACGCTGAAATCTAAAAACGTTTGATTAAACGCTGAAATCTAAAAACGTTTGAATAAACGCTGAAATCTAAAAACGTTTGGTTAAACGCTGAAATCTAAAAACGTTTGGTTAAACCCTGAAATCTAAAAACATTTGGATAAATGCTAAAATCTTGAAAGTGGTTGCTAGGCAGTTGCTAACGTCTTACAGGTGGTTGCTAAGCTGTTGCTAAGCGGTTGCTAGTTATTTGCTAATGTATTACACATGGTTGCTAAGTGGTTGCAAAGCGGTTGCTAAACACTTGCTTACGTTTTCCTAGTGGTTGCTAAGGTGTTGCTAAGTGGTTGCTAGGCAGTTGCTATCGTTTCTAATGTGGTTGCTAAGCTGTTGCTAGGCCGTTGCTAACGTTTTCCAGGTGGTTGCTAAGGTGTTGCTAAGTGGTTGCTAGGCAGTTGCTAACGTTTTCCAGGTGGTTGCTAAGGTGTTGCTAACTGGTTGCTAGGCAGTTGCTATAATTTCTAAAGTGGTTGCTAAGTGGTTGCTAGGCAGTTGCTAACGTTTTCCTAGTGGTTGCTAAGGTGTTGCTAAGTGGTTGCTAGGCAGTTGCTATCGTTTCTAAAGTGGTTGCTAAGCTGTTGCTATGCTGTTTCTAACGTTTTCCTGGTGGTTGCTAAGGTGTTGCTAACTGGTTGCTAGGCAGTTGCTATAATTTCTAAAGTGGTTGCTAGGCAGTTGCTAACGTTTTCCAGGTGGTTGCTAAGGTGTTGCTAAGTGGTTGCTAGGCAGTTGCTAACGTTTTCCAGGTGGTTGCTAAGGTGTTGCTAACTGGTTGCTAGGCAGTTGCTATAATTTCTAAAGTGGTTGCTAAGTGGTTGCTAGGCAGTTGCTAACGTTTTCCTAGTGGTTGCTAAGGTGTTGCTAAGTGGTTGCTAGGCAGTTGCTATCGTTTCTAAAGTGGTTGCTAAGCTGTTGCTATGCTGTTTCTAACGTTTTCCTGGTGGTTGCTAAGGTGTTGCTAACTGGTTGCTAGGCAGTTGCTATAATTTCTAAAGTGGTTGCTAGGCAGTTGCTAACGTTTTCCAGGTGGTTGCTAAGGTGTTGCTAAGTGGTTGCTAGGCAGTTGCTAACGTTTTCCAGGTGGTTGCTAAGGTGTTGCTAACTGGTTGCTAGGCAGTTGCTATAATTTCTAAAGTGGTTGCTAAGTGGTTGCTAGGCAGTTGCTAACGTTTTCCTAGTGGTTGCTAAGGTGTTGCTAAGTGGTTGCTAGGCAGTTGCTATCGTTTCTAAAGTGGTTGCTAAGCTGTTGCTAGGCTGTTTCTAACGTTTTCCTGGTGGTTGCTAAGGTGTTGCTAACTGGTTGCTAGGCAGTTGCTATCATTTCTAAAGTGGTTGCTAAGTGGTTGCTAGGCAGTTGCTAACGTTTTCCAGGTGGTTGCTAAGGTGTTGCTAAGTGGTTGCTAGGCAGTTGCTAACGTTTTCCAGGTGGTTGCTAAGGTGTTGCTAACTGGTTGCTAGGCAGTTGCTATAATTTCTAAAGTGGTTGCTAAGTGGTTGCTAGGCAGTTGCTAACGTTTTCCTAGTGGTTGCTAAGGTGTTGCTAAGTGGTTGCTAGGCAGTTGCTATCGTTTCTAAAGTGGTTGCTAAGCTGTTGCTAGGCTGTTTCTAATGTTTTCCAGGTGGTTGCTAAGGTGTTGCTAACTGGTTGCTAGGCAGTTGCTATAATTTCTAAAGTGGTTGCTAAGTGGTTGCTAGGCAGTTGCTAACGTTTTCCAGGTGGTTGCTAAGGTGTTGCTAAGTGGTTGCTAGGCAGTTGCTAACGTTTTCCAGGTGGTTGCTAAGGTGTTGCTAACTGGTTGCTAGGCAGTTGCTATAATTTCTAAAGTGGTTGCTAAGTGGTTGCTAGGCAGTTGCTAACGTTTTCCAGGTGGTTGCTAAGCAGTTAATAGGTGGTTGCTAAACCCTGGCTGGGGTGCCGGGGTGTCCAAACTTTTGACTGATAGCTGCTCCATACAGCAGCTCCTCCATACACTCACAGTACTGGAGGAGCAGGGGAGAGAAGGGGTTCCGTGCGCAGAGCTGCTCGTGTGTGAGATGGAACTCTGGGCCCCCCATTCATTTCTATGGGAAAACTTCGTACGACATTTGTACGAAATCCGTACGACGTATCGTTTCGTAAAGCATATTTTCGGAAAGAACTCAC
Source organism: Astyanax mexicanus (assembly GCF_023375975.1). Lineage (NCBI taxonomy): Eukaryota > Metazoa > Chordata > Actinopteri > Characiformes > Acestrorhamphidae > Astyanax > Astyanax mexicanus. The sequence continues at coordinate 15,019,123 of NC_064408.1, forward strand.
TAAGTTCTATAGACCATCCGAATTTCGTCTTCATATCTCAAAAATTCTGACGTTCACAGCCGTTCAAAAATCTTCTAGTTCATTGTCTATGGAAAAAAGGGCGTACGTTTACGAAGTTTTTACGAAAACCGTACGATATATCGCTCCAAAAAGCACAAGCAACGTAATTCACTATAGGTCCCACGATCCCTGAAAGTTTCGTGATTCTACGTTAAAAGCCCTAGGAGGAGTAGCGTTTAACAAAAGTGAGGAAGAATAATAATAATAATAATAATAATAATAATAATAATAAGAAGATTACGAAGAACAAGAAGTTGGCTTTTCCAAGCCAACTTAATAATAATAATAATAAGAAGATTACGAAGAACAAGAAGTTGGCTTTTCCAAGCCAACTTAATAAATACATGCTATAAAAATTCTCTTTATCCGTTGAAAATGCCTCCATATCTTTATATTTTATGGCACAGACAATTGATGATGGAACTACTTACTTTAGCCCAGTGCTTGAAGTCATTATTGGCAAGTTTGTTCACTTGGTGGACATCGCTGGGCAACACCGCTAGGCAGTTATGCTGCATGTTGGGTGGTATGTTACACTGAGGTGAAACTCATTTACCTTACTTGGTTATGTTCATGTGCAAGATAAATAACAAAATAATGACCGTATTGTGAGAATTATCATAAAAAAAAGTACATTAATATTTGATATTTACTTGACCATTGTATACATGCTTGAAAGGCCATGTTGAAAGGCATTCACATCATATAGTTCTCTGATGTATGGAAATCTTTGATGTGCCCAACTTGAGGTTCCCACTAGAGCTTAGATCGGGCCCAAAAAAATGGTGCACATTCTGCCCCAGCCCGCCCCTACCCAAACCGCCCCATAAACTGTTTTTCTGAGCCTGAGCCCGATTTAAACCCGACATTTTTTTAGGTAAGTAGAGCATTAAAACCAAGCTTTTTAAAGACATTTTCGGGCTCTTTTGAATGAGCGAAATCTGTTCAGAATGATGTTAACTAACATTGCAACACTGCAACAATAAATAAGCATAGACCTATTATTTAAGACAAATGTTTATCTAGAACAGCTACACACAGTGAAGGAGCTCACGTGTGTGCCCAGAGCTGCCTGATTATAACATTCTAACTTTCTAACTTTTCTAACTAATCAGTTCGGGCAGAGATTCTAAGCACTTCAGACGGTGTTCATTTTCTGATAAAATCAACACCTTAAGAATGTAGCACTATTATTTACAATCACACAAGACCAGATTTTAGTACTTAAAAACAGGAAAGTTGTTAAAAAATAATAATAAATTTACTTTTGAAATCTAATTACAGCCTTATAAATATTTTGTATTATTTGGCTCAAGGCGAGAGGGAGTCTTTTTCAGAAATAGTAATAATGAGACTGGTCACTGGAAATGCTCAACATGGCATCTGTTTACCGTTAAAATCCAACCCTTCGACAAACACCCAATCATCTTGATCTTGCTGGTTATGCTTCAAGTGAAGGGGAATCAGCAAAATTGGGGCACTAGTAAAACCCCTGCCTTTTAGTCAGCAGTTTTTTGTGACTAATGCAATGCAATAACCTTTCACTGGTTGCTGGTTGTGTCGCCTTATGAACCACTGTCAACTCACCCACTCTCCTACTCACCACTGCTGACTGGGAGCATGTTTCGAAGATGCTCTGGTCTTGACTTGTCTTGTCTTTTCCTGTCTTGTCAAAGTCACTCAGGCCTTCACGCTTGTCAATTTCTCCCACATACAACAATTTGCCGGTGAGAGACAACTGGTCATGTCTATAACAGATCGCAAACCCTGACACATGTGCCAGGCTGTTGTCATGGGATAATTAACAGCATTTGCTTTAATTATGAGTGGTTTTAATGTTTTGGCTTATCTGTGTTTTTTTTTTTTAAGTTTATTTAAAATGCTAGTTTACTGGAAATGCATAGAGTGTATATAACATATACTGTATTTATAATAGATTCAGTAATGTATGTGAATGTGTGTTTGTACTGGTGTTGATGTGTTGATGTACCACCTGCATCCTCTTTTCCTCTTCTCCTCCTTTAAAAAAAATCCATACCACCATCATTCTCTCTCTCTCTCTCTCTCTCTCTCTCTCTCTGCACTGCAGCCCCCCAGCAGCTCTCCAGCTGTCCGCTCCCAAACCAGCAGTTTTACTGTCACGTTCAGCAGCCGCTATAAACCGCAGGGTATAGGCTGAGGGTAGTGGGAGTGTGTGTGTGTGTGTGAGGGTGTGTGTGTGTGTGTGTGTTTGTGGGGGAGTAGGATTGCCCGGCTTTACTCACAGCGGCGATTCCTGTCACGTACTCCAGAGTAATTCCCCCGCTGCCTGCTGGGAATTATGTAACCCTCCACAATAAGTGAGGGTTTTTTTCCTCCCCGTACAGCCGAACCGGCGCACTCGAAGGCTGTCAGGTGGAACAGACTGGAACGATTAAAAAAGCAGAAAAAGAAAAGAAGGATGTCCTGTAATTGGAACGGACACTGGATGCCACAGGGCACTGTGCTGGGCATCATTTTTCTTGAGGAGGAGTAGAATAGAACCTCACGTGCACATAAGCACTTAACTAAAGGAATTGAAGCTGAAGGAATACATATATATATTTTTTTTAATTAGCATTGGCCAACTAATCAAAAATGACTGTATTTTTCGGATTCTAAGGCTCACTGAATCAATGAACGTCTATTTTTTGCTTTTCTTTTAATACATAAGGTGCACCGGATTATTAGTAAGGACTAGTAAGGATGCTTAAATCGAATTGAGTTGTCATATTTCCCTTCAAATGGGGAAGCGCCTTAGTAAACAAAGCTGCAAACAAACATTTTCAAGCGCCGGATGTTAAGCTACACAGATTTCTCTCCTGAAAACTGTTTATTTGGATTATTAAAGCACTTCCCTTTATTTACAGCAAGCTTAGATTTCCAATGTTTTGTCTAAGGGTAAGTTTTTTTAGTGAAGTTTCTCCAGCACTAAGGCTGGGTGCAGCGCTAACGGGACGTAAATGTGGCCTGATGGCGCTACACTATGGAACCCTGAGTGTTCTGGTAACCCAGGGCACTATCAGCTAGCAGTTCGTCCCATGTATCTTTTTTTAACACGGTAAATACACAGACTACAGTCCAGTATACTCACCTCTGAACGGCGAAAGAGCTAGTGCTGCGGTAAGCAACTAGTGCTAATGCTAATGCTGCTGCACCCAGCCTTAGTGCTGTACTTAAGCAGAGTGGCTTTACCACTCCTTAATACCTGACTGGTAGAATTCATACATAAAATGCACCAGATTATTAGGCATACTGTAGATTTTGGGGAAAATTAAAGGATTTTAAGTGTGGCTTATAGTCTGAAAAATACGGTAACAAAAAATGGTATCCAGAATGTCTGGTGTAATCTTGCCCACACTGTTATTCCCACAGGTAATTGCAGAGTTATTTAGCTTTAAAGAGAAATGGCAAAAGTCATGGGACACAAGCTTTTAAATATGTTTTTCTTTTACAGAAACACATGCACACACACACTTCAGCTTTACTCATTAGCATCAACAGGAAACAGCAGCTGGCTTCTCAGGTAGCTACATGAGCTGACCCAAGAGACATTACACAAACCAGAGCGTGATATTACACACACCAACACACACACACACACACACACTCATTCCCTCACGTCTCTCACTCTCCATCAAACACTAATCTGATTACGTGCCATCCCCCCAGAGAATTACCATACTGGCAACATTCATTCACTCCAGCCCTGTGGATGTTCTTCAGCATCTTCAGCTTCCTACAGTAGCTATGAATAACTTTGAATGAGCATGCAGTGAGCAAGTATGTAAAGAGGCGGAAGAGAGAAAAGAGAGAAATAGTGTGAAAGGAGAGATATAGCGACAGAACTAGAGAGAGAGTGTAGTTACAGGGGTGTGAAAATGAGCTAAAGATAGACGAGTGACATTTTTGAAGGGTTAATGAAACCCTATCAAGCTCATTTTAACCTTGGTTATGTACAGATCTCTGATTTTGCTATTTATAGGTATATGTTTGAGTAAAATGAACATTGTTGTTTTAGTCTATAAACTACGGAGAAAATTTTTCCCAAATTCCAAATAAAAATATTGTCATTTAGAGCATTTATTTGCAGAAAATGAGAAATGACTGAAATAACAAAAAAGATGCAAAAAGGGGCTTTCAGACCTTAAATAATGCAAAGAAAAGTTTAAAGAGTTCAGAAATCAATATTTGGTGGAACAATCCTGTATTTTTTAATCACAGTTTTCATGCATCTTGGCATATGCTCCTCCACCAGTCTTACACACTGCTTTTGGATAACTTTATGCCACTCCTGGTGCAGAAATTCAAGCAGTTCAGCTTGGTTTGATGGCTTGTGATCATCCATCTTCCTCTTGATTATATTCCAGAGGTTTTCAATTTGGTAAAATCAAAGAAACTAATTTTAAGTGGTCTCTTGTTTTTTTCCTGAGCTGTAGATCTATGAATGCCTGTTTTCTATTAATGTATAAATGGCTTAAGTTATACACTCTTAAAAGGATACGTGAGATACCTGAGAAAGCTTTAAGGACGCACTTCAGGTGCAGTTTTAAATTGAAAAGGAAGAATTTCAGTTTTTTTATATATAAAAATGAAGTTGATGAATTTTTTCTTAAAACTGTAATATAAATAAAATAAAAAAATCAATGGATAAATAATAAATATTTTAAAAATGCTTAAAATGTCCACATTCTGCAGTTCTTGCTGTCTCTAAGCTACATATAAAATACTTCTCTGAGAAAAGTTTAAAAGACAGACACAGCAGACAGGGTGGGGCCATAGAGTGTAGAAAAATCTGGACCTAGCCTCCATCTCTCAACGGATTCATGTATACTGACCCATATTTTAACCACCAGACACTCATTTTCTGGCCCACGCACACACACACTGCAGCAGCATCTCCACTTGGATCGCCATATATATACAGTATATGTACCCCACATAGTCCAGTTCCCTTTCTGGGAAGGGCTGTTTCAGCTTCAGCTTCCTTCCCCTTGCTCGAACCATTAAACCAGCACTCCTGGGTCAGAGTGCATTGTCCACATGTTGCCAAAGCTTTTGAACATCGACTGCAATCGTTCCTTTTTTCAAGACCAAAGCTAAAGGCTAAATCAAGGCCTATTGTTATTAGCAGCATCCCCTATGAATATATAGCCTCCCAAATGCAAGGTTGTGCAAAAAGGTCGTCTTCCTTTCATTCTGGATCGATCTTTTTTAAACAGTCTGTGCAGTCTTGGGAAATCCACACCCTATAGTGCTATTATCTTCAGTGGAAGAGAACAGATTTATGAAGGAGTGGTGCTGAATAAGCTGGATACTGGTCTACTGGGTGAGAGAGGGAGTAGTAAACTATTTTTAAAAAGAGGAAACATCTCTCAGGATCAGAATTAGTATCTTATAAAATAGATCAAATTAAATAATAGTGAGGTAAAGGTATAGTGTTTTTGTTTTTCTGAATGTAGAGTACAGGTCAAGTTCAGGTTATAGATGTTATGGCCTATAATTACCAGTGTATCTGTGTTTCTGATCAAATGTTCTGATCATGTTGTATTTTTTCCCACAGTACTACTGGCTGTTTGTGCTGTCCAGAGGTCTGGTAGGGATTGGAGAGTCCAGTTACTCCTCTATCTCTCCTACCATCATCGGGGACCTGTTCTCCAGCAATAGCAGAACCATTATGCTCTCTGTCTTCTACCTGGCCATTCCACTGGGAAGGTAAGCAATGTCCATCTTTAGGCTTGGAAGATACTTACTGTTACCTACGGGGCGATATGGCAAAAATCTGCATCACAATATTCAATTTCCTCATTTCAGTCGATACGATACAATCCGATATGATAGTGATATGAGCGGTATAAAAGCCACCACACTTGGTGTATGTAAAAACGCATATCACGGTATTTTTCAAGATTCTGACGGTTTCACGGTATATCGCGGTATTTTTATTATTATTATTATTTTTATTTTACATTTTTTTGCATGACTGGGCTTTAATATAGGGTTTGTAAGTTACTGTACTGTTTGGAGTACATGTAATATAAAACACTAAGGCTTTAAATTAAGGCTTTGATTAGTATAGGGTTTACCTCAGACTTGGTGATTCGGTGCTTGGGCAGATTCACTATGTCGAAGCCCCAGAGTCTGCTCTATATCATAAAATCCAACGGGAACGGCACCCACTTTGACTGGTGTTCTGTCGAGTTGTGCTGCCTTTGCAAACCGTGCTTCCCTAGTGAATATTTAATGTCTCAGTTAAACATGTAATCAACCGGAGATCCAATTTAAAACCTACAGCTACTGACACAAGATAGCTAACGCTAACTAGCTCTGTAAACAGAGCTGTAAGCTCCTCCTCAGATCAGGACCGCTTTTGGGCAGTCCTGAGTCGAGGTTGGGGGAGACATGACATCACTGGTTGGCTTCAACAGTTTACATCTCTCTGATCAACTTGTATTTCTGAGGATGTTCTTTTACTAGCTACTGCAGACAATGGAGGCTAAAGAACAGTTTCATATACAGTATTATATAACTCAGAGAGACCTATAGCATTTCACAAAAAATATGGATTTTAGTAGAAGGAGACCTTTAAAGAGCCATGCATGTAATGCATGTGTAAGATACAGTGTAGATTTTATGCACAACCATAAATTGGCCTTCTGTCTATGTATAACCTCTATCTTCAGAAAAATAACTTTTCAAGTACCTATTTTAAAGCTTCTGGAGGTTCATTTACTAAGGTTTTTATTTACTAAAGCATTGAATAAAATGGGCAGGCTTGTTTGCAAAGACAACACAAAAACACAAATACAGGAACAGAGCAGTATTTGAACTTCCCACCCTGAGCTTGGCACACCAAAGAAACTGTCTGTCACATGAATACGCCTCATTCAGGCTTTCCACAAGACACGAACCCATTTAAACTGCGCTGTAAAGAAGCTGAAGTCTATTTCAGTGTATGTTTTCCTTCCTAACCTCACTATACTTAAAGTAGAGGTCAGATTGGATTAAACCTGATGATGACAGGTTGAAAAAAATATTATTTTTAAATGACTATAAAAAGAAGACTTTTCAACTCTTACTTACTTCAAACCAGAATGCAAATATTAGTTTTAACAAACAACCCTAACGTTTTTCAATAATGATAATATAGTGCTGGGTGGGTAAAGATTAATATTCGTTGCTACATGCAATAACTAGTATAACTAACTACATGTAACAACTTTGCCTGAAACCTCTCCTTTCTATCTAACGTCCTATAAATATGAAATGTACCTTGTTCAAAAATGTGATGTTCACAGAAGCTTTAACTCTTTCATATTTCTCATCCCTGGCTCCACTTATCACAGAGAGGAGAGCTGGTTAACTACTACTTAGAGTCTCCTCCCACAGCAACATACAATATTAATAATGCCATGGTCCAAACTACCAAAAAAATAAAGTATCTAAAGCAGAGATTATACACTTCTCTACTAATCCTCTCAACTTGTGATGTTGGAGTGAAGGGTGAATAAGGGTCTCTAGCTATGGGCTGCCATTTCTCGTCTGAACCACTAATCATTCACTATCATTTACACTAACACACTTTACTTCAGGGGTCATCAATTAAGTTTTGCTGTGGGCCAGATATTTTCCAGGTCATTATGTGTTTCTGCTTTGGCAAAATGAAGTGTAATGGGATGAAGTGCTACAGACTAGTAGCTCCCCAGCCCAGAGGGTTGTTGAACCCAACTGCAGAACAGTTGATCTCAAAGCAGGTAAACCCAAGAAAAAAGGACAAATAAATAAATAAATACGACGCTACTCATGCGGGATCGAACCTGTGTCGACAGGGTCGCGATACAATACACTACCACTGCCCCGGCTAGTGAATTGGGACACAGCCAGGAAAAAACGCACTTATAAGGAGATCGAGAGCCCAAGAACAGGCGGAAAACGAAAGTCACGCCAAGTGCGACAGAAAGAGAGGAGAGGCATGTAAACAAAAGCTCGCCAGAGAAGCTTTTTTTTTTTCATTATCGTTCATAATAGTTCAAACAACCTCACGGGCCAGATGTTTCATGCCTGCCTATTGCCGACCCCTGCTGTTCTTGTTCCTCTAGTAATGAGGATGCTACCACTAACACCAAAAATGGACACCAAGCTTCTACTACCATGGAAAGGTCATACAAAGCACAAATGACTCAATTCAAATGACTCTGAGGCCCTGAGAGACTCTGAGAGGATCAGACAATTATGACTCAGCTTGACCTCCATGGTACTTCATTGTACTTCCATTTTTCTCCCGTTCCTAAATAGCCTGGAGAGTTATTTATTTATTTTTTTATAGCAGACCATTTTGAAAACAGAAAGGCTGTGCAAATTGAGCCTCATGACAGAAACATTATCTGCACCGCCATCTCAGCTCAGTAAAGGTCAGATTCACAGAACCGGGCCCAGTGGTGCGCAGACCTTTCGGTGCGGTCGCTGCCACGGACCAGAAGGCAGAAAGATGAGCAGGATGTGTGAAAGGATGAGAGATTGACATCCAAAATGGACACACATGGACGAAGACGAGAATGATCGACAAGAATGACGAAACTCCAAGTAGTTTTTTTTTCTGGTTCTGTTTGCCAAAGCTGAAAAAGACGAGCATAAGAAACGAACATAGAAGGAGCGATAAAAAATGGATGCATGCAGCAGGAAGGTACATGAGGCGCATTCTTATTTGCTGTGAAAACTCCCCACAGTGCATTGCGGCTGAGTTGGTTCGGCTGAGCTACATGGGGTTGTATTTTTTTGTTTCATGTCCAAAACCCATCAGAGGGGGGAGATAAGACTCCGAGAAAAAAACGACAAACAGCAGATTTACTGCAGTATTCATATTATCACTGTGTTCTCTCCGCATTCAATCAACTAAAAAACAAGTTATCAAGAATCCAGAGAATCCAGAGAATGTGCAATCATAAGCTATTAACGCTGCAGTTCAAGCTATTACACTTGTGCTCTAAAATTTGTGAGATACAGTAAATTAGTAAGAGACATTAATCTGTAAGCCTTCAGTAATTGCAGGGCATTATGAAAACATTGCAATGCTCTTATTAAGCAATTAAACAAACTGGTAATTACTGTAACTGGGTCACTTATAAGAACTTTATTAAGAGATACTGTAGCTATAGTGTAAAAAAAAAAGTATTTTTCATTGCATTTTGTTTAAGATTTTATACATCATACTCATAACAGTACAGTACATAACAGTATACATGATGCATTGGCTGGTAACTAATTTTGTGTTCAGTGATGTTTGCCATGTATCATGGATGGCAAAGGATGTTTTACTAAGTCGCAGGGTATGACTCTAGGATCTTCTGCATTAAATGTGGATGTAGATAGATAGATAGATAGATAGATAGATAGATAGATAGATAGATAGATAGACAGACAGACAGACAGACAGACAGACAGACAGACAGACAGACCTTTATTGATCCCTTTGGGAGGTTCCCTCAGGGAAATTTAAATTCCAGCAGCATCATTACAGTAAACAATTAACATACACAAGGAAAATTGGAAAAAAAAAAAAAAAATATATATATATATATATATATATATATATATATATATATATATATATATATATATATATATATATATATATATATATATATATATATACAATATACAAGAGTCCAGCAGGAGAGATATTGCATATTATTATTATTGCACTCAGTTTAAAAATTATTGCACATAGTTTTGGTATGTTTTAATCAGTCTTTAGAAATAATGTGATTACTACCAAAGCTGGTAGTAATGGTTGAAATGGACAATTTTGGCCAGATGCCGTCAGTCACGATCATTACCATCAACTGCACTGCTGTCCACTGTGGGTTGTTATAATATGTTATTCTGTAATCGGATGATTATTTTTTCGATTAGTTGATTAGTCAGCGATTATTTCTGTCCCTAGCACTTTATGTAATACAGTACAGTCGACTTTGTCGATTATATTGACTAATCGTTGCAGCCCTAGGCAGTAATGCCCATTTTTCTGTAAAAAATTGATGGGAATTGAAAGATTGTCCCATCCATCTGGCACCCGCTGTAAGGCCTCACTTAAACTATAATTTGTGTAATTATCATCACTCACAAAATAACACCTCGCAGCTTATACAACTCTGGGATTTCCCAAGCCATCCCCTGAGGTAAAACCTGAACTTAATCAATTTACATACTGCTTATATACCGCTACGATTGAACATTAGTTTAGCCGAATCACGGCCTTCTGAACTGTTTCACCTCTAAATGTTAACATTCCTGTATTCAGAAATCTGGTCCTGGAGCTTCAGCAATGTAGCTGCTAATGGTATCCATGAGAGATTGACTGCAGTAGAATAAAATGTCAGGAAGGTGAAACAGTCGGCGCACGAGTGTTTCGGTATGTAGAGGCCGAGAAGGTCCATAGCTAACAAAGCGTCCATTAGCCGAAACAATAAGAGGCCAGCGATCGGAACGCCAAACCCCGCCGCCTCACTTCCTGTTCCAGACACCGACTGTTTATCTGCAGCCAGGTTGTTATGACCGTTTCCAGGAAGTGAGCTCAAGACTGAGCGCGAGAGGAGAGGGAAAACTTTTCTCCGGCCAATAAATGAATCCGGAGGGAACGGCGTTCTGTGAGGTCAAGAGCGAATGCGTTCTTATGGATCGAACAGAACCGAAGCTGCGTCGCCCAAAACTGACTTACTGTTTCCAGCTTGTTCTTCCTGTGCCTGTATCACTTTTCCAGTACATCGGACTCACAAACACACACACACACACAGACTTTCTCTCGTTCCTGTCCTCTTTAGACTTCTCTGCAGTCAGGTTAGTCAGTAGGAACTTCACATGGTGTCTGGTCTCTTGGGCTTTATTTTTGGAGAGGTAATAAGTTCAATGACACAGATAAAGGCGTTGGTGTATGAAATGTGTATAGAGCTAGAGCATATACAGATTTTGTCAGCTAACAACCATGGACTTAATGTATATTTTATTGAGATTTTAAAAGATAGACCAACACAAAGTAACACATAATTGTGAAGTGGAACGAAAATGATACATGGTTTTCAAAGTTTTATTCAAATAAAAATCTAAAAAGTGTGACATGAAAAAGAAATGTATTCAGCCCTCTTTACTCTAAAACCTCTACAAAAAATCTAGTGCAATCAATTGCCTTCAGAAATCACTTAATTAGTTAATAAAGTCAAGTAGTGTAGTCTCAGTATAAATACTGTGAAGGCCTCAGTGGTTTGTTAGAAAGCACTAGTGAACAAACAGCATCATGAAGACAAAGTTGTGAAGCAGTTTAAAGCAGGGTTAGATTATAAAAAACACATCCCAAGCTTTGAGCATCCCAACGAGTGCTGTTCAATCCATCATGACATCAAGACATGGCTACCCAAACTGACAGATCAATGAGCAAGGAGAGCACTGGTCAGAGAAGCAGCTAGGAGGACCATGGTCACTCTGGAGGAGCTGCAGAAATCCACAGCTCATGTTTGATATTTTAGTATACTGTACATTATATACAACATATACAAATATTCTTTTCTGACTTTCATTAAGGTTCATTACTGTATTTTGGTTAGATCATGTTTCAGAGGTTTGTAAGTCCTGGCAGCTTTTCTGTAGCTTTTATATTGTTAATATTGATATTGAAAATATATCATATCATCTAAAATTAAGATATATTGCAATGCTAATATTGGCCTTATTGTCCAGGTCTAGGTATGCACTTATTCTATGGAACTATTTGGGGACTATTTGGGAACTTTTGGGTTACAGTTATGTTTCAATTTTTAAACTTATCCAAACAAAGTAAGCATATTTGATTCTCAATGTTTGTAATACTGTAATATTTTATAATATATCATAATTTTGGCTAATTATCTAGATGAGAAAATCATACAATGACAGAAAATCACACAGATTATTAAGAATAATAGCAAGTGTGTGTAATTAATTAAACAACCACTAATACAATGCCGAGTGATTTCGATATGCTTCTATTAGCAACAAACTAGGAAGCAAACTAACAGAGTTTGAGAAAAGGACCAAATATCTGAGACAAAATATCCTTTTTCCTTTTTTTTATATATTTACAAACACAGATCCATTGTGAGGCATGTATCAGCCTGCTTCTCTGTGGGACTATTTGCCAGATCAGGGTGGTTAATTGTAAACAATGAGCTTTAATTGCATCGGGCCTGGTTAACGCCTTGTGCTTGGGAACACAGGAAGCTGCTGTGAGTTGGAATGTCCCGGCCTGAATGGAATGATATTAAGAAAACATCTCTATAAAATAACAAGGCCAACAGGTTATCAAATGATGTTAACATACCATCGTATCACGCATTAATGTTACATTAAAATAGTGTTCTTTTGAAGGTGCCAAGAACAGAGCCGTAGAAGGAACCGGTTTTGGGGATCTGAGATACCGTAATTTTCAGTGGAGGATTTTTTTTTAGGGAGCCAAGGGTAGTTCTTCTGCAGCACATTTGTCTTTAAGAGTGTGTAATGGTTATTACTAGTGGGTATTTTCAGGTCTTTTTAGGCCTTAAGGGAAGGTGTACAGATTTGTGGAAAATAAAATCGAAGGTTGTCATTTTTAGGTTACTTTTAATAGTATTAATGCTTTTTAACCTTTAAAAATATTGTATTAATACTAATAGATTTTTGGAAGCAAAAAGGGTTAAGATCTTGAAATGGTCCATTCAGGATATTTGATTAATGTGGAATCTGCCAGGTGGTATCATCCTACTGTCTAATATTGATGGTTCTCCTTTTATGTTTTATGTCAAGGTGAAGCTTGTTTTTTCATTGTTTTTCCTTGAAGTACTTGTCTTATAAATTCTCATATTATAAATTCTCAAATTCTGATATTTTTCTTGGCCTGCCACTTCTGGGCTTAACAAGAACTGTCCCTGTGGTCTTCCATTTCCTTACTATGTTCCTCACAGTGGAAACTGACAGGTTAAATCTCTGAGACAACTATGTTGAATAATCTTTGTTTTTACATCATTTGAGAGTTGTTTTGATGAGCCCATGATGCCACTCTTCAGAGGAGATTCAAATAGGAGAACAACTTGCAATTGGCCACCTTAAATACCTTTTCTCATGATTGGATACACCTGGCTATGAAGTTCAAAGCTCAATGAGGTTACCAAACCAATTTTGTGCTTCAGTAAGTCAGTAAAAGTAGTTAGGAGTATTCAAATCAATAAAATGATAAGGGTGCCCATACTTTTGCACTGGTCAAATTTTGGTTGAATGCATATTCCACATTTTCTGTTAGTACAATAAACCTCATTTCAATCCTGAAATATTACTGTGTCCATCAGTTATTAGATATATCAAACTGAAATGGCTGTTGCAAACACCCAAATATTTACAACTAAAAATGATTAAGATTAATAGGGGTGCCCAAACTTTTTCATATGACTGTAAGTCCCAGTTTACCCATGTTTATTTCTGAACAAACTATACTTCAAGTGCCAGCATAGAAAGTACACACTACTGATGTCAGCACATGTAGAACATGCTGCTCTTTATCTGAACTTCTGATCGTAATTGCTCTTAAGCTCACTCGTCACTAGAAACGTCAAGGTGATTCCATCAAAATGACATTTGTATCTTCAGGGGCTTCATTTGCCTCGTTCTCCTCTGTAGCTCCAGCGTGAGTCTCCTTATGGCGTCTAAATCCTTTTCGTCCTTCAGGGGCAGTGATGTTATCTGTTGTCTCTATGAATCGCTGAAGCGAGGAATGTCCTGGAACAGCTTCAGCTAAGCTCACTGCCTGCTTTACTGCGCACTTCAGACAGGAGACAAATGAAGTTTGTGGAATTCAACGCCCTTCCTGTTTTAATATCGTACAGCTATATTATCAAAGCCAGGCCTCATATTTCTTATGTGGTGGGACTCGTTGGCTTCTGCTTATAAATGTTTGTCCTAATAATATTTAAATGTTATCATAAGTCAACTGGAGAATGTTTGTTCTGCTCTTGGGGAAGGTATCTATCTTCAGGCCGTAAACACACGCGTGGCCTAATGGCTGAAGGAGGACCTCCACGTTAGCCTTAGATCATAAATCCTAAGGGTTGTGATAACACAGAGGAGCTTTTTTAGTAACTAGAGGGTACGATGCCCTTTCGGAAGGAAACATACTTCATTTCCTGCTACTTCTGTTTGCTATTCATGAAGTTCTTTTCCACTCAATGAGGGCAAGGAGGACCAAGGACATCAGAAAGGAGGCGAGAGTCTGAGAGAATAGAAATGATTTGCGTTTCCAGATAGTTTAAAAATCACTCTGGCCGTTTCAGAGCCTGGCTTTCATCAATTAATTTAGAATTTGAATGTGGGCCCAATTCTGATTCTGATTGCTGAATGCAATAAGTAGAATTATCTGCCCATCTACTCACACCAACACCTCGGCTGCCACGTATAATATAAGAATCTGCCCCATCTACTCATACAACATCTCGGTTGCCGAGTATATTATAAGAATCTGCCCCATCTACTCATACAACATCTCGGTTGTTGAGTATAATATGAGAATCTGCCCCATCTACTCATACCAACATCTCGGTTGTTGAGTATAATATAAGAATCTGCCCCATCTACTCATACCAACACCTCGGTTGCCGAGTATAATATAAGAATCTGCCCCAACTACTCATGCCAACACCTCGGTTGCCGAGTATAAGATAAGAATTTGCCCCATCTACTCACACCAACACCTCGGTTGCAGAGTATAATATAAGAATTTGCCCCATCTACTCACACCAACACCTCGGTTGCAGAGTATAATATAAGAATTTGCCCCATCTACTCACACCAACATCTCGGTTGCTGAGTATAATATAGGAATAAGCCCAAGCTGCATGTGCCAGCACCACGGTTGCTGAGTATATATGGGAATCAGCTTGAACTGCATGTGCCAAAACCCTGGTTGCCCAGTATAATTTGGGAATCGGCCCAATCTATTTGTGCCAACATCTCGGTTGCCAAGTATAATTTGGGAATCGGCCCTAACTGCATGTGCCAGCACCCCGGTTGCCAAGTATAATATGGGATTGCCTAGAATAATGTGGAAATCGGCCCACCTATTTGTGCCAACATCTCGGTCGCCAAGTATAATTTGGGAATCGGCCCGAACTGCAGGTGCCAACACCTCGGTTGCTGAGTATAATATGGAAATTGTCCCGATCTATTTGTGTCAACACACCGGTTGCTGACTATATATTGGCATTCGCCAAAATCCTAGTTGCCCAGTATAATTTGGGAATCAGCACAGTCTATTTGTGCCAGAATCTTTGTTGCCAAATATAATTTGGAAATCAGCTCGAACTGCATGTGCCAAAACCCTGGTTGGCAAGTAAAAATATAGGAATCGGCCCAAGCTGCATGTGCCAGCATCCCGGTTGCTGAGTATAATATGAGAATCAATTGAACTGGCATGTGCCAGCACCCCAGTTGCTAAGTATAATATGGGAATCAGCCCAAGCTGAATGTGCCAAACCAAGGATTGCTGAGTATGTATGGGAAGCAGCTCGATGTGCCAACACCCTTTGTTGTCAGGGATAATATGGCAATCGGTCCGAGCTACTTCTGCCAGCACCCCGGTTGCCAAGTATAATATAGGAATCAGTTTTAGGTGCATGTTTCCAGGTATACTATGGTAATCAATCCAAGCTACTTGTGCCAACTTTCCAGTTGCCGAGTATGAATCACATTTGGCCCAATTCTAGTCTTAATTTGAGTCTCAGCAAATGCTTCCATACATGTTATAAATGGACCTCTGGGAGATATTTAAGCATATTTCTAAATGATTTGAATATCTTAAACATTATAAAAAATCTAAATTTAACAAGGTATGTTCAGATTTCTACACTTTTAGGCCTAAATTGTGGTCAGTAGATCAGTAGTTTGCTGACATTTTTGCAACAGTGCCACACAGTTCAATAATCTTTAAGACAGACTGCAAACAGAGAGGAGTCACCGCAATCAAAGCAAGTCTCTGTGTGTGTGTGTGTGTGTGTATGTGTGTGTGTGTGTGTGTGCGCGCTGGTTTCCTTCATAGTCAAGCAAACAGAGTAATTATGAGCATTATCACAGAGTAAACAGGACACAAAGCTGAGAGAGTTTGGTCTGCTTCTGAGCAGCTGTGACTCAGATTCTTCAGATTGCACCAGACACAGGTCCACCTGCAGCGCGTCTCACGTAGTCGGCAACACATCCATATAAGGAAGCTTTAACATGCTTTTCTGTGTAATAATCAGACATCAGAAATGTACTATGCTTTACTTTACTTCTCCTTTAAATATAACAGAATGAAATATTAACTATAAATGTCTAAATGTTTGTGGACACACCTTCTAAGGAATGCATTCAGAGAACACAGCTGTGCAGATGTATACATACAGCCTGTCTACACCCTGTACTGCTAATAGAATAGGACTTTTTGAACATTGCTGCTGTTGATGAATGCAATCAAATCCTCACAGCAATGCTCAAAATTGCAATTAACACTGCTGTGCACTGCCTGACATTATAATACTTGTATGAGCTCCAAACATGCCAGCAAACTGAGTCAGATGGGGCTTTAGCAGTATTTAAGTACAGTTTCAGCAGCTGGTGTTGTTATATAATAGTATAATAGTTTAAAGCAGGGTGTGTTTATGCTTATACAGCACAGATTGCACGTAGTGTTATTTGGGGTTATTCTGACTGCTCTGGGGCAGTGGTGGCTTAGCGAATTGAAGAGCATGTTATTGATAATAGGGTTATAATTTCGATACCCAGGTTTGGCTAGGTCTCTGATGCACCTTTCCTAATTTAGCATTTTTTATTTGCCATTTTTGCATAACATAATGAGTACACCTAACTTTAACACTTCTCTCTATAGACATTCTACATACTCATATTATTATTTCTGCCTATTAGTTCACAATTGGGACTCATCCACAGATTATTTGTTATTTCATTTCATTTTCTACAAAATAAATAAATAAAAAAATCTAGAAATATGGTCCTGAGAGGGACCTGTGGTTCTTAACGGAACTAAAAGTAGTTTTTTTTTTCACATGGCATCGCATAAAAAAGTATTGTATACACCTTGAAATATATCACATTTTGTCACCTTACAACCAGAAACTGTATTTTGTTGGGATTTTAAGTAATAAACCAACACAAAGTAGCACATAATTGTGAAGTGTAATGAAAATGATACATGGTTTTCAAAATTTTAATCAAATAAAAATTTTAAAAAGTGTGACGTGGAAAAGTATTCAGCATCCCAATATCAATAAATTATAGAGCCACATTTTGATGTAATTACAAATAAGTGCATTACAAATAAAATGTATTATTATTTATTATTATTATTAGTTACAGGTGCAAGTATTTTGGGGTATATCTCTACCAGCTTTATAAACATAGAGACTGAGATTTTTTTCTTTGTGAAATAGCTCAGCCTGGTTGCATGTAGGGGTGGGCAATATTATATCGTATACAATATATCGTGACACAGAAATATCATGATACTAAAAATCCATATCGTGATAATAGGGCTGTTCTGTCTTAAAAGTAGTCTATTATTCAATGTGAAGCTTTAAGTGTATTTATTGTATAATTGTTTTAGTTTGCAGTTTATATGCATGCACTAAATATTCTGCAATATATTTTGCTGCATTATATTATTTTATGTTATATTATTTATTTTGCCACATTATGATTATTCTGTTATACTATTATACTATATTCCTAAAATTAATGAATTATTTTAGTTTTCCTATATCGCAAAGTATATCGGTATCGCAAAAATACCCTGAAATATCGTGATATTATTTAAGAGCCATATCGCCCATCCCTAGTTGGACGGAGAGCTTCTGTAAATAGCAATTTTCATGTTTTGCCACAGAAGCTCAATGGGATTTAGGTCAGGACTTCTGTAACATTGTAACCCATGAATATTCTTTGATCTAAACCATTCCACAGTAGCTCTGTAAAGCTGTATGTTTAGGGTCATTGTCTTGCTGGAAGGTGAATCTCCTTCCTAGCTTTAAGTCTTTTCTAGCCTCCAACAGGTTTTCTTCCAGATTTACTCTGTATTTAGTTTTATTCATCTTCCAATGGAAACTTCTGGAAACTCAAATATGATGATGCTTTTTGTATGTTATAAAGATTTCATCGAGTGTATGCATATTTGCCTTATCCCTATGTGTTGTAAGTTATTGTAGGTTGAGGAAGAGACGAGAGAATCACATAGAGCAGGGGTGTCCAAACTTTTTTTGTTGGGGGCCAGAAGGAGAAATATATTTGAAGTCACGGGCCACAGACTCTGTAATAAAACAAATAATGAAATATACCACTTTAAATAATACTTTTTACCTGATTATTTCATTTACACAACATTTTACTTGGCTTACTATCTTTATCTTTGACAGTGTTGTGTAAACTAAGATTTTTCAAATTGATGTTTAATTTCATGATGTCTCTTAATATTAAACTCCTTAATTACGACAACTTTTAGACTCTTTGCCCCGTTTTTCTGCGCTAGAAATGCGCACCCTCTCCGCTTTTAGACTCTTTGCCCAGTTTTTCTGCGCTAGAAATACGCACTCTCTCCGCTTTTAGACTCTTTGCCCCGTTTTTCTGCGCTAGAAATGCGCACCCTCTCCGCTTTTAGACTCTTTGCCCCGTTTTTCTGCGCTAGAAATGCGCACTCTCTCCGCTTTTAGACTCTTTGGTCCTTTTCTGACACCTAGCGTTCAAACTTTGAATCTCACATTATAAAAACCTGCTTAACAGCGGGCTAACTTTCATTCTATTTCTAAAATACCTCGCGGGCCGCTCCAAAAAAGGAAACGGGCCGCAAATGGCCCACGGGCCGTAGTTTGGACACCCCTGACATAGAGGTCCTTTAGAATCAGTTTGAGGTTTAAGTATCATTATACTAGAAAAATCTAATGGTAAAAGATTGTTCAATGAGCGAAAAAGCCCCTTTCAGAAAAATAAAAAAATGCTGAACATTCCACTCAGCTAGATACGGGCAGGTCTCCCACCCAGCTGAGCTATTAATCATTTACACAGCCGAAAATGACCGAAACCAGGGAAAGGTCAGAGTCTCGCTCTCCGTCTGTCTCTAATGACCACTGATAAATGCCTGAGACTCTGCCATTACCAGAGGTGATGGGCAGAGCGGGCCATTAGTATGCACAGTGTCTGATCTGAGAACAGCCTGTTCTCCCACAGCATGAATTTTTCACCTAGCGTGACTCTGCTCTTCTGAGGGGCAACGAGTGAGGAATAAAGAGCAGTGGAGTCAGGGATGAGGGAGCTAGAGGAACATAGAGTGAGGTTGGGCTGGGGGGGGGGGGTGGTTTTAAAATGGGAATGCGCTGCATAAGCCATTTAGGGATAACCGCTAGGCTAATCTCGCTAAAGTCTATTTTAGCCTTTGATACAAACCCGAAATGTTTGTTTACTCCCTCATGTTTACATAAACATGTTTTCCTCTCTCTTCCTCTCTCTCTCTCTCCGCTGCAGTGGTCTCGGCTACATCCTGGGATCCAGCGCGAAGGATGCTGCAGGGGACTGGCACTGGGCTCTGAGGGTAAGAAGTGTGTTTATATGTACATATAGAGGTGTGGAGATGTGTGCGGGAGTTTAAAGTAGGACAAAATGGAAGATTTTGGTGATGGAAATGGGATACATAACTCAAATACACAGCAACACTATAAAATATACAGCTCTGGACCACTTAAAAATTTGAGTTTCTTTGATTATACCAAATTAAAAATCTCTGGAATATAATCAAGAAGAAGACGAATAATCACAAGCCATCAAAACCAAGCTGAACTGCTTGAATTTTAGTTTAGTTTGAAAGTTATACAAAAGCAGTGTGTAAGACTGGTGGAGGAGCCAATTTGATGCCAAGATACATGAAAACTGTGATAAAAAAAACAGGGTTATTCCACCAAATATTGATTTCTGAACTCTTAAAACTTTATGAATATGAACTTGTTTTCTTTGCATTATTTGAGGTCTGAAAGTTGGATTTCAGATCATTCAGATTATTCCAATTATTTGAAATTTGGGAGAAATGTCTGTAGTTCATAAAATAAAACAACAGTGTCAATTTAACTCAAACATAAACCTATAGATGGCAAAATCAGAGAAAGTGATTTTTTTCAGAGCTGTATATTAGTTGTCTTGACTTTACTCATAAAAAAAACTTTTTTTTTTTACAAAGAGAAACAATGACTTTAGTTATTGTTCTGAGTGCATATGACTTAAAACAATTACTGTAAGTAGTTATAAAGACTGAAGTGTGAGCATGCTCAGTAGCAGCATTCAGTGTTCCATTCTTGACCGAACTGGGGGCCATATTGTAGAAGCTGAGGAAAGATTATTAGTGTGTGCCTTATGTTTTGGCAATGAAAACATTGACTGCTCAAAATATTCCACTGGTTACAATCACCATCTATTTTCTTTGTGGGGGTGTCCTTTTCTCACTGACAATCACCGTCAGTGTGTAGTCGCTTCCCTTAGGCTGCCTTCTCTTAAGTTTATTTATAAACTAAAATTAAATTGTGAACTGGCCACAGTGTTGAAGACTGTAAGAGCAAGTTACAGCAAATGTTTGAACATTATCAAATGCTCTTAATTCAGAGGACACATCATCATAATGTATTCCCTCACAAGAGGCCAGCCAATAGGGGAGTTTCCCTCTTTGTTTGCCTGACTAAACTGCACTAGAGATTTTTTTAAACTATGGGGAAAACCGATGGGACTGGTTGCCCCCCCCTTTAAGTCCACCATTACTAACATCCTGTTCTGCAACCCCCGCCACCATCAAACCCAGTGCAGACAGGTGAATCCCATAATACCTCCTTGGAAAAGCAACAGAGCATTCATACTCCGCGATCCTATATAGGCCGCGCTGTCAGCAGAGCAAAACACAGCACTTTAATTTAGCATTACCGCCGCGTCCCCGGGGTCCTACTCACACCGGACGTATCAAATCGCCCCGCTAGCGCTATCCTGAGGTCTTAGCGCTAGCTCCCACCCAGAGATAGGCTTTCAGTGTTCTTCTCAGTCAGGCAGGAGAAGCACAAAGACTCATTTGTTTCAGGATATTTCTCACTCGTGTTGATACATCACAGCCCCCTTTTAAAAAACATCCCTCTGAACAGCCACCTTCTATGTAGCACTAGCAGCTAAGAGTTCATTACATGGCCATGAGTGCATGAGTGAACCTTGAAGCTTCTCACTACAGGGATGTCCACAAACATTTGGACATACAGTATGAAGTGAATTCCGTCACACTTTTGTCATTGAGTGTGTCTCAGTCAGACAGGACAGGCAGTGAAAGGGAAAAGAAAGAAAAGCTGTAAAAGGAAGAAGAGCCCCCCATGGACGTGCTAAAGATCCTTCAGCCTTCACTATTCCATTAGCCTGTTCCACCACACAAAGGCCAGACTCGTTCCATAAACTTTAACAAGTCAGTGCTGAAGTTAACAGGTGTCCTTTATTACCAGAGCCTGTTGTGGCTTCTGAAGGAGCAGTGAAAGAGTCTATGATGGCTACAGAGTAACCACAGTGTGTGGCCAGCTCATAAACAAGCACTTTGGTGAAGAAACTAATGTACACAGATTTTGCTTTACCTCAAATTTCAGTCACTTTATTTTTTGTTTGCTAATGTAGCTAATAAGCAACAACAGTTAGCATTAATTTTAGCATCACTTAGCATTATGCAGTAAATACTTTTATCTGTAGAAATTAACTATGCCTTTATTTTAAACAATTCCACCAATTTCCAGCTTTTTAGATTATTCACACTTTATGATTTGAGATGTTAAGATAGAAATTATTATTGATACTCTAGAAACTTTCTACACTCGAGGATTGTGCTATAATATGTAATATTAGCATTGCTGTGCTGCAGTCCTAGATCTGCACAGCAGTGCCAATATTACATATTATAGCACGAACCTCAAGTGTATTATTTCAACTATACCATGATTCTACTATCCACAGTTCCATTATCAATGTTATTGAAAGATTTTGAGTTAAACAGGGCGAGAAAATATGATCCGTTTGGTTATAAAAACTCCACGAGTTAAAATAGTTCCATTGCTGCTCTGTTTGTAGCTGCGCTGTTTGTCTGGTAAGCGCTGCATTGTTGCTAGGTTACCTGTACTGTATGTGGCGGAGTAATACATGGTGAGCTTCGGTTACAGTGCGTTACCGGCTGATAATGGCACTCATAAAACACCTCTCAGCCAATCATACTGCAGGGTCAGAACTAACTGTGGTATAATAATGGTTAAAAATTTAAACTTGACACAAGTGATTGTGATCATATTGAGAGTTTTAAGAACATTAATTGTAACATTCATAAAATATTCCTCTAACCAAAAATTGTTAGGTGGGTAGCTGATGCTGGTCATCATGCTGGTCGACTAGCTTGGTCAAACTTGGTAATTCCTGTTTGTTCAGCACCAGCTAAACCATCAAATTCAAGCAAAAACACACCCTGTGCCAGAACAAGAGCTAACGTTTTTCAAACGTTCAATCTGCCAAGTTTTCTGGATGTTCTTAGAATTTTTTTTTTTTTTACATTCTGGAAATGTTGCTACAACATAATTTGCGTCAGTGTTTTCATGTTTTCATTTTTACTTTTGGGAATGTTACTTTTAACATTTCCACAATGTTAATGTTAAAAATGACATTGTGATACAAACCATTATTATGTGACACTCTTTTAAAATGTTCCTGGAACATTATTTCTGTAATGTTACAGATTAACTTCTTTGGAACCTTTTGAAATGTTGCAAAACATCCTTAAAACATTCTCTTTTAGCTGGGAAGCTGGTCAACCAGTTTACCCAACATCTTTTTGACACTGATTACTTAATAAATTGACACTTTTTGGCGAATGTGTGTAGTTTAGAGACAGTTTTCCCAGCTTGACCTCATGTTTCTGTTCCATATTAGCCTTGTTTCCCCTTATCTCCAGTGCAAATCAAAAAAGGGCAGTTGATAGGAGCAAAAACGTTGTTTTTGTAAACGTGCATTTTTCACGTAACGATTCTTTAAAAAAATGCCTGTGTCAGCAACGTCCAGACTGTTAGGGTTCCTCCACCCAGCGAGACCAGCTCTCTCCACATGACAGTTATATGGGCTTCGGAAGCAGAAGCGCCATTTTTCCACTGCTTGTCCAAACAGAAGTGCGCGGCCGCATTGTTCAAGTGCGAACTTCTGCCAAAGACGCTGCCAGAGGAGAAAAGAGGGGGAGTGTGGGGGTCCGCAAGGGTGCGAGGGATTCTGGGGGCTGTTAATCATCAACACCGTTTTAAACGAGTCAAAAAATAACAGTCAGATGAGAAGACTCCCTACCAGCCGCATCCTGCTTCTGAGGGGCAAAAACACAGCGTGCCGCTTTCCGCTTGTTGTGGGTTTCTTATGAGGACGGGGTGGCCTTCCTTTGGAGCGAAAAAGGAGGAGAGATCGAATGTAGGACAAATTGTTTTTGGAGGGCAGATAGCATTACCTGTGGAGGGTCAAGGAGGAGCTGTGGAGGAAGGAGGACGGCCATATTGCTTGACATTAATCTTCTGCTGTCACAGAAAGAAAAACTGAATGAGGAGCTGTACGTTCCTTTTGTTTTGCATTCATTTTTTACTGCAGATGTTCGCTTTTTTTAACTATAATATTTAGCATTTTACAAAAGTTTGTGGACACCCCTTCTAATAATAAGGTTTTCAATGCACTATTCCAGAGATTCTTAACCTTTTTAACTGTGCAACCCACTTGTAGGCGCTTTAGAAAATTTTTAATTCCAGAAAATTCAGTTCAAAATGTAAAACTCATATATTTCATAGATATATTACACACAAAGTGATCTATTTTAAGCATTTTCTTTCTTTTATTGTTAAAGATTATGGCTCACAGCCAATGAAATCCCAAAAAGTGTGGAGAGACACACAGTCCAAACTGCTTGAGGTCTAGTGTGAAGTTTCCACAATCAGTGATGGTTTGGAGAGACATGTCTGTCATCTGCTGGTGTTGATCCACTGTGTTTTATCCCTCTTCTGGCAACTTTTATGGAGATGCTGATTTCATTTTCCAGCAGGATGTGGCACACTGCCCACTCTATCAAAAGTACCAATTGGTCTTCTGTGTAATACATCTATAATATATACATTTTGAACTGTATTACTGAAATAAAGTAACTTTTTTTCAACGATATTCGATTTTTTTGAGATACACGAGTATATAAGAACAAAAAATGAACACCTAAGGAAAATGATGAGGGGGCGGGGTTATAAATTAGACACACTAATGACAGGTTGGTGCTTAACCCTTTTGTTCATATTTTTGTTACTCGTTTACTTTGTTACTTGTATTTAATTCAGCAAAATTAAGCAATTTTACATTAAAATGCTTTACACATGCTTGCTTCACCTAAATTGCAAGCAATATAAACAACTTACATGGTTTATATTTGCCCTTTACCTTTCTTATGTTACATTTCTTTCAAAAAGTGCTACACATTTTTTTTATTAGTTTTTTAATAAAATGTAAAAGAAAATGAATTAAACTCAAGATATGAGTAGAAAATTTGTTTAGTTTCAAATTTACAAATGAATCAATGTTTATTAGCCCATGGCCAAACATACTGTATGTAATATAAATGTGTGTGTGTGTGTGTGGGGGGGGTGTACAGTGTGTTTTTTACAAAAAATAAGCCAATGCCAATGAGTTTGAGTTAGAAAAAACATTTTTTTAGTAGCATTTGATGAAAAATGAAAACGGGTCCCACAGACCCGAACACCACACAATACAGGAATAGAAAGGACCAAGAAAAAGAGAACCATTACAAATATAAGCTAAGTTCTATCAGCATGTCAGTAATAATTTAGGTGATCATTTAGTTAGCACAGTGCTAACCTGAAGGCCACAGGCTTCCATTACTTGTTAACTACCATGGTTGCTGTGTAGCTTCAATGTAAAAGTAATGAAGCACCAGACACCAAACAGTGAAGCTAAAGAGAGGGGGAGGAGCGGACAACAATGCCTGGACTAAAGGACTAATAAACCAAAGCCTGAATTACAGCACTGACTGCAGCTAGCTCCTCATCAAAGTACTGCAGTTCACACACACACACAAACACTAACACACACACACACACAGGCAAAGCAAAGCAAAGGGAACACACAGCTTAATGCATCAAACAGCAGCAGTCAAGTGGAAGAGACTCGCACTCTTCTCTCTTACCCACTATGCAGATTCATAACACACACACAATCACACACACACAAACACAATCACACACACCTGAGCTGAGTATTAAAGTGGCATAAAATATCTGCTGCAGGATTCCATCCGACAGACCAAATTGGTTTTGCTTTCACAAAGGATGGACCGAGGTCCACTGCTCCCCTGTGGAAACACAAACAAACACACCCATAAACACAGACCACACTTACACACTAATGCACACACACACTCATATCATTGACGATGATATAGAAAATAATACAGTGGCTCATGGCCTGGTGGATTGCAGCTGCGCTCTCTCACAGATAGAGAGAGAGAGAGAGAGGGAGAGAGTTGGGTCTAGCTCATCAACTGAGCAGCTATTTTACAGTATAATATTTACAAGCTGCATTAAATGTTACTCTACATATGGATATTGATATGAATATCAAGGAAACCTTCTGTTCGTACAATGCATTACTTTTTCCCATATTTTTGCATTTTCTTAAAAGTCTTGTGTATATGGATGGAGCAGTATAACTACCCTACACTCTAAGAAATAGAAGTACAGATTTGTACTTAAAAGAGTACAAAGCTTGTCTCTGGGGCTGTACCTTATATTGAGGTACAAAAAAGTACCTTTCAGTGAAAGTCCTTTTTTGTACCCATGGTTTTTGTGCCAGTAAAGATTATAAAGATTATAAACATTATCATCAACTGAATATGGCTCAAAAACTTGATGATCCAAAATTGTCTGGCTTTTAAATAAAAACTGTGCAATTAAAATACATATTGTTTATTAGAACAGTGATACTGAATGTACCTTTGGGCCGAATAAATGGTACAATTTTGTACTTATTAATGTTAGGAATTACTTTGTACTTCAGAGGGCCAGTATTGTACCATTGAGGGTACAATAATGAAGAGTGTACCCTTGAGTACAAAAAAGAACTCATATCGTACCTCTGTTTTTTAGAGTGTAGTTTAAGCTATGGACGGTATGGCCAAAATCTATTTCAAAATCTATTTCTTAGTTCCGTTCAATACGATACAATTCCTATATCGATGTGAACAGTATAAAAGCGACCACGCTTTTGTTTAAATAATCACACACTGATAGAGTCGGGAAATATGGTAAAATATTATATCACAATATTTAAAGACATTTTTAGGAAACACAGTATTTGTCATATTTTGGCGCATCATCAGTGGCGGATTCTGCTATTGTGATATTCAAATGATTTTTACCTAACTTTTGCTGCACATCATTCCATTAAACATATTTTTTACACTCTCTATGTAATGAAATGTACTGATGTAATCCTTGCTATGCTCATAGGGGACACTGGATAAAATTACTGTAGATTTCTGAAACCTTACAAAGTTGGGGTTAAAAACCTTTTTTTAAGGGTTTTTTTTAAGGTTTAAGATTTAATTTTGTTAAGAAAATTGCTTATTAGCAACAGAAACAAACTATCTGAAAAACATGAATCAGTTTTACTGTCTTATTGGAATGAAATGTGAAATCTGCAATGACAGGCCTTTTGAAAAGAAGTCCTTGTGCCCTGTTGGCCACACCTCCACATTTAATGCCTTATTAGAAAGCCTATAATGTTTTCTGGACATTTGATTCAGTAGGATTCAAACAGATTGCATAAAATGTACTTATTAGGACCTATTCTTTCATTTATATTCATAACACTTTTTGACCATAATGAAATCATCATATTGTATCCTTGTATGGCTAAGATTCCCAACCCTCATTCCAATCATCATGTTCTGTAACTTAAAGTCCACTCTGTCCTGTCTCTAGGTGTCTCCTCTGCTGGGAATGATTGCTGGAATGCTCATCCTGCTCTTTGTCCCTGAACCCAAGAGAGGCAGCTCTGACCAGCCGAGCAGCCGCATGAAATCCCGCACCTCCTGGGTCTGCGACATGAAGGCCCTCGGCAAGAAGTGAGTGAAAAGCACATTCTGTTCTCGAGGAAAAAAATAACAGAAGAGCTTTAGAGGTGGGAGGAGAGGAGAAGCAGACCTGAGGTCTCACTTTTTTCTAAAGCTTTAAGCAGAAAGGTGTATGAGTGAAAATTGAGGTGGAGAATCGGGGAATACCTTTACAATAGTCTCTAAAACAGGAATATATACTGTATCTACAAAAAAAATAAGAAACCAATTTAAAATGATAAGTTTCTCTGATTTTACTATGTATAATAATGCAAAGATGTATAAATGTATGTATAAATAATGTAAAGAAAAAAACAATACTAATACGTGTAATACTCAGAAAGAGTTTAGAAATCAACATTTGAAAACTATTTTTAATCACAGCTTTAATGTGTCTTGTCATGCTCTCCACCAGTCTTTTACATTGCTTTTGGGTGACCTTTTGCTGCTCCTGGCACTAAAATACATTCACCATGTTACACGACATAAAGCTTTAGCATTGACAGCTTGCCTAAGGTTGATGCATTTTGTGTTCGTCTCTTCGTCTCTAGCCGGAGTTACGTGTTTTCATCCCTGGCCTCAGCAGCTGTGTCGTTTGCGACAGGGGCTTTCGGCATCTGGATCCCACAGTATCTGTTCAGAGCTCAGGTGGTCCAGAAGACCGCCGTCAGCTGTACCGTCCAGCCCTGCAGCAGCAGAGACAGGTAACGTTCAGTAGTCAGATATCAGTCATAACATTCAGTAAAGACTCCTGTTTACTGTAATGTGATATACCAGCTTTTCTTTTATAAAACTATAGTAATATTCTACACATGTCTACACAATCTTAGAGTAATCTGGACTCTTATTATTGTTTATACTATGATGTACAGTACTTTATTATATAGTGTACTTCACAAATGTAACAAATTACTATAAGATCAATAAGTACAACAGAAGCTCTAAAGAGGGAGGCCGTGTTATAAAAAATTATTACACAAGAGTAAATGGTGTCATTTGTTGTTTTCGCATTTCCTTTATCTATCCAGCCTGATCTTTGGGGCTATGACCTGTGTGACGGGTTTGCTGGGCGTGGTCATCGGCGCCGCCACCACGCGGTTCTGCCGCCAAAAGACGGAGCGAGCCGATCCACTGGTGTGTGCCGTCAGCATGCTGGGCTCGGCCATCTTCATCTGCCTCATCTTCGTCGTGGCCAAGAAGAGCATCGTAGGAGCTTATGTAAGTACCTCTTTAATGAGACGGGGGGATGGTCTTTTTTGCAGTGGGTGGGAAAAATTAGGCAGCTATCAAAATTATGATAGCTAGACAACTATTTCAGAATATCTCCAAGCTGCCAGGTGGTTCTTGTGGTGTTTTCTGGTATGCAGGGGTCAGTACAGTACTGAACCTACGAAAAGTGGTCCAGGGATAGAACAGCCTGTGTGCTACTGGTGGGGTCCTGGGTCCAAATGATTTGAAAGATCAGCAGGGTACCTTCAGGTTACCGTCTTGTGGAGTTTACGCCTCAAATAGGCAGATCTGTTGAGATGGCACAAGGGGGACCTAGTCAATATTAGTCAGGTGGTATTAATGTTATGGCTGATCAGTGTATACCTCACAGTTTCCATGCAAAACCAGGCGTGTCAGGCTATTTTCCCTGTTCTAACCCATCTCATTTAATGACTTTATCTCATCACCAAGCCCACTGAAGCTGAACTGAGTCTCTCACAGCCAGCACAAACACTGAACTCCGCCTTAAACATACCACTTAAGCCAACCACAGCCCAGCAGCTAGCAGCCAGCAGTAGCAGTAGCAGTGACATTAGCGGTCAGTGAAGTTGGGACAGAACTCATTGAGCTGTGCTCAGTGTCTCCCTGTGGCTTCTTCTCATCAAACATTGAGCAGTGATGCGCTGAGGCACTTTACACTAACTCCTTACTCAGTGGATACCCAAAATAAGGTCATCCTGAGCTGAGCATGGTAAAGCCTTCCATTATTGATTGGCTGTCCTCTCTTGCCTCTGTAACGACCTGAAACTAAAGGTTCAGGGTTTAATTTTTTCATTATTACATGTTTACTACTAATAACAGTATGATAGAGGTGAGGTTAAGAGCTTAGTCTGATATTATGGCTCTTGAGTTTTTATTGTATTCCATTTATATGTGTTTATTAATATGGACAAACAGTAAAAAAACACTTAACAATTTGTTAACAAGCCATTTTGTTGGCCACACTGCGATGCTCTTTGCTATCTTACACCCTGTCAACAATCAAATTTAACACCTTGCGCCCGTGCCATTAAAATAACATCAGAGTTTAGGAATAAATCTACACTGATGGGTGTGTTGGTCTGGAAGTGAGGTGTGTTCAGGTAAATTTCTGGCGTGTTGCTATCTTGGTGGTGAAAAACACAGGTGCACCACTGACTGAAATGAACTTAGACAACAGTCCATCGTCAAGTCCATTTTTATAGGTGCGCCCAACGTGTGTACGTGCTGCAGAGCACAAACTCGACTTTTAACTCAACAATGAAAAGAATAAAGAGTAAAATAATATTTGTTTTGTTAAATGAGCTGCAAGCGTACCTTCACAGTATAGTCATATTCTATTGGCAGTATTTTACAATAGAGACTAGACAAGCTTTCTTTGTTCACATTTGCCCATCTGAGTAAGCAATTGGTGCTAGCTAAATGCATTAATTAAAATGGGTATCCATAAACATTTGGACAAATTTAACATACACAGTTAAAAAATTGTCATATCACTTTCTGGGGTGAAATTACATAAAAATGGCTAAAGCATCTCCTATCACAACAGATTAAAATCTTGACTTAAGTTAACTTTTTTGCTTTCTTAACTTAAGTTGAAATAAGTCTTTATAAATGTTTATATCAGCTGTCATGAAAGGCTTATGTAGGTGATATGTAGCCTTATGGATGGCACCCTACAATAAAAAGTGTTACACATAGGGATGCACTGAATATCCTGCAACTATTATTATTATTATTATTATTATTATTATTATTATTATTATTATTATTATTATTATTTATCCAAAAATAAAAAGCACTATCAATTTAAAAGCCTAAGAGAATAATTTATATAAATAATGATTCAATCATTTAATTTATATATATATATTTTATTAACAAATTGTAGTTTTGTAATGGCTTTTTCTTTAAAAAGACAGCAATACATTTGGGCTATTTTATTCATTCAGTGGTAAAAAAAAAAGTCAAAATTAATTAATAACCCGTAAAAAAACATTCAGTATTAAAAAATTGAGTTTTATTTTCAGTGTTTCACATATTTTATTATGGGGCATCCCTAGTAACACAATATTATAGAAACTTTACATCCTAAAATGAAGTACACCTGAAAGGCCCAATTTTGTATTCACCCCTCTACACTCCATAGCATCTCCATAGCATTTCCATTATAAAAACATACTGGTAGCTTTATAAAGTGGAGCTACTGAACCCCAGGCCACATTTCAGCACACATTTCTGCCCCATTAACCCAAACAATGCCCATATGTTAAAATACAGGAAGCACAGCCCTATTATGACCTCTGTGTACGCCCTATACATCAGTACAACAAAGAAAAGTATAATATTCTATATTATTTCAAACAGTCTGAAATGCTCTGGTTCCTGCTGACGGGTGCTGGTGTGTGAAAATGCTGGCAGTTGTTTGCTTGTTTAATGAGAACACTAACCAGGAAAAGGGTGCAGTTTTTACCAGGCAGCTGCAAAACAATGGAGCATGGCAATTTTTATTATTTATTTTTTCGGACTGACCACTCAGACAAAGGGGAAAACTTGAGTCGTGCGAGAAAACAAACAATACAGTCGGAACAGCACCGTCAATGCTTTACTAATGCAGAGTTCCCATACGAAAATATGCCTGTGATTAAAGGGCTTGATATTAAACATATTTTTAGCCACACTTAATAATGAGATCAGCACTTGAGAAGCAGTTTCTCAAGTGCTGTTATTCAGTTTTGTAGGCAACTGAAAGTTCCTGGAGTTTTTTTTTCCTGTCTTTAAACAATAATATGCCAGAAGTCATGGGACAGGACCTAGTATTGTGTCCCATAGCTTTTGCTTTTCCCATAGCTTTTGCTAGGTCTGGTAGGTTCATCAAATTATTTTAATGAATAGAATTACTGATTTTATGCAATTTTAAAAAGGGGTTAAAAATTTACCATAAAGTAAATTTGACATTGTAAATTTCCCCATTGTGGGATTAATAAAGGATTATCTTATCTTATCTTATCTTATGAAGGGATTAAACATTTACATATAGAAGCTATAGATGGTAATCTCAGTAGATAGACATTTGTTTTTGTCTGAAAACTGTAATAAACTAATTTATGTGGCTGTAAGTTCCATATTTTACTCTTTTTCTAAACCGAAACACAAGGAGGTAAGGTTTACACAGTGTTTAATATAAAAGCTGCGTAAAATGTTAAAGGGGGCTGCTTAATATTTGTAAAAAATAAATAAATAAATACATAAACAAAAAAATGTTATATTAAATGTAAAGGAAACAATAGCTTGTATATTATGTATAAAGAATATTGAGATTTTATTATTATTACTATATTAATTATTATTATTATATTTTTTTTACAATATCACTTAGCCCTAGAGTGTCAATATATACTGCTATCCCAGGGAAGTGTACCATACCTGAGCAAGAGCTTAAATGTACTATATATAATATGACAGTTTTTTTCTAGTTTTTTTTTAATATACTCAATTATAGTAATTCACTTTTATTCCAGATTTATTTCCCAGTTCTCACTGTAATCACATTTGTAACCATAATGCGTAGTGCATAATGTAATATGATATCACAGCTGATAAGATCCTCTAAGATCCTCATACCTCACTAAAGAAGATCTTATAGTACTTAATAGCAGCTTCTGGAATTTTCCATCTGACTGTGCAGCTGTAATCGGATCCATATTGAGGATGATAAATGGGAGACAGAGAAGGCAAAACTTCAAGTAGCAGAGGAAGTGTGATGGCGACAGATGTGGAGTCTGAGAATGCGACGGAGAGAAAGAGCGAGAGAGATAGAGAAAGAAAGAGAGAGAGAGAGAGAGAGAGAGAGAGCTCCAGCAGAGACAGCTGCCATCTTGTCTGCAGACCCCGCTGATCAGACTTCAGACTTTAACCACAGTCCAGCAGGATTACACTCTCACTGTGTCAGTCACGCTGTCTGATCCTTAACTATAACACACACACACACACACTTCCATACACTCACTAACATTCCTCTCAGGCGTACAGAAAGAC
Source organism: Astyanax mexicanus (assembly GCF_023375975.1). Lineage (NCBI taxonomy): Eukaryota > Metazoa > Chordata > Actinopteri > Characiformes > Acestrorhamphidae > Astyanax > Astyanax mexicanus. The sequence continues at coordinate 15,051,704 of NC_064408.1, forward strand.
AAGCGACTTAAAGACAGTCTCCTCCATACGCGTGTGCCCCAGTGATGTCAGTTTCCCATCTCACAACAGTTCTCCTTACTTTACTTCAGATACTTTAGGACATGATTTAGCACTTCATGAATGATATAATCCAAATGTTCACTCTATGACATATTAAATTAAACAATATAACAATGATTACATTCAGTATTAATATGTTTATAGGTAACACACTAAGCACTGTTTGGTAGAATCATGCTGGAGCACGATTCTGCCCCATCCCCACTCCCCTGCTGGCCTGCACTCACACTGCGTTTAAACAATCCGTGCCCGAGCACGCTGACGTCATTACTCACTGCTCTGTGGGTTTGCCGGTGTTGTGCCAAATTCAGCACTCTCGGAAGCATGTCTTCCCTATATGTCACGCCAACAGGCATATCCATCAGGTCAGTACATGATTCATGTACCTCTATGGGACATGGCAAAAGTCATGGGACATGAAGTCATAGCGGCTCAGAAGTGGAGTATAGGCTGAAATTTACCGAATTAACCTAAACTAATATGTATTTTAGCCTTAATATGAGTGTACAATGAAAATTATGAATATAATCAGCCCCTACACACTCACTCACATCCCCACTGCCCAAAATATACTATAGGGACATAACAATACAAAGCATCATGTATTATATCTATGTGTTGTAAGATGGTATCGTCACTTGATTTAAAACATAATATTTATATATAAACTTTTTATGATATGTCTCGAAAACAGAGTCTCCAAAACTTTAAAACCTTTAATAGAAGTATACTGTATGTTAAAGCAATTTATTCTAAGTCATTTTGAGCATTTCTATTGGTCGATTCATCATGAAATTTGGACACAGTGTAAAGAACAAGATTCACATTATGTCAAAAGGAAAAAAATGTCAAAAATTGAGCTGTAAGAATTTCTGCGTGACAGCAACGCTATGCCCTGGACTCTGAACAGACAGGCTGCTGTCAGACACAGGCCGACCGCCTCCCTCCAGAACGCTCGCCCATCTGACCCCAAACACACTAACCACTCACCAGGCCTGCCAGCTGCTGCCAGCCGTGTCTGCAGCTCAGAGCCACTCTCTGTCACGCCACTTAGGAAACTCAATACTTGCATTTTAATTCACCGTTAAGCAACGACGGACTGTCCCGAGAAGCAGACGCAGCTGAGCGGCTGTTACTCGCTGTGAGAACATGTTTAATTTTCTCCAGAGACTGAAGAATCTACTGTTGAACGGAGAAGTTTATTCACCATCAATCATTCAGAGCTTCGTTTTGGGTGATTTCTGCCACTGTTTTATGGCCTGGAGGAAAAATACAGCCTCGGTCACTCCCGAAAAAACGAATCTCACGCTCCAGAATGATGCGGTTGCAGCGTAATAGCATGCCTTTATGGTCCAGAACAGTTCTGTGGCTTTTTCTTTTCTTTGATTTGAGAGAAGTTTCATCGTTGACCTACAGTGAGCTGACGACATCGCTATATATTCTACACTGAAAGAATTAATGGTGTTTTACTGGAACGATGATTAACTTCACATACTCTCTCTCTCCCTTTCCCTCTCTTTCCCATCAGATCTGCATCTTCATAGGAGAAACGCTGCTCTTCCTGAACTGGGCCATAACGGCGGACATTTTAATGGTACGTATCGGGAAGCCTGTATTTATCCCTCAGGCTAAAAGAGAACAAACTCTCTCTCTCTCTCTTTTTGAGAGGCTGGTCATCTTCTCAAGCCAGTTTCTTATATGCAGTGGTGGTGTGTGTGAAAGAGAGTGAGAGAGAGAGAGAGAGAGAGAGAGAGAGAGAGAGAAAGAGAGTAGGGCTGCTGCAGGCTGGGTGGAGCTCTGGCCGTAATTGCCGCCTCTGATTGAGCTTAATGTGAACACCACTCGCGGAAAATAACATGGAATAACAGTTTCAGGAGAGGCCGTGTTTTCGTGTGTGTGAAGGCTGTGAGCGAGTGAGGGATGGAGGGATGAATATAAGAGCAGACTGAATAAAAGGCAGTTTGAATTAGGGCTGGGCGATATTGTAAAAATGCCGTTTTTATGATAGACAGTACTAATTGCAATATTTTGATGAATAAAAAAGGCAGTTTTTTAAACTGCTATGCTGATAATATAAAAGAAGCATAAAGAGACTGCTGTGGTAGGTCAATATTGCAGAATTGTACAGAAACATGAGGAGAACTGTTGTGCTCGCTTCATCAAAGTTACATAGTGCAGTTAGCAGCATTCCAAAGGTCAAAGGCAACAAAAACAGGGATACTATTGTCCCTATTACAGTAAATGGAGTATCACAAATACTTCTGAAGACAGAAGGTTCTTTTGTAAATCGAAAATTAAGTATCTGAACATTTGTAGTGTTTTTATTCCTGTGATGGAAGCAAGGGAAATAGGGAGGAAAAGAGAAAAAGAGAGAGAGAGAGAGAATTGGGGAAAGAGTAAGAGATAGGGATAAGGTGTGAAAAAGAGGTAGATTGAGGAAAAGAAAAAGAAGGTGTAGATAAGAGAGAAAGGAAAAAGAGAGGGAGGAGGAGGAAAGGACAAAATGAAAGGTGAAAGATAGGGAATAAGGTGAAAAAGAGAGTAAGAAGGAGGAACGAGAAAGGGAGAGTACCAGAAAAAGTGTAAGATAAAGAGAAGGAAAATATTCAATAGTAAAGGTGAGAAATGTGCAGAAAGAAGGGAAAAAAATGAGCAAGAGAGAGAAACATAGAGAAAACAGTGTACGGGGAAAAGAAATATGGAGAGGTAGAGAAGGAAAGTAAAGAGGTTGTGAGATGTGAAGAAAGAGAAAAAAAGAGAGAGGGAAGGAGAAAAGAGTGAGAAACAGAGGAGAAATAAAGGCAGACAGGGTGTGAAATAGACAGAAAGACAGATAAAGAATTTTGAAATCATGTGGAGGAGGGCAGAGGGAGACAAAAAGGAGGTGAGAGATAAAGAAAACTAAAAAAGAAAAACAAGAAAAAGGGAGAGAAAGAGAGATAGAGAGAGACAAATAGGCAGAGGTAAGAGAGTTCATAAAGTTGACTGATCTAAGTGAAATAGGACTTCCTGCAAACTAAGGGACCAGCTGACCTCTTATCCTGTCCAGTGATCACACACACACAGCGGAGAAAGTGTGTGTGTGTGTGTGTGTGTGTGTGTGTGTGTGTGTGTGTGTGTGTGTGTGTGTGTGTGTGTGTGTGTGTGTGTGTGTTTGTGTGTTCAGGGGTTATAGAGTGCAGTGTTTAAGAGAGACGTTAGCATTGCAGTGTCAGGCTCCACTCAGCTCCTGCACACCTGCACACACTCTAACTCAGACTGACAGCACTGGAAGTGGACGGCAATGAGGGAAACAAGCTCTGCATGATGAAGCACTCCTGACAATTTTGTATTTCTGCCGCTGGAATGAGCTGTAGAATTGTTTTATTTTATATAGCTTAATTTAATTTAGATCTGCCACTATTGGTTATGGTAGTATGCAAGCAATCCATACATGATTTTGATGAATATCTGAGAACATAAAACTACTGTTATTTGACCAAATACTGTAATTTGTCAAAACAATTCATTGTTAATACATCCAGAAGTATTGGTTGGATTGCAGTGCTGATCATAAGGAAGATAAAGCCAAGAGAGCGCTGCCACTATGATCACAAAGAGATCGCCGGTTCGAATCCTGTTCATGTAGCTTGCCATCAGCTGCCGGAGCCCTGAGAGAGCACAATTGGCCTTGCTCTCTCTGGGTGGGTAGATTGCGCTCTTTCCCCACATCACTCCAAAGGGTGATGTCGATCAGCACAAGGCTGCGTCTGTGAGCTGATGTATCGGAACCCAGTCGCTTCCAAGGATGGCCATGCCATAGTACATCTGGGTTCAAGGCAAGCTCTTTTGATGGCAGCAGTATGTGGATGAGCATTGTCCTTTTTGAATAGGTACTGTAAAAGAATAATTTGATAAAACAGCTTTATTAAAAACCCACCAAAGCAATTTAATACACTGTTTGGCTTTAAAACTCCATATGAATTGGTTTATCCATCAGGCTTTGACTTTTTACTGTAAGAGAGACGAGTAGGAGAATCTTAAATATGCATTAATTATCGTGCATAATTGACACCTTATCGTTGGTGAATCCCTGGTAAGGTCAATTTGTATTGATTATTGCTTTGAAATGAAGTCAATTATTTGGCTAATTTGCAGCTGTAGTCTCAGAGGCCTAATATTATTAGCCTTATAAATTGTACACAATCTAAAATTGAAATTAAATTATGTTAAAATATAGTTTACATACATGTGATTTAATATTATAACAAGTATGAGATGGATATGAAAAGAGCATCATTAGCACTATTAAATTCCTATGCATACTAACCTCTACATCCTTTGTGTGTCTCTCCATCTCTTTCTCTCTTTTCCTTATGTCTCTCTATCACTCTCTCTCTCTTTCTGCAGTACGTTGTCATACCAACCAGAAGAGCCACTGCGGTAGCCTTTCAGGGTTTCACTTCTCATTTACTGGGGGATGCTGGGAGTCCGTATCTAATAGGCCTGGTAAGTAAACCACCCCCTCCCCTTCCATTACACACACACATACACACACACACACACACACAAACAGGGCATCCCCCACCTCCCCCCGTGCGCTGAAACACCACGAGAATGATTGATCATGTTTAAATGGCTTCACTCAGTCAGTCCAGTGTGGCACTGCAGTAGTGCAGTAATGCAGTAGTGCAGCAGTGCTCAGCCCCAGTGCTGGTGACCCCTCACGCTGCACATTTCTGCTGTTTCCCTGCATTTCCTTGCTCTAGCACATGACAGCCAGCTCACAGATGGCGTGATAATGAGGTGGTGGGTTGTATGAGGCAAACTAGAGGAGGGGAAAACACAAAAACCTTCCAAGCATCAAAGCATGGGCTCTCCCCATGCTTTAGAAAAACCCTCCAGTGGTGAATTCTACAGTCAGTGTTTCAGGGAACCACCATGTGTACTGTATTCTAATGCTGGGTTTTTTTGACTGTATACAAGAGACCACTTAATGATGATGTTTTTCATTGATTTGATGAGATGGATTATCACAAGCTATCAAACCAAGCTGAACTGCTTGATTTTTTGCACCAGGAGTGGAATAAAGTTATCCAAAAGCAGTGTGTAAGACTGGTGGAGGAGAACATGCCAAGATGCAGGAAAATAGAATAGAATAAAACAACAATGTTCATTTAACTCGAACATATACCTATAGAGAACTGATTCAGAAACTGAAGTTGGTCTCTTAATTTTTTCCATAGCTGTATCATTGAAAACATATCCAATGAAAACACGTATCTCCAAAACAGCCACTTTACAGAAGAGAGATAAAACCTTCTTAGCTTTCAATGGAAGTCAGTGTAAAAAGAAGACAGTGGACAGTGACGATATATACAGTATTGACACAGACTCGCAGATCAATACTGATCGGTACAAATCTTTGCTTAGCAACCTGAACAAATAGGTTTGTTTTTTAGTGGATTGGGGTAAATAAGCTCTCACATGGTCTTTATGAAGTAAATGATAAATTATTTTTTCTATTATTTGTCTAAAATTGATGTTAAAGCTTCTTGATGTAATGAGCTTTTTTAGTTTGACACTGTAATTTGAGTTGCTAATGTACAACAGCTATAAAAATATTGAAACAGATTGGGTAGCATTGCATAGCATAGCAATGTTTATATATTGACGTAGGATCCATAATGTCTTAAATTAATGCCTCAATTAATAATTAGTTGATACATTCTGTCGTACATAAAGTTAATTAGTGAATCTCTGTTGTAAAGTGTTAGAATAATATTTAAATGTTCTGGTTTATACATATACAGTGCATTGCATCTTTTTGCCAGTAAATTAAGATATCACTATGTAGCACTATGTACTTTTGCTTACCATGCACTGTGCAGAGTGAAGTTATTGTGAGAAATAAAGCAAAGGCTTCAGGGTGTGTTATAAATAAAAAAGGCTTTTTAACAAAAGCAGGAGTTGTGCTCTCCTGTCCTAGAGTGCCAGTTCTCTTTCCAGTAAAACCTCCACCCAGAGGGCATGCAGATTCAGCTATTGTGAAAGCCACTTACTGGCACACTCAAGGACATAAATACACAGAACCGTTCCCCCCGGCCTCTTTGAACACCTCTGGCAGACAATAGCCCCTCATTCCACACCTCTTACACCCCCCGTGTTATTGTGCTTTCTCTCAACTATCAACGGAAAAGGTGGACTGGTTAAATCTCCGCGTTAAGCATTGGAGTATGACCAGCCAATCAGATTCTGCTCATAATATAATAGGAACGGGCATAGCTGGTGAACCAGTACGTCCACCAGTGCAGGAAATCACCCGCAGCAATGGGCCAGACTTCCCCTCTAACCGACTGCCGTTCGGCGTTCCTGGCATTCTGCAAAGGAATGTCAGAAGCTTTTCCAAACTAAACAGTAACTCCAGTACCCGCTCCTGACAGGTTCATAACCCCTGCCTTGCATGGTACTGACCTGGGAGCTTGTCCTGAGGTCTGCTCTATTGTTCTGCTCACTCTGCCTTTTAAAGTTCCTTCCCTTTTACAGCGTAACAGATGTATTTATATACTTTACACACTTATAAACCGTTAATATGAAAATGCATATAAAACACATAAAAAGAGATACGAAATATAAGAAAGATATTTGAGATGCACAATATGATGAGAAGGTGCGTAGGATTACAAAGTGAGCGTCTATTTTCTGGTCTATTTTCATACATAAGGCGCACCGGATTATAAGCCGTATTAATGAACATTAGTAAGGATGCCTACATCGAAATGAGGCATCTAAGTAAGCTTAGATCTCCAATATTTTCTCTGTGAGTAAGTTTTCAGTAAAGTTTCTCCAGCACTAAGGCTGGGTGCAGCAGCATGAGCATTAGCCGCTAACCACAATGTTAACAATGTTAATCAAGGTTCCTCAATCTACCGTTATTTAGCGACACTTGCGTCCCGTTAACGCTGCGGTTAGCAGCAGCTAATGCTAATGCTGCTGCACCCAGCCTTAGTGCTGGAGAAACTTTACTGAAAACTCACCCTTTCACCTTACCAATCAGCAAGAAACAGGCCTAACCAAGGCTACAAAAAGGCCCTAGTAGATTAATAGTAGTTCATTAGTAGTTCAATGCCTACACACAATAATTTCAGTCATTTATAGACATTATTAGACCTTATATAGCTAATACCATTGAGGATCAATCAAGTCTAAATTTATTTATTAATTTATTCAACAATAAATTTGAATGAATGCAATTATTTAACAAATTTGGAAAATTGTACAAAATAATCCTATTAGTTTATATGATTATATTGTAAAGTGAACTTGAGCTTTACAGTCTGCTGCGTTATGTGAAACTACACCTTTTTAGCTTTTTAGAAGGGTGTAGTTAATATTGTTGTTGTGCTATACAGTATAATGTAATGAAAAGTAATTGAGTAATTCATTATGTTGACATTTAAGTGGTAGGTTCTAGTCTGCTCTTCTTTAGACTGCTTGAAAGTGTCACTTTCAAAATTTGGGATAAAATATGCCAGAAGATCTAAATATATATATATATATATATATATATATATATATATATATATATATATATTTTTTTTTTTTTTTTTTTTTAGAAAAAAGTTTCATTCGAAATCAGAACAACTTTTTTTTTTTAATAAAATTCAAATTAAATATGTTATCTACTAATTATGAACACAAATGGTATACTGGTATATGGTATATAATAAGTTACCCTCATTCACGCACAAACACTTCAGCTTTCCAAGTAAGAAAAATGCATGTCTGTTCACATCTATCCACAATGAGCTCTTTGTACAGCACAATCTCTCATCATATTGGAATGACTAGTAATTTTAGGAATCTCAGTGTTTATGATTAAACAGGCCCCGAGGTCAGCTAATACTTTTACTGTAATAGAGCCCATTCTGCTGTTGCTTCTCCTTCCTTTCTTTTATTATTAGACTGTAACATGAAAAACTGCATGTTTACATATTTTATGTAATATTTTATGTATTGCTTGGTCCCAAAACAAGCCCAGAAGGATGCTCATAATGTATTTAGAGAAAGTGCTTGCTGATGAGGCAGTCTGCTGATAGTGCCAGCTCACTGAGCAATTAGCTCCAGAACACGAAGGCTCTTATCAAAACCCCAAAGCATGCACTGCTTCCCTGCGGTAACATGCTTTTTAAGTGTGACAACAAACAACCAGAAGGCCAAAAATAACAAAGCAGAAAACACAGATAAGTCAGAGCCGGCCGTTTGGTTGTTTTCTTGGCTTTTGTCTCACAAAGGCCTGGACTCGGGCCATCGAATACCTCGATTACATAATGCGCTAATAATGTCAGATTTCCTGACGTTTCAGAGAAGATTGAGTATGCATTGTTGCACCTTCCACCACCTCCTGAACCTGACAGCTCAGGAACCTTCAGCTCTAAATAGGCCTGTCTGATTTGACAGGTATGTTTTGAGGTGCCCTGTGGATGGGTCAAAGGCCAAGTTCACAGTGGCTGCGGTTCCACCTAGCCGATACATTCCATTGAACTGCTCAGGCACAACGCAGCAGGTTGACGTTAATTGAAAAGCACAGGATGACTCGATCACGACATCACCACCATCACCCCTGCTGCTGCTGCTGTTGCTGTTGCTGCTGGTTCAGGAAGGTCCGTAAAGCCTGGTGTCACTGTGTCAGGGCCTCTGGCTATCGCTCAGCTGGTGACCCAGCAAATCATTGTTAGCGATGCTTCAGGAGAGAATTGTCTCCTTTCCCTCAGATAAAACTGAGGCCGAAGCTTCGCACCTATCAGGTCTGTCAGAGGCCGGAGAGAAGCCTGCGTCAACCATGACTTGACTGTTTCATGCCAAAGGTCTAGCAGCCTGGTGTGAGTGGACTGATGACGCACAGAGCACACAAACTGCATCGAGACTGCGGGCAAAAAAATGCAGAAAAACAGTGTGCTTAGAATAGAAAAAGCACATTACTGTGATCAGTTCTTAACAACCGCAAGGTAATGCTCCGATGAGATGAAGAGCGTACATCCATTCAGAGAACTGTTATGGAAGAGCCAGGCACAGAACACACATAATTGTGTGTATTACTTGATCATATGGAAAGTATTTGAGCAAAAATAATTCTAACTTAAGTATAGTAGACACATGAACCTAGAAGTCTGGTAAGCAATTTAACTCAGTTTAACATGTTTTAAGCCAAATGAGCTATCCTATACCGGACTTAAATTCGGACACAGCAGTGCTGCTGGAGTTTTTAAACACTGTGTTTAATCACTCACTGTCCTTTATTAGATACTTCTACCTACTGTAGCTGCTCCACCTTGTAGATAAAGTAAAGTCAGAGACAGAAGCTCTGAATCTGTTGTTACACACAGTTTGTGTTGATCATCTTCTGGCCCTTTATCACTGATCACATAATGCTTCCCTCAGGAGCATATGCTGGTAATTTTCTGGTTGGTGGACTATTCTTAGTCCATCAGTAACACTGAGGTGTTTAAAAACCAGCACAACACATACTAACACCTCATTCACCACCACCATGACTGTGCAGACACTGCAGTGCCGAGGCTCTGTGGTGTCCTCACCATTGAAGAACAGGGTAAAAGAAGGACTAGAGTCTGTTTCTAGATTGCAGTTCCTGCAGAAACTGCGAGTGTGATTGCAGTGCTGATTCGTGGCTGGTTGCTATGGTGTTGCTAAGTGGTTGCTAAGGTGTTGCTATGCTATCTTTGTTGGTTACTAGGATGTTGCTAAGTGGTTGCTATAGCGTTGCTAAGTTGTTGCTTTGGTACCCATAGAGGTTGCTATGGTGTTGCTAAGTGGTTGCTAAGGTGTTGCTAAGCGGCTGCTAGGTCATTGCTGAGGTGTTAATAGGTGGTTGCTAAGGTGTTGCTATGGTATCTTTGGTGGTTGTCATGGTGTTGCTAAGTAGTTTCTAGGTGGTTGCTAAGCTGTTAGTCTTCGTATCTCAAAAATTGAGATACATTCATTTTCAATGGAAAAAGGGGAAAAAACGTATGTCTAAAAGCTGTTGAAAGCTGTATACAAGCCCACCATTCCCGATAAGGACACACATTTTAACCTTGGAATGTTGGAGTCGATATTTCGAAAATTGCGGCCCAAGTTGCAAAAATTGGTGGAATAATAATAAAATACAAGAAGAAGAAGAGTTAAGAAGAACAATACAGTCTACTGCGTCTATTGCCTACTGCAATCACACTTATTATATAACTAAAAGTGCTGCTATATGATCAGTGGAGCTGATAAAATGGGCTGTGACTGTAATAACAAGAAGGTGGTTTTAATAAATTGGCTGGTCAATATATGCTGTTCATTTGCATTAGTAGAGATGGGATATTCAGACGAAAAGCTCCAAAAGGAAAATGATTAGCAGAAATTGGCTCATTTCATTTTTTAGTGGGGAAAATAAACATTCCTAATATCCCAGTTGAATTACATGCCTGTGTGTGTGAACAGCCCTGCTCGGCATTGTGGGTGGTGTAATGATGTAATCACGTCAAGAATAAGCTATCAGCAGTAATCTACCACAGAAGAAACATTATTCTGAAATGTAATTAGACACGCGCTAGCTCCATAATCTCAGCCTAGGCCTCCATTTTGTCAGTAGAAATAGCTAAACGCTAATGTGATTTGGCAGCCTACCTGAGACAGCCTCACATACAGCACACACACACACACACATATACACACACACATACAATTCCAAGTTCACACACTGTACCTCACTGTCAGCACGCACCACAGTCTCCCCTTTTTAGACTCAGCAGTCCTTCCCACCCCAGGAGAGATATGCGTTAGTGCTGAGGCTAACACATTAGCGAAACATGGACTCCTGAGTGCCCTTCTACTTTTAGGGTGAAAGAGAGGATACGAGTGCCCTTCTTTAATATCATTTCATTGGTCTGTCTGTACGTGTGGCACACAATTCTTTAGAACATGTGCTTTAGATTATGGTGGCATGCTAATGTTGGTACGGTACCAGTCTAAAGTTTGGATACACCTTAAAGTCAGTGTTTTTTTCATTAATGTAGTAGCATCTCTTGCTTAGATGACAGCTCAGCTTTGCACATCTTAGCATTTTCTCAGTCAGATTTATGAAGTAAAGTCACCAAGAATTAATTTCAGTTTTAATAACATTGAAAGTATCCTCAAGTGCAGTTGAAAAGACATTCATAAACATTATGATGAAACTGGCTCTCATCAGGATCGCCCCAAGAAAGGAAGACCAAGAGTACCTCTGTTACATTGGATAAGTTTTTAAACCAGTACCCCAGATAAAAGCCAACATGTAACAGTATTACTTTACTATGTAGGAAAAAAATAAAAACTTTGACTAAAAAGTTGTGTCCAAAGTTTTTACTGGTGCTGTATATTAACCTAATATAAAAATCATGTCCTTAATCCCCTACTGAGAAGCACAGCTCAAGGCCAGCTTTCTCTGTTAGATTGATTTGGATTGTCTAAGGTGATCTTCAATGGTCAAGGTGGTTAAAATGCTGGATATACAGACGAAAACATGATGCCATATACTGGTAAAGTAGCTTATTGCATTACAATTTTGCTTATGCTTGGTCAGCTTGGTCTTCCAATGCTGGTCAACTCAAACAATGTCACTTACTTATTGGTCATGGGCTAAGTTGGTCAAGTAAAAGTGTTACAAAGAATTGAATTAAAATATGGGTTCTTTATGGGTTCTTTAGTGCAGCCAATGGTCCACTAACTAAATAAACCATTTGTACACATAAATAGTTCATATCCATATTCAAATAGTTCTTTATATACAATGAACATATATGGAATATGGTTCCTTAATTATGGTTTCCACTATTGTTTTAAGCCAGATAATCAGATGGTTCTTCGTGCCCACTTATGTGGGGTTTGTATGGGTAGACCAATTAGGAACCAGAGAATTTGCTCCACAGATGCCATGTTGGCCCCATATATGGATGGATGCATCCCAGTGACAGTCAGTGACGGTACCAGGAGGGCTTAAATCTAGGTTCTAGCTGGGTTGTGCACTGCCTATAGGGCCTAGATTGGACTTATTTATGATAAAGGTGGACTGTAAAGGTTAAAAGCCCAACTGGGTCTCACCTACATCTTACCTAGCCTAAATTGCACCAATGTGAGCTCTACATAAACAAAATCCAATTGATTTCTTTTGTGATATCATTCAAGGAACCCTTTGGAGCTTGTAGTTTATTTTTAGAGTTTGGAGATTTTGGAGTGTATAACTTTTTTTTCCTGCTTACTCTGCATATTACCCTGAAGAGTGTGATCTGGACAATACATAGATTATGAGATTACTACTAGACTACTGTGTAAACCTGAGCATCACCTTTATGTGTATTCAGGCGTATTCTAACAGGGAGGATGTGCAGGCTACCCAGGCACTGATCAATACCTTAATCATGCTAAAGTGAGCCTATTATTGATCAGGCGATCTGTTTATGACATTTGCACACTGGCCATTACCTTAAGCCTCCATTGCACAAGGATATTGCACTGACATTCTTGAAGAATTGCTAATGTGGTTCAATCCTTGAACTCTATATTTGGGCATTGGCCTCGAGGATGACTAGCAGCATGCTTTGCCATTGTTTCCTAATGCAAGTGTGTGTGTGTTTGTGTGTGTGTGTGTTCTTGCAGATATCAGACGCTCTGCAGAAGAGCTACGCTACGTCAGTGCTCTGGCAGTTCCTGAGCTTAGGCTACGCCCTCATGCTCTGCCCCTTTGTCATCGTCCTGGGGGGGATGTTCTTCCTTGCCACCGCCCTCTTCTACCTCGACGACCGCGACAAGGCCGAGTCACAGTGAGTGCCTTTAACTTGACTCATCACAATGACATCATCACATAATACAGATATAAAATTATAATGAACAAGAGTGCCAGTTAAAGCACATATCTTTCCATTCCATTGACCGCCTTCATTGTAACCAAGCTCTACAGACCAGGGCTATCATTTCTCATTCTTTACCACATAATGGGAGTCTAGAAAAATGGCTGTTGCTAGGCGATTGTGGCGACGTTGGCCGCCCTCGTCTGGAATGGCCTCAGGTGGAGCTGGCTAATCCATGAGGATGACGGAGATTAAAATCCGCTTCTGTCCAAACAAAGAGATTCTGCACCACATAAATGACATGCCCCGGGTAGTGCAGGGTAATCACCTACAGTATTAGAGGTCAGGTTCTCAACCAGGACAAAGAACTCCTTCAAGAACGAGTCTGGTTTCAGGGTAAATGGCGGCAAATGAGACTCTGAGTAGACTAAGACCCAATACCATCAAAGAGCCACATTTAGATTTAGAAAGGACCTTCTAATTTAGGGTTCTTTAGTAGAGCCAGTTTTTTTTTTTTAATCACCATACATTATAATTATATTAGTAATTATTCTACAAAAAAATGCTAAATAACCTTTAAACTGGAGACAAATGGTTCTACTTATACTCAAAAATCCTATACTATAAAAACAGTTGTATCTGGATCTCTACAGAAATGGCAAAATCTTGTGCTATGCTATTAAATAACTACATTTAGTTCTTCAAAAAACCTGTATAAATGGTTCGTTGCCCAGTTTAATGGTCAAAATGATGGAAAAAGGAAAACTTGATTGGTTTGGTTCTTTGCAGAATTTTTTGTAAAGTTCGCTATTCCATTTTTTCCAATAACTCATTTTCACTACTGTAAATCTATTAGAAGTATTAGAGGTCAGATTGTTAACAAGCCAGGGCAAAGAGTACTAAGAGATCGACTCTGATTGTAGGGTAAATAGCAGCAAATAATCTGTACAGTATAAACCAGTATAGTTTTAGAGGTCAGGTTCAGGTTTCAGTTATAGTGCCACCAAAAGTGACTGTGAACAGCAGTTCTAGTGCTAAAGACAGAAGTTCTAAGACCAGAAGTCACAGAGCTTCTTGTAACCACTCCAGCAGGGTGGTCAGACAAGTTCATGCTCCAGGAATTCAAGGGCGACGTTTTGTGTAGAAAAAGCAAGAATCATGCACAAAGAGCTGTATGTCAGCTAAACCCCACTGCTGACAAAAGCTATTCTCACCACACACACACACACACACTCTTACACACAATATCACATTACAATGCTTACCTTAATCATAATTATGAGATTCAATATCATATGCGGTTTTCCCTTTGATGAAAAAGAGGTTTCAGTCTTAAGGGACCTCCTGGTCAAATAAAGGTAACATACATTACGTCATGAATTGACCTAGCCTTCTAACAGAAATGGCCATTCTAACAGAAATAGAGCAAAATTACTTAGAAAATAATCTTATCATCTAATACCTATAGAAGTTAAGAATGTGAATCTGAATTGCATTTCATTAATTTTGTTGGATTGCATTCATTTGAATCTGAAAATTATCAACTGATTTAAAACATTTCTAATATAATAGATAATTAAGTTAATAATTATTGCACAGCTATACAGCTCTTGAAAAAAATTAAGAGACCACTTCAGTTTCTGAATCAGTTCTTCTGATTTTGCTATTTGTAGGTAAATGGTTGATTAAAATGAACATTAAAAAGAAAAGAAAAAGCTATATGATGTTATGGGAAGTAGAATAAATAAGAAATCCTGAATGTACCAACTTTAGGTAAAAATCAGTGGCTTTCTAGTCTAACAACCATTAATTGATATATCTGTGGCTATGAATTGGTATACATAGCAAATTCTGAAGTGCTGTGCATTTTCATAACCATTATTAAACATTTCACAGTGGCCCTTCTGTCAGTTCAGGTTTTACACATTGATAAGCCTTGGGCACCTAACACTTTTTACAGGGTTGAGGTTTGTCTTGAGCCTTGCCATCCTAGAGATGAACCAGCCCTACAGAGATTTGTTCCTTGTCAGAGTTGCTCAGGTCTTCACGCCTGCCCATTTCTCCCTACTAGAACACACAGTTCTGACACCATCTAATACTGTTTATCACAGTACACGTTGTTGTTTATTGTATTATGAGATAGTCAGCATTGTTAAAAGCATATATGAGTGGTCATAATGTTCTGGTTCAATGTTTCTGCATATATGAATGCTAAAATTCAGAAAAATGTATCCCTGAGGACATTCCAGAATCCCAGTGCCTTAAAAGGCAACTAAAATATCAGAACCTAGAGCGCAAGACGTCGTTCTCCTTTGCATTGTTTTATCAAGTGCACTTCCTGTGTTTGCTTCCTTTCTGAAATGACTTCCTTCCACTCTGGTCCGAGACATTTTTAGGCAGGGTGGCAGTCCTAACGTCTGCGGCCGTCTGCACGCTCCCTGAAGACCAGGACCCCTTAGTTTCCCACGATGAAATCTCAGTGGCATTTGGCCTTAACCCAGGAACTCTTGCTGAACTAATCAGAATAATCTGTGGCTTTAATCCAAAGAACTGATCAATGATTAAACATAGGAGTTCAATCAATCAGTCAATCAATGAACCATGTTACAGGATTACTGTTATAGAATTTCTGTTAATAATTACAGTTAAGTGCCTCATGTTATATTTGTTTGGAACTAATTACACTGATGCTTAATCAGGTAATTTAATCTAATTATGTTTACGTATTAAGAAGAATGCTGCAGAATTAAACCAATATCATTACTGATCAGCGATCAGTAATCATCTCCTTTCTTATTCTTGGTCATTTTGGAGAACATGTGTTAGTCTTTCATTCTTCATGAAATTTTGACACAATTTAAAAAACAACTTCCCACTACCCACACCTGTATAAGTTGTGAGGTGTTATCTTGTGAGTAAGGTTGAACACTGGCTTAAACACTGAGTTTAAGCAAGGGCTGATAGTGTGTGCTATATGGATGGGATATTCCAGGTTGTGTCAGCATTTAACATTCTTTTATCCACAGTGTCACGCATTAGGAATACATCATAGAGGGCATTACCACCCACAGTGGACAGCACACAATAATAATGATTGTTCTTTAGCTCCAATGGCACATGGCAAAAGTGATCGGACACAATAGAAGTGTTCCCATGTTTTATGACATTTGTGCCCATCCTACGAATAAACATACAGCTCTGGAAAAAAAAACCTTCAGTTTCTGAATCAGTTTCTCTGATTTTGCTATTTATAGGTTTATGTTTGAGTAAAATGAACATTGTTGTTTTATTCTATAAACTACAGACAACATTTCTCCCAAATTCCAAATAAAAATATTGCAATTTAGAGCATTTATTTTCAGAAAATGAGAAATGGCTGAAATAACAAAAAAGATGCAGAGCTTTCAGACCTCAAATAATGCAAAGAAAACAAGTTCATATTCATAAAGTTTTAAGACTTCAGAAATCAATATTTGGTGGAGTAATCCTGTTTTTTTCATGTATCTTGGCATGTTCTCCTCCACCAGTCTTACACACTGATTTTGGATAACTCCTGGTGCAAATATTCAAACGGTTCAGCTTGGTTTGATGGCTTGTGATCATCCATCTTTCTCTTGATTATATTCCAGAGGTTTTCAATTTGGTAAAATCAAAGAAACTCATCATTTTAAGTGGTCTCTTATTTTTTTCTAGAGGTGTATATCAACCAGTCATGATCATTACCTACAGTATTATACTTATTTGGGCTCATTTTGACTTATTTAGACATATTAGTGTAACAAATAACTAGTATATTTACAGTATATTATGTTAAAAAGGTAAAAAAAAAAGAAGACAACGGCCACAGTCAATTGATATATATAGTGTAAAGTTATAGGTATAAAAGGGGTCCATTAGTGGTTGATTCAAGGAGACACCAAAGAATTCCTTCACAATGTTGTGGTTTGTGAACTACCACATCATTGCACATTCAAGGCCAGCCATCCGGCCATATTGCATCCTGTGTTATTAACCACATTAACCTTTGTGCCATGCAAGCAGGAACAGATAGCACATTGCAGGCCTTATGATACGCAGCGAGGGACACTTCCTAAGAACCAGCATATTCCAGAGAGCTTTATCACCCGCAGTAGCCACTTTGCCACTCAGAGATAAGTGCTCCTAAGCTCAGCTCGACAGCGCTGACAGGGCATTCATAATTGATCACTCATTTAATAACTTGCTTTGATACCTACATCAGAGGCTACACAAATGGGCTAATTCTCAAAGAGGCTATAATGAAGCCAGAGCTTTATGTTGCAGGGGGAAAAAAATCCCTGAACTGCTACTATCTTACATAATATGCTCTCTAACAGCGTCTCAACAACATGATCATAAAATAGAAGCCTTTTTTTTTAAGAGCTGTGCACTTTTTTGAGCTCTCTAGCTAGCTCCCGATTCACAAATACCTCTAATAGAAATTAACACACACAAAAAATCTGAACAAAACAAAGCTGCAGTGTCCTCAGAGATCCCCTGCTATTTATACAGGACCAAGAAAAACAGAATGAACAGTGCCGGCTCGCGTGATTCGCCATCTATTCCTAGGACACGAAGAGAGAGACTTATTATTTCTAGGTTGTTAGCTTTTTTTGGCTGAGAGGAAACCATTTATAGAACAGAGTACGACATTGCTCACAGATGCATTCACACTCTCTTTAACACACACACACACGTCTACTCATGTGTGTGTGTGTGAGGCTCATCTGTCTTGTTGGTTTTGCTGCTGTGGCATCATTGAGCCACATTGAGTGCCTGCAGGGGCACCCTGTGTATATAAGTAAAGTTGAACTATGGGCTGGAGTAGTGGAGGTCTGCAGGGCTGGAGTAAGCAGATTGCCACAAAGTGTGTCTTCTCAAGTGTGATTACTAAAAGAAAGTGAAAGCAAGGAAAAAAAGGAGAGCAAGCGAAAGATAGAGAGAGAAATAGCCCAAGATTAGCTGTTATCTGACACACACATATATGTATAGTTATATATATATGAAGATACAGAATTTTAGCAAGACAGCCACAATATAAACAAAAATGGCAAAATATATACATTGAACTTAATTGACACTAATGCAGTTACTTGTATATGTAATCTATTAAATTTTGTATTTCCTTGTATATTTAATGTCTTAATCCCCAAATTTAGCCAAGTCAACAATATACTAACGTAAGACTAACTTAAGACTCAAAAATTAAGGTTTGTTTTCTGCATTCATTTTGATTATATTTGTGCATGTTCTCTAAAACCTATGGATGTGGATGGAACAAATCAGTACCATTTGAAATGGAACGGTCCTCTAGTGGATATATATTTCTTAACACACAGTATCTGCCAACATAAAAGATGCATATAAGTATGTGGGCAGGTACCGTTATTTGTTTGGTACATAAAGAGAGTATATATATATATAAGCCCTCAGAATTGATTCCACAGCAGGAGCCCCCAAAAATTATAGGACTTGTCATGATGGCCAAACACACAACAGATACACACAGATAACAAAAATACAGTTTATTAAATAATGGGCTTAACCTACAAGAATGGTCAGGGATGGGCAGGGTCAATAACAACAGGGCAGCAAACACGAACAACATACCAGAGTGTGCAGGCAATGAGATCATACATGGGAGATCCAAAAATAAAGGGAAGGGTAAGACAAAAGGGAAGTCAAAAATACAAAATAAGGTCGGCAACCAGTAAACTATCAAACAACAAAGGGCTAGACAAAAGAGTGATCAAAAATACAAAATGGGTCAATAACAAAAAGACAGAAACAAAGAAAATGCTGGGTAGAAGAGCTATGAAAATAGATTCAATATCAGGCACAGAACAGGGAAAAACAGGGGGTGTTTATACAGGGGAATACAGGTGCGTGTTGAATGTTAGTAATCAGGTGAGCCACAGCGCCGAAACGTCATGTCATCCAGCATGTACTGGAGGTTAGAAGCAGGTGCATCCTGGGATGTGGATTTTTTGAGTTTTGGGTTTTTAATGTGATAGCTAGAGTCTGTGACATGTAGACAGACAATGTCGGGACTGACAGGGATACTCAGTTTTGAAAAACTGTTTTTTTGGAATTTGGTGGAATAATACTACAATCAACTACAATAACTAATGTTGCCCTCTGCAGTCCCTGTAATGAGCATTGGGGAACTTGTTCTCTACACTCTACACAAGTTGTCCAATGATGCATATTTGATCCAAGATTGATAGTTTGTATTAAAATCTCTTCATAGCACTAATAGTGCCAACCAGCACTCCCATATCTTATCTTATTTTTCTTGTTTTCTTTTGTTTCTCAAGGACGAACCAGCTCTCTCGATCGCCATCCACAGTAAAGGTAAGCCTGAGTCACATTACATTTCACTGAGTCACTGTTATCTCCACTCTAAAAGCTTTCAAAGTAATTTCCCTAACACAATCTCTAATTTCAGTGACATTTAGACAGAAAGAATTTGATGATTCATGCTTATTTATGGGTCCCTGGGTGCACGAAATGAGGAAAGTGCTTCTGATATCCTGCTTTTTTGAAACGCCAAACAAAGTTCCCTTTGATTCGTTGCATTGCTCACAACATTTTGATTCCATTACCACATAATTTAGTAATCTTTATCTTAGACTTTAGTGAACATGGGTTGGGTTTGCATGGAATTTAGAGAAATGGCATAATTAAATAGAATATAACAACCTAAATCAGTTTAAAGCAGCAGTCTCTAAGACTATTCTTGATTTGGGGAGGAGACAAAATACTCTAATGAATGATATCCTGGCATGATTATCCCTTATGAAATGCTCTTTTGTAATTACCTATTCTCACCAGAGAGGTCTCTAAATTGCCAAATCCCAAGAAATTCCCCTGTAAATTTAACCTCAACCTGGCCTACACCTAGACCACTGGTTTGATCTCATTGGTTTAATCTCTGTTTTGTTCTTGTTATTCATCACCCAAGGTCTCAAGTTTGAATAGTAGGCCTCAGTCTGGTATCTGGCACCCTTTTAACAGCACGTTCCTGCCCTTTCTTCTTCTCTTATCAGCTTCACACACTCACACTTCACTCCAGCCTGTGTGTGTAATTACCGGAGCTCCACTTGCCCCAAAAAAAGCAGAAGGAAAGATTGAGGAAAGAAAATAAAAAATAAAAAAGCATGACACAGACAGGGAACTGCAACCACACTAAGCTTTACAGCACTGTAGAGTCTCACAATAGACCTTTGGGTGTTCCTTGCTTAAGAATAACACAACCGGAGTAGTCGTTTTCTCTTTATGTTCTTGTGGCTCCACTTGGGAAGGTTAACATGCCAGGGTGAGATATTTGTATTACAGGATCTTCTACTGTGTTTGTGAATGTACAGTATAAAGTGGGGTTCACTGGTTGCACTGACCTAAAAAGACCTATTCAAAAGAATTATGAGAAGGTTTTCAGATATGCTTTGGCACATTCAAAGCTTTTAGGGCTGTACTGTGCTTCCAGCGTCTTTAAGTAATGTTATTTGGAACAACCTGCCATACTATGAAGCCTTGAGAGGGCATATAAGTGTTTTTATCTTTTATCTTAAACCTGTGGGATCAACAAAGGAGTCATTTTTTCCAATTAACTTATTATCTATATTTTTATTAGTATATCTATATTCATTTCTATTCTGTTTCTTTGCAGTAATACAGTACTATTGGTGGATTTGTGTGTTTCCTCATCTGCATCTCATCTGTAATAAGTGGATTTGTGCATTTGTCTATATGTTAATTATAATCGTATAATTGTGGAATGACTTTAAATGCACAATATTAATTAAACTTGGCTCTTTGCCAAAGTAAATTAGCAGGTGCTGATGTGAGATAGAAATCTCAATCTCAACTTTTTTATAGACTCATAACTTGTGATTTAAGTAACTTGGAATTATGTGATGAGATGTAATCAAAAAAAGCACAGACATAAAAAAATTTGAAAATGTTTGAATTTGACACACCAAAGTGTTTCTCAACCCCAGCGGATTTAATTAGAGATGGCACAATACTACTTTCTCTTTTCTGATACTGATACCGGCATCAAAATCTTTAGTATTGGTCATTACCGTATTTTTTGGACTATAAAATCCTTTAATTTGCTCCAAAAGTATTTGCCCCACTAAAGTACGGAGTTATAAATAAGTTACAGTGAAGTTTCTCCAGCATCAAGACTGGAGCAGTATTAGCATTTCTAGCTAACCACGATAAGTGCTAGTGTGTTTACCGTGTTAAAACAAGCTGCGTGGGATGAACCGCTAGCTAATAGCGATAAACACCGATAACTTGCGCTGCTGTTTACCGCACTAAAATAATGGAAATCTAAGCTTACTGCAAATAAAAGGAAGCACTTTACTCACCCAAATAAACTGTTTTCAGCAGAGAAATTAACATCTGTGTAAATTAACATCCAGCACTCGTGTGTCTTTGACAGAATTTTTTTTTTTTTAAGAATTATTTGTTTAGTTGCAGTTTTGCATGCTCAAATCCGTGCAAAAATCACTTTATTAGACACGCTTTTAGTCAGAGCCCTTCTTCATGACATAGATATTTACTTTTTAAAGTTGGTGTAGAATAAAGAAGGTTTATGCTGTAGGCTCTAACAGACACTGATTATAACTGATGATCACTTTAATCAAATATCCTCCACAGACTGATAAATAGTTGTAGGCCTAAGATATATATACCTTAATCCACAGGTTCTGTTTTAAATTTTTTGTTTACTTAAACATACTTTTAATTAATTTAATTATGCTTTTAATGAATAACATTATAGCAGATACATGAGCTAATATCAGCTTACGTGGCTGAGATCATTAAACTTACAGTAGCTGACACTTGCCCAAAGCATTTGACATTAACAAATTGCAGATGTTGTTCCCTCTGCTGCAGCTTTAGGTCCCTAGCCTTGCAGAAGCCAGCAGCCAGCTATTATCTGGGATTGAACTCATGGCCTCCTGAGTCTCAGCCAAGTTAGCAGAGCATATCACAATATTAACTCCTAGAATTCTCAGCCAGGGACCAAATGGAACGAAAATATTTAGCAGGAATTCCTGCCAGCAGATCATAATGCACCGGTCCGGCACGTCCTGTTCTTCAGTGTCAGGACTCTAATTAATAAAAACTATTAGGTCCAACTCTTTGTGAGGCTAACTTGCTTCGCTAATCATGAGAGAAGTAATAAAACCAGTGTAGAATCAACCCTTAAAGCTGGTCTCAACTTTCCCCACAGCAATTTTATCGGAAATCAATCAGCTATGACTGACTGGACAGCGCATCAACCCTGCCCTTGAAGCTCGGCCGACCAGAGGCAGTTATTAGCATATAGAATATAACAATGCAGTGCCATTACCCTGCCTTAGATACTTATGCAAATTGGTCATTTTGTATACTTAAGGGCGTCCTTAGGGGTCAAAAACATCTCGAGGAGAAAAAAAAGAAAAGTGTAGTTATGCAACCAATTGGCAACCCCACCAGTGACTATAAGGTCAATTACGTGACACCTGTCTGACTCCATTATTTAAATTTTCCAACAAGTTTAAATGCATACACTGATGACATTTTTATCTAGTACACTTCCTTGTTTCAATTACAATTCAGTCAAGCACTTTGTAATTCTATATTTACAGACTCTTCTGTATCTGTTTCTATTTATACTTTATTATATTACTTATTTTAAGGTCAGCCATGGTCACACCATATGATATGTTGGAAGGCCACAGCCAATTTCTATAGATGATCAATTATTTAAAAAAATAAAATATATATACATATACAGCTCTTGGAAAAAAGAGACCACAAATGATGCGTTTCTTTGATTTTACTGAATTGAAAACCTCTGGAATATAATCAAGAGGAAGATGGATGATCACAAGCCATCAAACCAAACTGAACTGCTTGAATTTTTGCACCAGGAGTGGCATAAAGTTATCCAAAAGCAGTGTGTAAGACTGGTGGAGGAGAACACTTGATTTCTGAAATCTTAAAACTTTATGAATATGAACTCTGAAGCTCTGCATCTTTTTAATTTCAGTCATTTCTCATTTTCTGCAAATAAATGCTCTTAATGACAATATTTTTATTTGGAATTTAGGAGAAATGTTGTAGAATAAAACAACAATGTTAATTTTACTCAAACATATACCTATAAATAGCAAAATCAGAGAAACTGATTCAGAAACTGAAGTGCTCTCTTAATTTTTTTCAGAGCTGTATGTTAATGAATGTGTTTTTACACAACATTCTTAATGTTTGAGCAGAAATGTTTGCAAAATATACTCTTATTTTTGCCATTTTAAAATGGGCCTGAGAAAATCCTTATACGTCATTGTCCCAGTTACAAATGACATTTTAATGAGAAGCAGGAATGTAAGGCATGCTCAGGGAGGAAGATAAAAGAAGGGTTTTTTCCACTCACAGAGAAAACGAGACAAGTAGTTCAAGTTCAGTGTAAAAGGCAGCTGGAAAGTGTGCACTAATCGCTAAAGTCTCACTGCATCATGATCCATTAGTGTTTGGTGCAGTCCTAGACAGAGATCAGATAATCCCAGATCCAATTAAATGACTGAGCTTCTTCCCGGCCATGGAGCGACACTGAATCTCTCAGTATCACCTACTCTATCAGACGAGTCCTTGGAAAGAGTAGTCTGTTCTAGTTTCTGAGATACGCTTTTGAACAAAACTCTACTGAACTAAACTCAATCTGAACTTTTGATATCTTCATTTTGTATGAGATATTGAATTGCATGTTATCAAAAAAGATACATCACATTTTTGTGCCTTCTTATTGTTATTATAATACAAAGTTTTTACATTTTAAACATTGTATTTTTAATATTATATGTTAAATTAACTTTTATAGGTTCCTCAAAATAGTACATTTTGCAGTGGCATACAGGAATTAGTATTTATATTTAAATATAGAAAACAAGTTCATATTCAATAAGTTTTAAGAGTTCAGAAATCAATATTTGGTGGAGTAATCCTGTTTTTTAATCACAGTTTTAATGCATCTTGGCATGTTCTCCTCCACCAGTCTTACACACTGCTGTTGGATACTGGGGAGAGAACTAATGATAACAAAGAGCTAGCTAACATTAGCAGAGAGCTAGCTAACATTACTGGGGAGAGAACTAATGTTAACAAAGAGCTAGCTAACATTAGCAGAGAGCAAGCTAATGTTACTGGGGAGGGAACTAATGTTAACATAGAGCTAGCTAACATTAGCAGAGAGCAAGCTAATGTTACTGGGGAGAGAACTAATGTTAACATAGAGCTAGCTAACATTAGCAGAGAGCAAGCTAATGTTACTGGGAAGAGAACTAATGTTAACATAGAGCTACCTAACATTAGCAGAGAGCTAGTTAACATTACTGGGGAAAGAACTAATGTTAACATAGAGCTAGCTGACATTAGCAGAGAGCAAGCTAATGTTGCTGGGGAGAGAACTAATGTTAACATAGAGCTAGCTAACATTAGCAGAGAGCAAGCTAATGTTACTAGGGAGAGAACTAAGGTTAGCGTAAAGCTAGCTACTGTTACTAGAGAAGAGAACCCAGGTTAGCAGAGTTAACATTATTTAACAGACTAACTTTAGCGGCGAGTTAGCTAGGTTACCGGGGAGAGAACTAGGGTTAGCAGAGAGCTAGCTAACATTAGTGGCGAGCTAGCTAACATGTTCTGCATCATAATGGAAGAAAATAGAAAAAATAAAATTGATAATGTTTAGATTTTTTTAATACAATAAATAATTTTCTACTGAAGAAATTATGACTACATTATTGAGGTTTTAAAAAGATCTTAAAAAGCATTAAATTTACTTTTAAAATGGAGCAAGAACCCTGTCTTACAAGACAAAAAAAACATCCAAAAAAGGTGCCTAATTAAAACTTTAGAAGCAAACCTTCGGCACAGTGGTCAGAAGTACACCGTTTTACGAATTGTTTCGGATATAAATAAAGACAGTACTGTGATTAGGGTACAATGTAAGGAGAAATGCTATATCTTGTGGCTGGAACGAGAGAGTTGGGAACGAGGGACTGTAGTGGGACTGTGCTGTCAGTGTGACCCACGAGCAGACAGATGGCACAGTGGCTTCTAAGTGATAATTACACAGGAACATCCTGTTGGGAAACCACTCACTAGCTCACTCGCTCGCTCACTCACTCTCTTTTTTTTTCTCTTGTTCTTGCTTTCTCTCGCAGGTCACCAAGTAGTCGCAGGATTGGAGTGGGTGGACTGAAGAGAAAGATGAAGGTCTGGTTGAGATGAAGAGGAAAAAATAACAAAAAGAAGTTTAGCGGTCCCAGCGGACGCCCATGCTGCACACCACCACTACTGCTACTACCACCACCATCCATACTACCACCGTCCATAATCTTCACTGCTGCCGTTCTCTTTTGTCCACCGTGCGGAGGCTGACCTGAACTTGAGCCAATGAGACGCCTCTCTCGCTTGCCCAGGAATAGAAGTTCAAGTCCCACTGATAAGATGAGATAAGAGGAAGCAGCATGGGATGCTGGAACAGCAGCAGCCAATCATCAGCTAGTGGGCACAGCTTACATATTGATATAATATTAATGTACAGTTAAAAGTAAAATATTTGAAGGCCTATTGTCGGGGTAAGGGTGGGACTAAGAGTGAGTGGGAGGGATTAAGAGGATAATGGGAGGGGCTTGGGATAGGGGGTTCATACTGTAACCTCCTTAGTGCCATACTACTGAACACGGACACGCATTCTGTCCTGTCACGCTGCCTGTCAATCTGCACCAAGTGCCATAGCATCACATTCCAATACGGGTCCAGTCCACACCTACAGCCAGCAGTCAGAGGTCACTGATTGGCCGCAATTTTGTAAATACGGATATGAAGGAATATATGGTCTTTCAGATTTGGTCTCAAGGAAGACTGGCTGTACGGTTAGCCTGCTTTAATAACGCCGCCGGCACAGGCAAACGTCTGGTCCCTGTTCATTTTCCTTGCTTGTGTCTTGTCGTTTTTTTTATTTTTTATTTTGCGTTTTTCTTTCTTTCTGTCTTTCGTTCGTTGTCTTAGCACTTACTGATGATTTTGAATGCAGTGCCAGTTTTAAACAATGCAGTCAGCCAACATAATCAGCACCAATCTCGTAAGTTTATTGTTTATTTTGATATATTTACCAGATGTGCATATAATTATGAAATTGATGAATATTATGAAACCTGAGGTGTTTACCTATGATTGTTTCAGAGGGGTAGCTGGGTTAAAAAAAAACATATATGAGTAATGAGTTACGTAGAGAAACACTGGAGTGTAAATATTTTAAACTTTTTTAACTTTGTAAAAAAAAATGTGCATTTTTTTTCTGAACTTTCTACCAAATTTTCACGAAATCATGAAGAATTGCTACACACAATGTTAGAAAGCTAGGACTTAGATAGGACGTAGCCACCTCAGATAACATGCCAAGTAAAAAAATAAAAAATAAGTCAGGAACAGAAAGTGCAGAAAAAGTTTGAAGTCTACTACTGGATGCTGTAGTAGCGGCCTACCTTGTGATAGAGTACGTTCACACAGCAGGTGATAATGAGCCAAATCTGATGTTTATTTTAAGCTGTTCACCATATCTTTTATCTTTAATGTGACTCGTATCTGATGTTTGTCTTAACAAACATTTGTTTCCACTGTATAACCTATGCTTATATGCTCTAAAGAGCAATGCTTTACGTGAAGTTTCGGTTTCGTCTTTTTCATCAGAATAACAGGAGCTATACATGTAAAAATTACACATTATTCAGTCACTTCCACATATCATACTTCAGTACCAAAAAAATCTGAATTATAAATATCAGATTAATTAGGTTTTTTGCCGTTCACACACAAACGACACATCTGTGTCATATATGGTGAAAAAGATCCGATTTGGGCCACTTTTACCTGCTGTATAAACGTAGCCATAGTGTTTTCCTTTAAGTGCTTCTTCACAGAGCAGCATCTAGCCCACAGACCCACGAAAACAGAGAGACTTGTTTCCATTGGACAAAGGATAAGATTCACAAAGTCTCTATAAGAATGGCTATCTTTGTGCACTAGGCTCCTATATCGTTCATTTGTAGAGATCCCCTTTCTAAAAGGGAGAAAGAGAGAGAACCTGAATAAAGGATAAGGATCTTGCTCACTCAAAAGTTAATTAGTTCGCGAAATCCATCCAGGGAAAAAAGGAATTCCTTCGGTTCTGAGCTTAAGTCGAATCAGTTTATTTTACTAACTGACAATATTGCATTTGGTTTATGTTACAGTAGGATTATGAACGCTTAGAAAAACAGAAAAGAAAATAAGGTATTGACCACTTTTGGCCAAATCTTAGGAGAAAAAAAAATCACAAATTATTTTAATATCTCAACAGCTTTTAAATGATGTGAACTTTTCCATGTTTAGAACACTAAACAGTAGATGTGAATACCTAAAAAACTTACTTTACACTTTACACAGAAAGGCAGCATTTATAAGGCTACAAGACATCTGCATACGGCCTTCATGGTAACTGATTTAAACCTACATGAACTTTCATTTAGTTACATCCTATAGAGTAAATGTTCTACTTTACCTTTAATATCCATGACAAAGATTAGGTTTTCACACCCACCACCACCCTGTCACATCCCTTTAATTCAGTCATATCTTTCTCAGTGCTAGCTCCACTTATCAGAGGGGTCTGGGCTTCTAGCTTAAAGGAGAAGCCACCTTAACCCCAGCCTGGAGTTCTGTCCCTCTTAGAGTTTAGTCTCCTGGACAAAAAAAGCTGTGCCTTGTCCAGTCTCCTGTACAAGAGGTTGTTTTTAAAGCTCCTTTTATCAAAGGGGGCAGGTCTCTGCTTCTAGTTTAAAGCACAATTCATGTGAACACCTTCCCAAATTTCTCTAAATTCCTTCCCTCTTACAGGCCAGTCTCCTGGAAAAAAGGCTTGTTTTAACAGATTGTGAGGGATAACTGTAGTCTGAAGCCCTCCCTTTACCCCATCTAACATCCGATAAATGCCCATCTAAACATGCCAGAGTTATGGTTAGGCTTTTACACCAGGGGTCGGCAATAGGTGGCCCGCAAGCATGAAACATCTGGCCTTTGAGGCTGTTTGAACTATAATGAACGATAATAATAGCAATTGGGTACAACAACCCTCTGGGCTGGAGAGCTACTAGTATGTAGCACTTCATCCTATTACACTTCATTTCACCACCCTCTCAAGTCATTTCTCTTCTAGTTCTAGTTCCATTTATCAGGTCTTCTAGCTCAGAGCAGAAGCCTAATAAACTTCAGAGCAAAATAAAAAAGTTAATACCTTCCCTTTTACAAAATATTTGTCTCCAAGCGATATACCATCTGAATTGACTTAAATTGAAGTTAACAGAGAAAAAAACATAAGTTTGAGAGTAAAAACATGCCCAAACTTAAAGTTTTTTAGTCCAGTCTCTTGGACACAAGGCTAGTTTGGCCAAAAAATATAAAATATTGCATTTTAATTGGTGAATATTGTGAGATAACTTATAAGTTTGGTAAGAGGAACATGCCTAAAACCTGCTTCTTAAGCCATCTAACCCCATCTTTTAAAAATGCCAATCTCTACATCTCTGCCATGGTTTTGACCAGGCTTTCCCAATGTTCCTACCCTTTCCGTCATTCCTAGCATCTGATCCACTTATCAAAAGGTGGTCTGGTCATCTACTTCCTCTTGCTCAGAGCAGAAGCTACCTTAAATCATCTGTTAATTTTTTAATTTACCCAAGTTTCCTGAGTTTCTTTCCTTGTACAGTCCTGATAAAGCAAATACTGTAGGTTCATGTCAGTTATCATGGCGGCTTGTCGAGTATGCAGGTGTTGAGTAGCGTTCTGAACACTGCTCTTCAGTAGAGCATCCGCACACTTTGTATCAATTTTAGCTGAAGCACTTTTTTTGCCTTGAAAGGAGAAATCATGAATAATAAGGGAAATAGGGGAAGCTCACTAGAGTAGGCCGTGTTTACCGTTATATTGTGAAAATATATCTTATTGCTGGTTCTCTAGTCGTTTGTATGTGAACAAATGTAAACGGAACATATGCAATTTTCAATAGGATCGAATCGTCATTTGCTGATTTACTGAAAAGCTTTCGTAAAGGCAATAATTGATATATTTTCACGTTCATGTTTGAGCTGTATTAATAAGACGTTATTAGGATTTTTATCTTGTTCGTTTTGGTGCATATCCGTAATATTCGGAGACGTCCTTTAACCAAATGGAAATGATGTGTCTTTGAAGCCGTTGTTGAGCGCAGTCGTCCGCAGTCCGAGACCAGCAGAGGTTCTACCTTTTTTCACATTGAAAAAAAAAAGAAAAAAGCACCTGGCATATGGATATGGATGGAAGCGTTGTTTGTTCTAGGAGGAGATGAACAGCAACAAAGCTCCAGCATCATCCGTATTGTGGAGGTGTGACTCATCGCGGAGATTGAGAGATTGAGAGGTTGAGAGGGATTGTGGGATACCGTCCTCATTTGCCAGTTAAATTCTCAGAGCTTTCATCCGCGCCGGGTGAAAAGCTATCTGAATGTGATCCTGTCCAACGCGTTTACACATGCAAATTCATTTTAATTAAGCTTCTTTTTTTAGTAATATCATTGTATTATCATTCTTTGTAAGGATGTCTTCGTTTTCTGTCTTTTCTTTCTTTTTACAAATATTAGTTTTATATATAATGATTATATAAAGAGGGACAGTTATATATATATTATGCAGCGATTTTAATATATTGTAAACTACAGCTTTGATGCAATGTATTTATTTCTTGTTTATTTGTTACCATTTTACAAAGGGGAAAAAACAATGTCTTGAATATTATGAATATTCTATTCTATTTTCTTTTCTATTTTTCTTTTTTTTTATTGGAGGGGAAATTAAAGGGGGGGGGTTGGGGTGAAGTGACCCTCCATGTGTCATGTTTCATCGTCAGTTATGAATCCTGGATAGTTTATAGTTTATCATCTCATCACAGTCTCTATAAAGAACTGCGCTTCTTCACATATAGACACACACAGACACACACACTCATAAATAAATAGATATAGACGTACACGCACAAACTCAGAAACACACACATACAGGTTTTCCAGACCAATGAAATGTTAACGTCTATGAAGCGTTTTTAATTTAAGTGTGTTTTGCACATTTGATTGGGTGCATCATCTTCAGGGGTTATTTTTATTATTTTTATTTTTTTATCTTTTTTTCTTGTCCAATCTGATAGTTATACACTGGCGTTTTTTGTTTTTTTTGTAAGTGCTAAAGGGACAGTATGTACAGTGAGTCCAAGAAGTATTTGATCCCTTGCTGATTTTCTTTGTTTGCCCACTAATAAAGACACTATCCTTCTGCACTTTTAATGGTAGATATATTCTAACATGGAGAGACAGAATATCAAGACAAAAATCCAGAATATAATTTTAAAGAATATATTTTAATTCATTTGTATTTCAATGAGGAAAATAAGTATTTGATCCCTCTTGCCAAACACACTCAATACTTAGTGGCAAAGCCTTTGTTTGCAAGCACAGCGGTGAGACGTTTGTTGTAGTTAACCACAAGTTTAGCACACACACCAGGGGGAATTTTGGCCCACTCTTCTTTGCAGATCCTCTCTAAATCATGAAGGTTGGTGGGCTGTCGCTTGGCAACTCTGACCTTCAGCTCCCTCCATAGATTTTCGATCGGATTGAGGTCTGGCGACTGGCTGGGCCACTCCATGACCTTAATGTGATTTTTCTTGAGCCAATCCTTTGTTGCCTTTGCTGTATGTTTAGGGTCGTTATCATGTTGGAAGACCCAACCACGGCCCATTTTCAGATCCCTGGCAGAGGGGAGGAGGTTGTCCCTCAGGATTGTGCGGTACATGGCTCCATCCATCTTCCCAGTGATGCGGTGAAGTAGCCCTGTACCCTTGGCAGAGAAACACCCCCAAAACATTATGCTTCCACCTCCATGCTTGACGGTGGGCACAGTGTTCTTGGGGTCATAGGCAGCATTTTTCTTCCTCCACACATGGCGGGTGGAGTTGAGGCCAAAAAGTTCAATTTTGGTCTCGTCTGACCACAAAACTTTCTCCCAATAACTTGGTTCATCTTTCAAATGATCATTGGCATACTTGAGGCGCGCCTCCACATGTGCTCTCTTCAGCAGGGGTACCTTTCGGGCACTGCAGGATGTGAATCCATTGTTGCGCTAAGTGTTGCCAATTGTTTCCTTGCAAACTGTGGTCCCAGCTGCCTTCAGGTCATTTGCTAACTCCTGCCGAGTGGTTGCAGGACGATTTCTGACCGTTCTCAGCATCATTGCCACCCCACGAGGCGAAATCTTCTTTGGAGCACCGGGCCGAGGTCTGTTGATTGTCATGTTATACTCTTTAAACTTTCTGATAATTGCACCAATAGTTGTTACTTTCACATCCAACACCTTATTAATCTTTTTGTAGCCCATTCCAGCTTTGTGAAGGTCAACAATTCTGACTCTGAGGTCCTGTGACAGCTCTTTGGTTTTACCCATGTTGGAGACTTGAAATCTGTGTGATCTGTCTGATTCTGTGGACAGGTGTTTTTCACACAAGTGATTAGTGAGAACAGGTGGCTTCAGGTCAGGTAACAAGTTGATTGGGAGTGTCTAACTGGTCTGTAAAAGCCAGAACTGCTAATGAATACTAAGGGATCAAATACTTATTTCACTCCATGAAATACAAATCAATTAATATATATTCCTTAGATTTATTTTCTGGATTTTCTTTTTAATATTCTGTCTCTCCATGTAAGAATACATCTACCATTAAAAGTATAGAATGATCATGTCTTTATTAGTGGGCCAACGAAGAAAATTAGCAAGGGATCAAATACTTCTTGGACTCACTGTATGTAAGTCACGCTGTTTCACACTCATACGACATGCTGGCTGTGATCCAGACGCTCTCTTTCTGATATCATTAAAAAAATAAAATAAATTAAGGCCTGAGCGTCGATATTCAAACGCCAAACAGATTCACCATCAGTGACACACAGCCTGCATATAATTAGACGTTTAGTTTTTTGTTTTTTAAGAGAAGGTTTTAATGGAAGAGTCACGGGGTTGATGGTGTGTATCGAGAATGTGTTCTTTCTTGTCATACAAGAGTCTTGTATAAAATAAATTTGATGTTTCTGATGTTGAGCAGAAACTAAAAAGGGGATTTTATTTTTCAGAGCGAGCGTGATGAAAGAGAACAAATAGGCCGAAATAAAACAAAACCATTATTATTATTATTATTATTATCGCTATCTAGGAAGTTACTGTGATGCTCCGACTGGGAGTGATATGGATGTAAACATACTATATGTCAATGATCAAAATAAACTTATTTAATCAAAGCAAACTTTTGCAATGTGTGATTTTTTTTCCAGTGTCTTTGTCATTGTACTTAATAATAATCATCATCATTCTCATTACAAGCAGTGAAACGTCACCCCAACTAACAAGTTTTGGTTGGTGGAATATTTTCAGAACGTTACAATTACAAGTTTAGTGCAGTTTTCTGTATGTTTGGAAATGTTTATATTTTTAGTTTTAGGAATATAACATTTCTGGGAATTTCCATAATGTTAATATTCGTCAAGCTAGGAACATTACATGAGAAACTAATAATCATGTTCATGTTGTGCAAGTTGTGTATTTCTGTAACATTACAGAACGGATGTCTTCCGTTCCTTCAAGGTCTTTAAATCAGGGAACTAGGAAAAACAAGAAAAGGCTAGTTTATTTCTATAGCATTTTCATACACAGTAACAAAGTGCTTTACGCAAACAGGGATAAAACTACAAAGGCCTTAAAGAAGTTAATTAAGAATAAAATGTAATAAAATGAATCATAAAAAGCAAGAAAATTCAACATAAAGCATATTTAAAATAAATTAAACATAAGAATGAGAAAAATGTCATTACAGGATAGAGACAGTTTACAAAAACTCAATTTGCATCAATTAAATCATGGATTTATTTTTCAATTTAGAACTAATATTGAAAAGTATGGATCAATATTCAATGGTTTGAAATCCCTAGTTAAATGTTTTAAATCACTTTTCAAAACTGTTAAATCAGTAATAAAAATTTAAAATCACTGTTTGAAAAGTTTAAAATGATTCATCAAAAGAATTAATGTATTCAACAAAATAAATAAATATATATGAATGAAATTCTTGGGCAATTTTACAATCAGAATTCGCCTCAAACGCAACACCTACACTCTAAAAAACAGAGGTACGATATGAGTACTTTTTTGTACTCGAAGGTACACTCTTTATAATTGTACCCTCAAAGGTACAATATTGGTCTTTACAGGGTCAGATTTGTTCCCTCTGAAGTACAAAGTCATTTCTAACAGCAATAAGTACAAATTTGTACCATTTAACCAGCCAAAGGGTACATTCAGTATTCTGTATCACTGCACTAATAAACAATATATATTTAAATTGCACATTTTTTTATTTGAAAGCCAGACAATTTTGTATCATCAAGTTTTTGAGCCATATTTAGTTGATGATAATGTTTATAATCTTTATAATCTTTACTGGCACAAAACCCATGGGTACAAAAAAGGACTTTCACTGAAAGGTACTTTTTTGTGCCTCAATATAAGGTACAGCCCCAGCGACAAGCTTTGTACTCTTTTAAGTACAAATCTGTACTTATATTTCTTAGAGTGTAGAAAAAACAAGGAAGTTAATTAAATGACTCTGGGAATCAAACGTGTTGAGAAGTTCTAAAAGTTGTTTCTGAACTTCATATTGTGATAATCCAAAATGATCAAATCCCAATACAAAAACAGAGAACTATAGTATGTGAGTTGTCAATTAACTCTTCCATCTATAATCTACAATATAACTGTTATCGTTCACTAAAAACTATAGTGTTTTGTAAGTGAAGAATATTTTAGTGATTTTTATTTTAAGTCAAAAGTTTGGACACACCTTAGCTTTCAATTATTTTCTTTTTTCTTTATTTATTACATTTTTAACATTGCAGATTAATATTAAAGACCATTAGAAACCAATTAATACTTGATTTGAGGTGATTTGGGATGAGCTGGAGCTTCACAGCATGAAGGAAAAGCAGTAACTACTGTTCAGCACCTCCAGGAACTCCTTCCTTCAAGACGCTGAGAAAACTATTCCAGCTGACTCTTTTTATTATTCTTTTTGTTTATAATGTAAAAAATCTGTATTGCTTTAACATTTCCAATATTATATTTACAATGTTTAAAAATCTTTCCATCAACAGCATTTCAGCTTTTTTTGTAACAATGATAATCCTGAAAACAAAAAAATAAAAGACTGATTATTATTCCTCCAGTTAACAATTGAAACAGAGTATCAATTGTCAGCTAGAGTGTACCAAATGTAGCTTATTCACAGTAATTTGTGGAAGGATACCCTATTCGGGGTTTAGACAGAGGAGGGTGATGGATGAATGGGCACTAATGTGGAGGGGCTGCTACACATACCTGCAGAGACAGAATGGAGACTTTCATCCACTCGGAACAGAAAAGACTTTCTCCTCTTTACTTTCTCTAAAAGAGGGAGGAGGAGGAGGAGGAGGAGGAGAGGAGGAGGGCAGGAGTAAAAGTGGAGCTTCATTCAGGTTACTGAATGCAGTGTAAGAGGCGCTACAGGTTTAGGGGACTGAATGAAGTCATACACGGCTGAGAAAGGTGCACAGTTTCTATTTCTCCCAAAGGCCAAGAGAGCAAACAAACACACGTCAGAACGAGGAACCAAACATAAATACCATTTTTATTACACACATACACACATACATATATATATATATATATATATATATATATATATATATATATATACCCACATACAGTGCACAGTTCTCCACAGCAGTCTAAGGGACGGTCCTATCGATAGGTGATCACATGTTCAGTCTCTGAATCATTTTAAACTTTTAGTCTTTGAGTGTTTTAAATTAGTTTTCAAAATTAGTTTATCTTTTACTTATTTTTTTTTATTTTTTATTTTTTTATTTGTTTTATTTAATTTTACTCTTTGATTTACTACTATTTAGTAATTTTTCATTCTGTTTTAATTTTCTTATTTTATTTTCTCAATTCATAATTATTCATTTTATCATTTCTTTATCTTTACTTTTTATGTGTCCATTTGTTTTTATGGTTTTTATTTTTTATTTTTACATATATATTTTTTATCTATTTAAAATGTTGATTTAAAATTAGTATTTCTCTTATTTATTATTTTTTACTATTTTGTTCCTTATTATTTCTAATTTCTTATTAAATGTTTCAATCCATTTAACCCCTTAACAGGCCAGCATTTTTGTCAGTTTTTTTCCTGATATTACACACCTAAATCTTGAAGATTTCTATACAAGCATTACATAAAAAGGTTTCATGTTTGATAATAAACGTTACTATAAATTGAACTGTAATTGTAATAGAAATTATAAAAAAAATAAGTAAATCTGCAACGTTAAAAATATAATGAATAACATTCATAAAATTGGCACTTTCCTAAACGTCAATATAAGTAATAATAATAATAATAATAATAATAATAATAATAATAATAAACTTTCCTAAAAATCTATATTTTCCTAAATACAAATCAACCAGTTTATGTCCTCCAAACCTTTAGTTTCATTATGTTTGTCTAGTTTTTACCAGCCATCCATGGCTCTTTTCCATGGTTATTTCTGGGCGGGTGGGATGATATCTCTCTTCCCCATCACTCACACACTGCCCAACTCTTCTGTCTGTAAAGAGAAGAGATGATTAAATATGTGTTTAGCAGATCCTCCCACAACATAAGTAAGTATCTAAATTGCGCAGGACAATTTGTAGATGAGAAAATGTAGGTGGATTTTGTTCAGATGAGAAGCAGAAAATAAGATGCTACAAAGTGGAATGATTAAGCACATTTATAAAGTTATAGGGAGGGAAATTACTCAAAAATGCAGAGTATGGTGACTCCAGCACCAGGACTGAGAAACACTTGTGCAGGGTACATGGCTACATGGGGCTATATGTTTGGCTAAACTTCCTTAAGGCTGTTAAGCATGGGGGTGGCAGCATCATGGTTTGTCGCTGCTTCACTGTCTGAGATCCAGTACAGTTTGCTGTAATTGATGGAGCTATAAATTCTGGATTTCTGGATTTTTTATATAGCAGAATGTTAGCACATTTGTCCATAAATAGAAACTTAACTGTTTGTGGGTCATGTAGCAAAAAAATGACCCTAGAACATAGAAGCTAAAAAAAAAAAAAAAAAAAAACAAGCCTTACCCCAAAAATAGACTAAGAACATACCAAATTCAAAATTTCTAGAAATTCAGTTGTAAATCTATATATTTTTAATCCAATCCTAACCGAATCTGTAGTATAACCTTATATTATATATAAGCAACTAAAAGACCTGCTGGTGTGTTTTTTTTTTTTTTTTTCATAAAAAAATAACAATTTATAGAGCCTTCTCTTGTGTGGCAGACCTGGTGTTTCTACAACGTCATGTTATTTGTGGTCTGAAAATATACAAAACCTAACAATCTGGTGCACAAACACACACACATTCACTAAACCCCTACACCACACACAAGAGTGGTTCTCTGTATAAGGATAAATGGAAAAGCTTGTGGCAGTCTAGCAACAAAACACACACACACACACACACACACACACACACACACACACACACACACACACACACACACACACACACACACACACACATGCAGCAGGCCCATTTCACACCTCCACATATCACATGTGAAAAAGCAATATTTACCCAGAGCAGAACATATTCTCTCTAAACTGCATTTGAAAGCAAAATGAGAAAGTTCACAAATACCTGTTGAAGCGGCTGCAGCTGCATTCAGCATTACCTCATATCCTCACAGCGGTTAAGGGTGGCTGATTTAGCAGAAGGATGTTTTTTATATCACCTTTTCTAAACACATACTCCAACAAGAAAGTGCTTGTCCACACAGTTCAGGTGACTACTACACACAGGTTGCTGTTGTTTTTATTTACAGGATTTTTCTCAATCCTTCCATCATCTTATATGCTCTGTCCTGGTCAGAGTTTTGCAGGTCTGGAGCGTAACTGAGAGCACGATTCTATCCCAACATTACATTAATGAAGTCAACACTGCAACACTGGCCTTACCTTTATTAAATGCACAGTCTGGTGTGTTATCTCAGCAGGACAATGCTTGTCCACAGACTGCATGTGATTACTATGCACTAGTGGTTGTTGTTTATGGGCTCGTCTTGATCAAGGTTGTGCTGGTTCTCAGATATAACTGGGGGAAAACATTGAACCTATGCTCCACTGATAGCCTGTTTTGGAGTCAGCCCAACACTAGCAGAGCTCTCTGTTTTGGAGATGGATTTGTTTTCTTTTCTTACTTTTCTGGCTAATTAGATGTAAATCCTCATCGCCTCCTTCTTTTTTAATGTAGATAAAAAAGTTTTTTTTTTAGCTTTGTCAAGTTGGAATGGCTCTGCTATTTTTTTAGATTAGACAAATTTACATAGGAAAGCTTACCTACACTCTAAAAAACAGAGGTACGATACGAGTACTTTTTTGTACTCAAAGGTACACTCTTCATAATTGTACCCTCAATGGTACAATATTGGTCTTTACAGGGTCAGATTTGTTCCCTTTGAAGTACAAAGTCATTCCTAACAGCAATAAGTACAGATTTGTACCATTTAACCTGCAGCCAAAGGGTACGTTCAGTATTCTGTATCACTGCACTAATAAACAATATATATTTTAATTGCACATTTTTCATTTGAAACCAGACAATTTTAGATCATCAAGTTTTTGAGCCATATTTAGTTGATGATAATGTTTATAATCTTTATAATTTTTACTGGCACAAAAATATGGGTACAAAAAAGGACTTTCACTGAAAGGTACTT
The DNA here is from genome assembly GCF_023375975.1 of Astyanax mexicanus. Classification (NCBI taxonomy): domain Eukaryota; kingdom Metazoa; phylum Chordata; class Actinopteri; order Characiformes; family Acestrorhamphidae; genus Astyanax; species Astyanax mexicanus. Next base: position 15,089,615 of record NC_064408.1, read on the forward strand.
TTTTGTACCTCAATATAAGGTACAAATCTGTACTTACTTTTCTTAGTGTGTACCCCACTATGTTTCCATCATAGAATATACTTTGTATTGGATGCTCACAAAATACCAGTCAAATTGTAATATTGTACATTGTATATATCAATGCGTTTTTTGTTGTTGGTGTTTTTTCCCTTTTTCATTTTTCTTTTTTTCCACATACTGAATTTGATCAATTAATGCAGCAAGTCTTTTTTATAAATCCATCCATCATCTTTTTGGTTGCACTGGGTCTAAACCCTGACTGGAATCATTGATCACAAGACAGGAAGGAATACGGTCAAAATCCAACCAAAAGCTCCACGTCTCTGGAGCTGTACAATGCATGCACTACCTTATTTATAATTTATGCAATCATTTAGAGGTCCATAATTATAGACTATGCACGGATTTTCTCAGAAAAGCACAATGTAGTCATTTATGATGATACCATTGTCATATTATCATGTTGCCAACCTCTACAAGCTGTTGTGGATAATATATAGCCTTCTTCCCATTATTTTAGACACACAAGGCATAAAAATCTCATATTAGCAGCCAAACAGAAATTGATCTCAATAAGAGGTGCTTCTCACGGTCAAATGCTGATAATTCAAAAGCCTGAGGTTCCAGCATGGCTTTTACTGCCCGGAGATGTGCTTACTGAGCTCGGGCTCAATCAGAGCCATCGATCACAAGGCCTTTCCCATCCCCGAAAGCCATTCTCTAATTGACCAGACGCTTGACATTTAGATAAAAAGACAGCGCTGTCAAAAACAACACGTCTCACACAGGCTCAGGTTTGGGGTATACTGATCAGAAGCTTAGGAACCTTTGCAGCAAATATACTGCTGTATCTATGCTGTTAAAAAAAACAACGTACCTCTAAATGGAGTTTCTATACACACATACAAAGGTCTCATAGTTGAATGCTTCTTCTTTTCTACTCAAACTTCAAAACTCCTCCTTGATCTGGTTTATACCTGGTAACTTCAGGCGTCTTGAGCATCAGACATGAGCCAGTTTCCTCTCAGCTAGAGGTGACAGTTTAAATCTTCTTCCACAGCTTGTCAAACCTCTTATTGTGATCAAAACACTTCCTAATAACTCACACTATGCAACAATTGTTTGGTTTTCTTACAAGGCTCCCCCTACAGGCCGGGAGTAAATGTTCACTGTTGTAAACAGTGTGTGCTGCTGTGCCTTAAGTTCCTCAACCTAACCATGTTTTGAGCACAGCAGCCCAGCGAACGCAACCTATGTGATGACCAGAGGAAAGTAATGATTTTGTTCCAAAACCGAACACTTTTGGGGTCATCAGTAAACACTAGTCTAGATAAGAGCTTAGATTGGGTCCAAAAATCCAGCCCAACCTGGCCGAAGCCTGTGCACGTTCTACCCGACCCAACATTGAGGTTTTTTTTTTTTTTTTTAGTAAGTAAGTAGAGCGTTAAACATTTTCTAGCTGTTCAGAATTATGTTAATTATCACTGCAAAACTTAAGAAGACCTATTTTTTAGGAAAAATGTTTATTAAGAACAGATCTCTAATAAATTAAAACACGAACGATGCGAACAATGATCCACAGGCCTAAACATTAGTAAATTAGGCTACAAGAATGATGTCTCAATGACTTTATTCTAATTCATTAGAATTGAAAATGGATTAAGACCATAAAATACTTCACTAATGAAGTAAGTTTGACTGGAAAGAGCTGGAAAAGCAGATATCTACTTATTACCAAAACAACAATGCTAGCTATCCCCACTACTCACTTAGCTATCAAACATGCACAGAAAGAAAGAAATCGTTCCAATGTTCCTTACAGTCGCAGCAGCAGGAATGCAAGAAAGCTCGGTCAAGGTTTAGCCATATGCGGCTCCTCTGTCTGTCGAGAGCTTTCTTCCTGTTACCTGCTGCTCCAACATGGGCTTTCACTGTTTTCTCATTGCTCCGTCATGATAAACCTACATGTCTACATTTATCACCATCATGATTTTGCTGTAAAGCAAGACAGACCCTAGCAATGCCTGAGACTTGTGAGCTGATGGTTGCGGGATGAAAAACAGTAAGAAATGCATGAATTAACTAAAAAAACACTGCACAGTGTGCCTTTAAATAAATATGCTGTTTGTTAAATTACTAAACTTCCTGTAAATGAATGATCATCCTTCTCAGATCTTCAATGAACTTCTTAGAAACCTGCTTCAGCTAATAAAGCCTGTAGCCCAAATTCTTGCTGTTTAGCATTTCAAATTTCATTCAAGTCATTTTTGCTTAGAAATAAGGAATGACTGGTATATTGATAGACTCAAAGCTTTTAAAGTTTTTTCAGCAAAAATGTTTAAATGCCAATTGAAGTGTAAATACAATTACTTACAAATTACTCTTCAAAAATAAACTCAATATGCAAATATGACTGAAGGAACTATTCACACAGAAGCACAATATAGACTAAACCTTTTTTTATACACTTGAAAATGGTCCAATAATTTTATGGTGACTCTCTTTCATGCTTTATACGATATCCAGATGAATAGTGACCCATATGGAAGCATAAAACGTTGGAAGAGGAGCACTTCCTAAAGTCAACACAGCAGAGCACAGATCAGGCAGGAAACAGCAGGGCGTAGCCAGGAAGACACGGCTCCCCATAGTCATCTGGAAATTCCACATGATATTCCCCCCTAAAACTGTTTAAATACAGCAATCTAATGAAATAATACACAGCAGGTCATTATAGGTGTTCTACTGAACTTAAATAAACAATATTAGTTTCAGGTTAAACGCCACTCCATATGCTTGATCCTGGATGACCTTCATTTTCCACTGATGTCAATTACTGTTAAACACCGTCATCATCCCTGATCAGCAGACGTTAAACAAGCAACTAAAGCTTGTAAAATATCTTTTTAATCTCCAAATATTCAGATACATATTTGGGAGATTATACTGGGAGAGTAACATTTCACAAAATTCAGAATTCCACACAGTGTCATTTTCAATACAATACTGGCTGTTAATCTACATAGATTTTTCTCCTAAAGACTGTTTATTTGGATGAGTAAACCGCTTCCATTTATTGACAGTAAGCTTAGAATTCCAGTACTTTGTCAAAGAGTGAGCGCTAGCCCGGTTAGCAGCACTAGCCAGCCCCGGTTAGCAGGGCTAGCCTGCCCCAGTTAGCAGCATCAGCCAACACCAGTTAGCAGCTCTAGCCAGCCCCGGTTAGCAGTGCTAGCCAGCCCCAGTTAGCAGCATTAGCCAACACCAGTTAGCAGCGCTAGTCAGCCATGCTTAGCAGCGCTAGTCAGCCAAGGTTAGCAGCATAGCTATCCCCAGTTAGCAGTGCTAGCTAGCCCCGGTTAGCAGTGTTAGTCAGCCATGGTTTGCAGTCAATTACTGTTAAACACTGTCATCATCCCTGATCAGCAGACGTTAAACAAGCAACTAAAGCTTATAAAATATCTTTTTAATCTCCAAATATTCAGATACACACTACTGGGAGAGTAACAATTCACAAAATTCAGAATTTCACACGGTGGTGTCATTTTTAATACAGTGTGGAGCTTTTCAGAGGGAAAGTGAAGGTGATTCAGGGATGCTAGGTTCGCAATTTTCCTGCCACATTTGTTAAAAATTGTAAAATAGTTCAGGTGCTACTTTTTTGCACCACAGTTAACAAAAAAGGTTTAATAGTAAAATGTATTTATCTACATAAAACCCCTGTACTCATACACATTCATGCTGTTACTTAATCCTGTGCAACAGAGGTAACTCTTGGGCTTCCTTTCCCGGGGTGGTCCTGATTGGTGCCAGTTTCTTCATAACATGTTAGATGGTCTTTGCAACTGCACTTGAAGATACTTTTGGATTGACTGACCTTCATTTATTAAAGTATTTTTTTCTTTACTTAGATGTGTAGTTCTTGCAATAATATGGATTAGAACATTACTTAAATAGAGCTATTCACTGTATACCAACTCTACCTCTTCACAAATTTACAACTGATGCTCTCAACATTAGGAGGCAAGAAATTTAAGTTATTAACTCTTGACAAGTTCAGCACAGCTGTTAACTGAAAGCCATTACACCCAAAGTGATAATACGTATATAGAATAAGCAACACAGTATACTCAGTTACATGGGGTGTCACACTAATTAAAGAATGAAAGGAATTTTCTTCTCAAATTAAAAGCAAGTACAAGAAATGTGTAACTGCAAAAACCATAAACTACTGAAAGTAAAAAGGGAAACTTAAACTCTCTATGCAATATTAAATATTCTGTTTACAATTTGTTTTTACACAGCATCTTTACGTTCCTGGAATTGGGCTTGCAATTGAAAAAAAATGTCATGTAATGTTCCACAGACAATAAAGTACTTTCCGTATATTGATCCTGGTGTACATCTGTATATTGAGCTGGCAACCCAGGGGCAGAGAGGCAGGAACAACAGGTTACAGTTAGTAAGTGGCAGGAGAGTGTGGCAGGTTTGATGGCATATTGCTGATAGCTATTGTAGTAATACAATACACTCTGCTATACCAACCAGACAACAGTGGCCTCTATTAATTACAAAACAGGATAATAATTACAACACCCAACAGTGCAGAACTTTGAGGCAGACAGACATCAAGGTGTTCAACAGGAAACACACCCATGTTAATAGCGTACACAAGCTTAGTGGAGACATGACTAATAACACACACACACACACACACACACACACATTTCATTTCAAAGCCATTTCTCCAATATCCTTAACAAACTGCATGGTTTAAACCTGAGACAGTGCTAAACGTAACCCTCAAATTACAGGAATGATAACACAAAACAGATTACACACCCTTTAAAGACCTAAAAAGTACAGGCCTTGTAGTGTTAATGGAGCAGAGTTAAAAGGGTTAACACTTATGATTACTGTCACAAGCTGGGAAAGACACACTAATGACACCATTGGTTCTCCACCCACAAAACCAAAGGGTCTTCTACAATGGCCTGAGTGTTTCTGGTGAGAAGGTAAGTAAGTGCTAATATTAGCACTTGGCTAATATATTACTGCAAGAGTCTACCTCTGGTGGACAGGTACATCATGGTCTAACAGATGTAGTAAATATCTAAAGGAGCTTTTCTATAGGATGCATGCTTGGTTGGGAAACTGAAATGGGTTCTTCAACCCCTTTTCATCCTCTTTGGATTCATTTTGACAGTTAATCCAAATACTATATTTACCGGACTATAAAGTGCACCAGATTATAAGGAGCACTTTTAATGAACATCTATTTAATTGTCTATTTTTATACATAAGGCATGATTCAGATTATAAGGCCCATTAAGCAACACTATAGGATGCATACTTGAAGTGAACAAGGGTGTCGTCATGTAGCTGGGGGAAACTTATAAGTAAACAAAACTGTCAAACGAGCACTGGATGTTAATCTACACAGATTTTTCTCCTGAAAACTGTTTATTTGGGTAAGTAAACCACTTCCATTTAAGAAGTAAGCTAAGAATTCCAGTTTTTTGTCGAAGAGTATGTGCTAGCCCCGGTTAGCAGCACTAGCCAGCCCTGGTTTGCACTGCTAGCCAGCCATGGTAAGCAGCATAGCCAGCCCCAGTTAGCAGCGCTAGCCAGCACCAGTTAGCAGCGCTAGTCAGCACCAGTTAGCAGCACTAGCCAGCGCCGGTTAGCAGCGCTAGCCAGCACCAGTTAGCAGCGCTAGTCAGCACCAGTTAGCAGCGCTAGCCATCACCAGTTAGCAGCGCTAGTCAGCACCAGTTAGCAGCACTAGCCAGCCCCGGTTAGCTGTGCTAGCCAGCCATGGTTAGCAGCATAGCCAGCCACGGTCAGCAGCACTAATTCTCTTATACTCTCTAATTCATTGGAGTAGCTTTACTGCTGCTTACAACGTGACCAGTAGAATTCATAGATAAGGTGCTCTGGGTTATAAGGTGCACTGACAATTTTGGGAAAATTAAAAGATTTTAGATACGCCTTATAGTTAGAAAAATATGCTACAATACAAAAATCACATCTGTAAATATGCTGTGGAATGCTTCTTATAACATGTCCTCAGGTCGGCTACACTCACATACACAGTTCCATTAAAACAGTGTTACAGAATCATTTCTACTGTCAGGTTCATAAACGCATGCATAAATAAACATATAAAATAACACATAAACACACACACACACACAGACATATAAGCTGGTACATTTCCAACTGCCAGGTATGGATCTTCTCCCAAAGACCTGTAAGAGACAGAACAACTGAGTGTTGTGGGTTCACACGTTCACACAGCACTAACATGATGATGATGTGTAAACATACATGTGAATGTGCAAGTGTGTGAAATCCTATTCTGCCTCTGAGATGTGTGATAAAACAGAGTTAAATATGTTCATCTATCCAATTTAATATTTATAACTAATGCATGACTGACACGGTTTCAATGTTTTTAGAAACTACAGGCTTTTTAACTTATGTTTTGTTAACTAATGTTCCTAATTTTCATAGACTCTTAATATATTAAACAGTTTTGTGGTCATATGTGTCTATTCTTTTATGATTTATGTGCATCAGACACCACCCAAATATTAATAAATAATAAAAGGTGCTCTGTGAGGTCCTGTATGCAGAGAAACAGATACAGGATGACGGTCTATAAGTATAGAACCTAAAGGTGTTCCTTTCTGTATGGTAAGAAATCTGAAAAATGACTTTGAGTTTAGAAAAAAGGGGGATTGTAATGAAGTTGCTGGTCCGTGTATACTGTTCAACACCAAAATATAATTATTACAAAATTATCAATACACATATACTACAAATTTCAGAGCTAAAAATCTGACAATGAAAACAGAACAAATGGTTAGTGTAATATTTTTGTTATAATTTTGATCGTAACCTGAAAGTTTACAATTCAATCAGATATTTGAAATTTAACCGGAATGACAGACTTTTTGCTCTGCAGTAATTAATGAACTAACTAAAATATTTGTTTTAGACTCCAACTATTCTTAATTACGTCTTTCTTAATGGGAACACTAATGACATTGCTTCTTTTTGGACAATCCTGGCTTATTATGAAGCTAACCAAGCCTTATGCATTATGAAATACCCCAGATACGCAGCTGGACAGCACAGGCCTTCAGCCCTCATACCTCCTGCAGACACTGTACTTATGAATGAAGGCAGCTAATTCCCAGCATTCATGCTTCAGTGCTGTCAGCCCATCTGCTGAAGCTCCTCACACTCTGAAGGAAGAAGTGCTAAGAATAGTAGCGCACATTAAAACCCATGGTATAACTCTGGATTTACAGTTCAAAATAGCACACACTTGGCCTGGATAGCCTTCACTCGTCTCGTTAAACAGCAGGACACATAAGGCGTCCCAGCATCTCTAAAAGACCTCAGGATAAATTTAGAAGCCGTTCACAAAGTTACCCATTCAGATAATCATAACGAGGCATCCGACCGTGCTTCTCTCCCAAAATAGAACCCAGCCATAAGCGATGGTCTTAATATATCCACAGCATGATTTATTTATGAGTATGTAAAGGAATGAAAAATGCAAGGTTTCTTAAAAGAGATGGTTAATTAAATATTTAAGATAATTTACAGCTGACTGCACATGATAATCACACTGACCTATTATACAAACACAGAGGAAGCTTGTCTAAAAATATTACGCTACCTGTGGAGATGAATTATGAGTCCAGAGGAGCATTTAATGAAGTTTCAGTGAGAATTTATGAGCTTGATCATTGGAATTCATTTCACACTGATTATTACACTGGCACTTTCATTTAGAATAGTTATGCAACAGTGTTTCATTCAGCTACAGAGAGACATTCTTTTGCTTGTCTATAATGGAAAGTTACCTTAGTATCTTGAGTCCAATATTTGACTGTTTATCATTTTATGAGTAGCAAAGAATATGTTACCTACTTCCGGACATTCCACTGCTTTGTTTGCTTAACTGGGAGTGCTAAACAGCACTGGGAAATCTATGCAATATTATGTAGGGTGTTTAGTTAGTTTAGTTTTTTTTTTCCCATTGGTTTTCATTAATCTTGCCACTTTTATTTTTTATCATTAAATAAATGAACATATAAGAGCTTAGAGCCAGTTCTAATCAGGCAGCATTAACATTTCTGTTAAACACTTTATTAATTTAAGTCAATATGACACATTTCAAGAACTTTAAAAGATCATCATCAACGTTATGATGAAACTGACTCTCATCAGCACCGCCCCAGAAAAGGAAGAGCAAGAGTTTCCTCTATTGCACTCGATACTTTCGAACTTTTTTGTCTGGTACTATATACTAACATACAGCTCTGGAAAAAAATAAGAGATCACTTTAGTTTCTGAATCAGTTTCTCTGATTTTTCTATTTATAGGTTTATATTTGATTAAAATAAACATTGTTGTTTTATTCTATAAACTACGGAAAACATTTCTCCCAAATTCCAAATAAAAAAGTTGTCATTTAGAGCATTTATTTGTAGAAAATGAGAAATTGCTGAAATAACAAAAAAGATGCAGAGCTCTCAGACCTCAAATAATGCAAAGAAAACAAGTTCATATCCATAAAGTTTTTAAAGTTCAGAAATGAATATTTGGTGGAATAATCCTGTTTTTTAATCACAGTTTTCATGCATCTTGGCATGTTCTCCTCCACCAGTTTTACACACTGCTTTTGGATAACTTTATTCCACTCCTGGTGCAGAAATTCAAGCAGTTCAGCTTGGCTTGATGGCTTGTGATCATCCATCTTCCTCTTGATTAAATTCCAAAGGTTTTCAATTTGTTAAATCAAAGAAACTCATCATTATTAAGTGGTCTCATATTTTTTACAGAGCTGCATTAAATGAGTAAACTGACTTTCTATATTATTTTATTAGATATGTTAATGCTGACTGATGGAAAAGATAAAGTAAGGTAAGCATCCTGAAAGATCTGAGGTTGACAGGCCAATGTTGCCCTTTCTATTTATGTGTTGTAACTGCTTATTAATGTTTTTTTTAATACACAACCTAATTAATATTCTTTAATCATTTTTCACAAGAACAGTGCTGACTCTTGAGGCTCATGCTGAAGCTAAATATAAAAACTGCCCCTCAAATAAGCTTGCACTGTATCAGTAAAATATTACATAAGTATATATATAATTATAGTAAAGAAAACACAGCACAAAAGCACAACACATTTGTGGATAAATAGACATATCTGATGTTTTGGCCCCTCCAGTGATGTCAGTGCTAACTCAGGCTAACAGGCTAATCTCTCTAATGAGCTTCTGCTTCAGTGAGGGCTGAGGTTCACGGCTGGTTGAGCTTCTCCTACTCAATGCTCATTCACTATCAACCAAGTCTCCCATTCATTACGAGGCGAAGCCATGTCCTAAAGCGCAACACGTCTCACACACAAATCATCATGAGTGCCTCCTGAGCATTCAATACATTCAGCTTGCAGCACGACCGTGCCTGGGTTATAAACACAGCTAAAAACAAAGGGAATCATAGATCGACATCATACACACATTACACACACCAATTAAACAAAGCCAAGGGCATGAGCCTAACAACAGTCATAGTGGTAGTGGTGCACATGTTCATGCACATTTTCAAGTATTCTTTCATTTTCTGAGGCTACAATTAGTAACAAATCTGCGGTTATACAAGTTCTAGCTTTTCAAAACATTAGGCTACTACATACACTACCGGTCAAATGTTTTAAACACCCCTATTTTCTATAGCCCAGTAGCAGTGCTGTATTATTTTCTCATCTTATTAATGATTTTATCACTGCACTTCACTTGTCTAGACCTCTAATTCTTCCCTTCACTGCTGAAGCTGAGATCTAGCCAGTGTTAAGCTGAGCTAAAGGAGCTGTTGCCATGTGGGTCAGCCAGACATCTTCCAGTACCAGTTTTTTCCAGTTTCTAGAAGTCTTTTGAAGGTGTAGGAAATTCACAGCTCTTTCTGTAATTTCTCTAAAGGAAAGACTTATATTTTTAGTATTTACAGAGTTCTTTTCTAGAATTCTCTTTGTCTATTTCTAGATATTATGATAAAAGTGTGAATGTGCTGTGTGTAAGTGTGTGAATGCTTCAGTAAAAAGTAAAGTAGAGAGTGCAGTAACAACATCTGTTCTAGCCCTGCTTTGTAAATTCACTTTTTTAAAAATCAATTTTACTTACTGTAAGCTTTACTGTAAGCTCTTAACAACATTTTTTTAAAAAATCACCCCCTTTCTTGTTCATTAAACAATATATGATTTTTTAATTTATAATACACTTATACTATTATATATACTATAGTATTTAATATTTTTTTGTTACAATACTAAATGTTTATTTCTTTCAGTTTTTAGTTAATTTATTTTTTTAAAGGCTTTGGCAGTTTACTGCTAAATTTTGTACACTAGATTTTGTACCATTTTCAGTTATTGATAAGACCTAAGGAGTTTAAATGGCACAAATATCAAGAGAAAAATGGGGTTGTTCTAAAACTTTACGGTAGTAACGGTAGTGTATATGTATCAGTTCCCACAGCCACTTAATATACCCAACAGTTTTTAGTAAAAAAAAATAAATAAATAATTAAAATGTAATTGTTTTCATGTTTTCATAACTTATTATTATTGTTTATTGTTTTATTTCGCAATGGCAGCTATTCATTGGGTATTAAGACAGAAATACCCCTGGCCAGGGTAACAGTCCATTGCAGGGTTACACTAAACAAAAACAGATAAAGTGTGCTTCATATCTGAGAAATTATGTCAACAGCAACACAGTGTTGCTGCCCTGTTGTTTGGAAAAATAAGAAATGCTCCCATCCCAACTAGACAACAATACTTTATTTTTCAGCATCCATGGATTTGTATGTTAATCAAAAAAAAAAAATATATATATATATATTTCTAAAACATGTCACTTTGAAGATTCAGATTTAAATATGTGTGATTTTAAGTCAAAGAGAAAAAAAATGGACATGAGGAAAAGAGAAAAATGGAGGTGTGGAAAAGGGAAAATTGATGACAGCAGTGGTGTGATTAAGTGAGAGACCTTAATTAAAGCTGCCACAGGAACACACAGCTGCTGCATCAAAGGAAAATAAAAAAGCTTAAAAAAATTAAAGAAATCATGGATGCAAACCAAAGAGGAACACAATATTGGTAATAAGCCCAGCTGTGAACCACTGGAACCCCTTGAAAGCCCCTCTGATAATGGTGAAGATGAAACCGAAACTTCCTGGGAAGCCTTGCTTTTTTATTGCAGATGCACATCAGTTTAGAAGTGTGAATCCTTTAGATTTTTTACTATTTTACCTGCTGTGTGAACAGGGCTTTAGCATGCACTTTGATTAATACTAACTGTGATCATAAGCATCACTTTATCCTTACTTATATTCACTAATAGCTCCACTGCAATGCTACAGATGTAAACCTTGGACACCAGAAATGTCTTGGCTGACCTAACTACTCTCGAGGTGAGAGTAGAAAAGTGTAAACCATCACTGTAAGGTTTTCTCATTTTGCTGTACTGTAAGACAGTTCTGAATGTTTCTCATGATTTAGAGTGGTCTGTGCAGTGAAGCTCAGTTTCTGCTTTCCACAGTCATCCCTCTCTCACAGCCACCTCTCTGACTGCACTCAGCGTATTACTACAATAACAGTGGGAGGAGAAATGCCTCATTTTAGAGCTATGCCAAAACCTCTGATGGTGACAAATGGCTTCCCTGTCTCGGTGGAACAGGAGAACACTGCTGCTGTTTGTGGAGGTCTGTCGGGCTCGGACAGTCATTACTGTTGAGGGGTTTCAGATGGAGCTTTAGCCTTCGTTTAGCTTTTCTCACTCTTTTCTTTTTCTCTTCCTTACTCTCCTTTCAAAATCTGTTTTTCTCTGCCTGAACTTTTCACCTCTCATATTTCTTGTTATCTCTAAATCACACAGTCTGAAGTGTAAAGTGGACATGAAGATATTCAGTATTCACACGCATGTTCTTTAAAGTTTACTCAATACCTTCTGAGATTGCATATCTGAAACATTTGGAATAGCTAGCTTGTAGACTTTGCAAAACTTGCGGTAAGTCTCAGAATTTTTGTGCAACATTACACAAGTGGTGTATACCTGACCTCGGTCGCACATTCTGGTCCTTTTAAAAGTGTTATCAGAAGATAAAGAGTACTAAGAACATGAGAAGAGGTTAAGAGGTAAGGAGGAGTTTGTTTTCAAGTGGAATGGTTAGCATAAGAGAAGAAGACCACCCTGCTGAAAAAATCTGCTTAAAACTGGCCTTTGCTGGTAATGCCTGGCTCACACTACAGGATTTTTAAAATATTAACCCTGCAAAAAAAATCCAGCTCAAGACTGGATCCAGCTGCTCATCCAAAAACAGCATACCTTATGCTTGTAGGCAAGGTAATACCGCTTAGTATAATCAAGAGGCAGATGGATGATCACAGCCATCAAACAAGCTGAACTGCTTGAATTATTTTTCACCAGTTATCCAAAAGCAGTGTGTAAGACTGGTGGAGGAGAACAGTCGTAAGTCACTCTGGTTAAGGGCATCTGCTAAATGCATTAAATGTAAATGTAAACTCTATGAATAGGCACTAACATAGGCATTAAAGATACCATTGACAACATTAACTATTATTGGTGACAGAGAAAGTACATCTTATATTACAGCTTCTAATACATTTCTAGCTCTATCATACATTTCTAATGTCTAAATTAGCTCCCAAAGCAATATTTTGGCTTGCATTAATTCACAACAGTTTTGCTAATATCTAATAAGTATCATTTCTCAGTGAAGATCAGGTGAGACAAAGAGGTGAGAAAAAAGTGGGAGCACATAATTCATTATTGTACTTCCCTGATATTACTTACAAAAAATGTGCTTTTATGAAGCAAGACCTTGATGATATCTTTAAATGCACTGTTGCAGGACTATTTTCTGTCATGATGTCCTGAAGTTGGCACAGATTCAAACCTTTCGTTTAAAAAAAAAAAAAAGCGAAAGGAATTCATGAATTGTTTGGTTTAGGTTTCACTTTTTCACATCATATACTTAATTAATTGAATTGATTTTACTTTACTTTCTTATTTTCTTTTTTTAAAGTGTTAAAAAAAACGAATTTTATAGAGACTGAAAATAATATTAAAATCTTCAGTCTATAATCATATTTATTTATTTGTTTGTTAAATTAATTTATTATTTAGGTTTTTATTGGCCAATGTGTTCGATTTCTTTGTGTTGTATTTTCTTCTCTCTCGCAGGCTCTGTCTCTCTCTTTCTCTCTCTACTTTGATATATTATCATACAGTAAAAAATGATCAAGTCTGCCAGACCTAAAACACACTACACTATTATTGCTGTTCCCTTACAATAATACTTGGAAATTCCAGCATTAAAAAAAAATTATTATTAAATTAATTAATTAATGTTTAAGCGATTGACACTAATATAATTTAATTTTGACAATCTAATGCTGATATTTCTTAAAAAAGAACTCAAACACTGAAATGCATCCAGTAGTATGCTTAGGAAAAATATTTGTAGTTTAACCCTTGTATAGTGTTCATATTTTTGTTACTCGTTTACTTTGTTACTTGTATTTAATTCAGCAAAATTATGCAATTCTACATTAAAATGCTTTACACATGCTTGCTTCACCTAAATTGCAAGCAATATAAACAGCTTACATGGTTAATATTTGCCCTTTACCTTTCTTATGTTACATTTCTTTTAAAAAGTGCTACTCTTTTTTTATTAGTTTTTAAATAAAATGTAAAAGAAAATGAATTTAACTCAAGATATGAGTAGAAAATTTGTTTAGTTTCAAATTTACAAATGAAGCAATGTTTATTAGCCCTTGGCCAAACATACTGTATGTAATATAAATGTGTGTGTGTGGGGGTATACAGTGTGTGTTTATCGAAAATGTGTTTTGATATATGTTTTTCACAAAAAATGAGCCAATGCCAATGAGTTTGAGTTAGAAAACATTTTTTTTAGTATCATTTGATGAAAAATGAAAACGACCCGAACACCACACAAGGGTTAAGCAGGTATAGTAATGCTGTTGTTTTTGTTCTTAATAAAGCTCCACAATCATGTTCACTGTTTGTTCCAGGAAAGAACCCTGGTTTTAAGCATTTAATAAGAGTGCTTGAGCCCTTGTACAACATTCCATCCCAAAAAAACAATGAAGATCCATTGTTATTATGAAGTTAATAAAGGTGAGGCTATACAGAATGCCCAGCCTCTTATCTTTTCCACAAAACGACCAAAAATGAACCGAAAACGTACCGAACTGTGGGGTTTATACCGAGTTGTGAGCTGAACTGTGAATTTTCTGTGCCGCTACACCCCTACTGTAAACTGTATAAACTTCTTGACCTCTATGATGTTGGCCCAACTTCAAAACTGTACAGGTTAGAGAAATTAAATGACAATTTTTTGATTTAGGAAGAAGATGCAGACAAACCAAGTCTCCCTGAAGCTGCGGGAGTCTCCCGCATTTCGGTAGTGGCTCCCTGATGCCCGCGAGTCACATATAATCTCCCGGAATTCAGAACGAGTGCACCAAACTCGCACACAGACTTTTTTCTCTAATCGTGTGTGGGAAGGAGAGAGAGAAAACAGAAAGGGTTCTGATTGGCCTGTTCTCTGCAAAGAGTCTATGAGACAGCCAATCAGTTTTTAGTGTGGGTGGGCAGTGTTTTTCCCCCCTGTGAGTGAGAGAAAGCAGATCATGGCGGAGGCAATATTAATAATTATTGTAATATGATATGAAATGTTTTTGATGTTGTGCAATTTTTTGTGATATTGTAACTATCAAAATCCCAAAAAAGGAAAGCAGAGGCAGGGCCTTCCAAAAAGAAAAAAAGATTAAATTTATTTCACCTCTGTTTCCTCAAATTTAATTAAAAAAAAAGTAAAATTAATTAATATAAAAGTAAAGTTTCGTTATCCTTTGGTGTGTGTGCAAGTTTTTTTTTATTTATTTTATTTTTTAATGGGGTTGGTAGTGTACCTTTCCTGAAATCAACTTTTGCAACTTGGGATGTCTGAAGATGAGATTTGCAAATGTTTAAATGTTACAATTTCATTTAATCGAGGAAAAGTCACACCAGCCGACAGCAACCTTTCAGGCTTTATCTTAACAAGAGAGGCAGACAAAGGGCAGCCACTTACGACAAGAGGCACTTCATGTCACACGGTGACTGCTCAACCTAATCCAACACACACACACACAGACACTCACACAGACACTCACATACACACACATACATATACCACCTTCCTCAGTTGTGTAAGGAACTAGCTATTGTATTGTTAAGCTGATTTGTGCAGATGTTGCTGTAGGTTCTACTGTACCTAAGAGCATATATGACTCAAGCTAAGCCCTCCTATACTTCTGTTATTCAGAGGCCTATAGAGTGGGGTGTGCATAAACACAAAACTCCTCCTTCTACATAATCTCACTTTTCCCTCACCCCCCACTACCCACCTACACATGTACCAATCACCTCCAACCCTGTAGCTCTGTCAAACCATGACACAAGCAGAAATGATATGTGCTCCCCTGCGATGGATTCTATACTGAAGAGATTAAAAGAACAGAACAGATTGAAATGTGCTGTAGAAAAGAGGACAGGCAAAGTTCTACCTGAGGCACCACTGGAGATGGTAGACTGATGAATCAGAATAGAGAAAAAATGCATAGCATTCTTGTTGGTGCCAGACTGGAGATGCCCAGCACAAGTCTTCCTGAAATATCTGCCTGGAATTGCATGATGCAATTATGTCAACATAAACCATAGAAACAAAGGAATGTTTTCACAACATTGTGTGGAATCCGTGAAGCCATGAAGAGCTGAGGCTGTTTAAAGAGTAGAATGGAGGCCCTACCTATCATTAGTATATTGAATTTCCTAATAAAGTGCTTGGATTATAGGGTTGTGGTTGTTTTCTGTCTTCTTCAGAAAGGAAAAGGAATGTGTATTTGGTCATTTCAGTGTGTTTTTTTATGGGTAATCAAAGATAGAATGTATAAAGGATTACGTATGCAATTGTGAAGTAAAAAGTGTTCAACATGCAACAATATGTTTTAAAACTTTTACTTTGATTCCAACCTTGGCCACTCTTGGCATTATTCTTTCAGTCGGCTTCCTGTGGTAGAAACTGGAAGCTCAGACTACATGACAATTTTGTGTCTCACAGGGCTCTGAGTGGTGCCACTATGATCAGGAGATCTCTGGTTCGAATCCTGTTCATGCAGCTTGCCATCAGCCAACGGAGCCCTGAAAGAGCACAATCGGCCTTGCTCTATCTGGGTGGGTAGATGGTGCTCTCTTCCCGCATCACTCCAAAGGGTGATGTCGATCAGCACAAGGCACCTGTGAGCTGATGTATCAGAACCGAGTCGCTTTGCTTTCCTCCAAGAGTGCGGTGATGCTACTCAGCAAAGCTGCATCAGCAGCAGCTCAAAAAGAGGCGGTGGCTGACTTGTATCGGAGGAGGCAGGTGCTAGTCTTAACCCTTGACGGTGATAGGGGGAGTCATTATGAGTGAGTTGGGTAATTGGCCATGTGAATCGGGGCATAGGAGGGGTTGCTTACTGTACCCAAGCAAGATATAGCAAGATATCGGTACCATAAAAGTTTAAGTAGAGTAGAGCCATTTTAGATCCATAAACATTATCAGTGATTATCAGAATAAATTATTTGTCATGTAAGACATGAGATACTGATATCTTACTGATCTTACTGATAAGACATGAGAATAATTATAGTATGCTATATAGCAATGCAGTGCCATAATTAGCCAATAGAAGCAATAGAAGTTTTTCTTTTCATGAAACTTTTTTATTTCATGATACTTTAACATAATTAAAAAAATACTGTATTTAATTCAGAGGTAAAAAAAAAAAAAAAAGAAACAACAGCTTGCTAAATGGGCTTAAACATCATCTGAGCCTTTTTCATTAAAACCAATCTCACATATCTATTATTTATACAAAAATGCAACCAATACAACCAGGTGTACACCCTTAAAACACAAGTAGCACACACTGGGTTAGCAAAAACAGTCTCTCACACACACAAGCACACACACACACACACACACACACACAAACACACACACACACACACACACATACACAGATCCAGGTGCATAACCACAATAGCCCCTCTGACATAATCAGCCATGTTTGCAGTTCTCCTGGTCCCTCTCTAAGGGTCTTTATATATTTAGTAAGGTAAAATAAACAGTTCTGCAGTTCTGCAGCGTCCTCCTGCCATCCTTCACTGCCCACCCTGCAATTCATCTGCTCTAACGTCCTCTGTCCACAGAGTGTAGGAGTGTAGGTGGGTAGGTGTCCCTCCATCTGACAGATTACGCCAAATTTCAGATGGATCTTCACACCCGGCTGTCGATCAGGAGCTGAGGATTATCCTCAGACACAAAGTAGGAGAAGAGATGATCACTTCTGCTCTAATCTGTCCG
Source organism: Astyanax mexicanus (assembly GCF_023375975.1). Taxonomy (NCBI): domain Eukaryota; kingdom Metazoa; phylum Chordata; class Actinopteri; order Characiformes; family Acestrorhamphidae; genus Astyanax; species Astyanax mexicanus. Next base: position 15,107,161 of record NC_064408.1, read on the forward strand.
GCTTTTTTCACACAGTTCTGAAATGACTCTGAAGTTACTGAGCCCTCTGTAATATTACAGTTATGGTGTAATTTTATATTAATTATTTCTGACTCATTGCTCATAGAAACTAGCAGAGAAAATAAGGATAAAAATATTTGTATTCTTTTATCCAGTTCTTTTATTCTTTCAGCCACATTTAGAGGTTTAATACATTTGACTTATAAATACAAAGAAGGAAGTGTATTTCTATATAAACAGTTATGCTTTTTAATTACTGGATTTATTTCCCTCTTAATGTGTTTGAGAGCATCAGTGGTAAAGTAGTGAAGAGGTAGAGTTGGTATACTGTGAATTCCTCCTAATTGAGGAATGTTCTAATCCATATTATGGAAAGAACAACTCAAGTAAGTAAAGAAAAAAATACTTTAAGAAATGAAGGTCCGTCAATATAAGACATTTCAAGAACTTTAAAAGTGTCCTCAAATGTAGTTGAAAATAACATCAAATATGTTATGATGAAACTGGCTCTCATCAGAACTGCCCCAGGAAAGGAAAAGCAAGAGTTACCTCTGTTTCACAGGATAAGTTCATCAGAGTTACCAGCCTCAGAAACTACAAGTTAACAGCTCCCCAGATAAGATCACCTAAATGCTTTGTTTAACACTTTTAAGTTACTACATGATTCTTTGTGTGTTCCTTCATTGTCTGAATGAAAAAAACATAAATGCATTAAATAAGAAGGAGTATCCAAACTTTTGACTGGTACTGTACATACAGAAGTAGAGTTAACGGATGTATAATGCAACATCTTGATTTGGAGTTGTAGAGGTTCCTAATAATGTCCTGAGATAATCCATCCCATGCAGCTTGAAAATTCACACAGTTCCTTTAAACAGTTAATTCCACAGTGCTAAGTCAACACTGTTAGTGTTCAATTTTATGCTCTACATTAATTTAACACTAATAGTGTTGATTTAGCACTGGTGAATTTACTGTGTAGAAGTTGCAATTATGGTGGAATGTTGATAACTCGTCTAATAGCATCCTGCACATTTTTAGTTGAAGATAGGTCTGCCAATGTGGCTGGCCATGGCATAGTTTCTTTGTCTTTAAAAGCACACCCCATTAATATAATGTTGGACTGTCAGAGTGTTTGTAATGATGACCAGAGGTACAAAAGCATGTTTTTGTCATCACAAATCCTGTTACAAAATTTCTGTTTTAATATTGTTATAAATAAAAATTCTAAAATAAAAAAAAAATCTACAATATCAAGAACAAACTCCGTTGCTGCCTATTACTATCTCACAAGGCCGTAGGAGCGGGTTTGACGCTGGGTGGACACATTTGCTAAAATGAATCAAAGACCACCCTATAGTGACTTCGTGTAAACCAGTGTTGTGTCAAATTTAGCACCCCTGCCAGTAAAAGCACCCCTCCCGGGAGAGTGTACGCATCATCTCCTTGATAAAAGCAGAGATAGTTGCTTTATTTAACTTTAATTAGGAACGCACTTCCCAGAGGGGGCGCTTTTCATGATAGGGGTGCAGATTTTGGTGTGCTTTCAAAATAAAAGATTATTTAAAAAAAAAAGTCTGCTTTTTCTGCAGTATCATTTTTGGGGGGGACAAATCCACCTATTTCTGATATTGGGTGGGACATGTCCTACCCATCTCCTCAGTTCATATGCCAATGCTATCTCATACTCTACCATTATTATGATAATGGACTATTTGTATTACTGTCTCACTTATTGGACCGCCAACCTTGTATGATTTAAGAATAATTTAACATTTAATTCCTGAGACCTGCAGATAAGAAAAACACATGCAATGAACTCATTACATAGTTCCCACATTGTTAGCACCCATAGCAAAAGATGGGCTCTGACACCTATAAAACTCCATAGTAACATCAAGAGTTAAGAGTTAAACAATAATTAGCTTGTTTCCAGGACAAAAAAGGAGATGACAGGTAGATAATGGTAGATAATGTGGCACAGAGACTGCACTGTGCGTTCCTCACCAGCGTCCACTCGGTAATCTGCATTTAAAATAGGCTCTTCTGCAAAATATCTGCATGAACACACTCAGGCAATTTTCCTCTTCACCTGGTCCATTAACGTGGCACACTGCACTAAAAGGCATGACATTAATTAAGGAAGGTATTTGATTTTTGGCTTCATATTAGTGCTAAACTAAAGAAAAGTATTCGGGCATTTATCCTGCTTTTGTTGGAGTAACTGTCTCAAGGGTGGCAAGGGTTTTCACTAGATTATGTTGCATTGCTGTGAGGAATTGATTGCATTCATTGACTAAAGCTTTAGTGAGCTCAGGTTATGATGTTGGATGGGCACTACCCCACCTCATCCCTTGCTCCCCAACTCGAGTACTGGATGGAGCTCCATCAATTCCAGAGAACACAGTTTTTGAAGAGCTTTATAACCCTCAAGCCCACACCTGGCATTATGCATAATGCCAATAGGTTAATGTATATCTAGTTAATCTCTACAGGGGCTAGATAAGCTACAAGTCAGCAACAGGCACAACTTATCGTAGCTGAATGCAGTCTGAACAATAGGTGTCCACACATGGTTTTACATACAGTTCTGGAAAAAATAAGATTCCACTTCGGTTTCTGAATCAGTTTCTCTGATTTTGCTATTTATATGTTTATGTTTGAGTAAAATGAACATTGTTGTTTTATTCTATAAACTACGGACAACATTTCTCCTAAATTTCAAATAAAAATATTGTCATTTAAAGCATTTATTTGCAGAAAATAAGAAATTACTGAAATACCAAAAAGATGCAGAACTTTCAGACCTCAAATAATGCAAAGAAAACAAATTCATATTCATAGTTTTTTTTGTCAATAATTTATTTCTGTTTTTTTCCCCATTGTCTCCCAATTTGCTTCTCCAATTGTCCCACCCCTTTGTGTGCCCCCTTTACCAGTGATACTTGCGACCCTAGAAGGATGCGGACAAGCACACGCCTCCTCCGACACGTGTGAAGTCAGTCATCCCTTTTTTGAGCTGCTGCTGATGAATCATTGCCTGACCGGCTAGCGTGCTTGGAGGAAAGCACAGCGGCTAGGTTCCGATACATACACCCACACATACACCTCTTGCCACCCGGTGCCACCTTTAAGGGAAGAGAGCGTCATCAACCCACCCAGAGAGAGCGAGGCCAATTGTGCTTTCTCTAAGCGCTGGCAGCTGATGGCAAAGCTGCATGAGCGGGGATTTGAACCATAATGGTTTAAGAGTTCAGAAATCAATATTTTGTACAATAACCCTGTCTTTTTAACACAGTTTTCATGCATCTTGGCATGTTCTCCTCCACCAGTCTTATACACTGCTTTTGGATAACTTTATGCCTTTACTCCTGGTGCAAAATTTCAAGCAGTTCAGCTTGGTTTGATGGCTTGTGATCATCCATCTTCCTCTTGATTATATTCCAGAGGTTTCCAAAAAAAATCAAAAATCTTTTTTTTCCATAGCTGTATAAGAACAACACTTTGATGAAAATATAAGAAGTAGAAAGAGTAGTTCAGATATTTGTGTGAAAATGTAAGGATTAGAAGTAAAAAGTCCTCTAAAAAAATAATTACTACAGTATAGATAACCAACATGTCAAGTGGAGTTTTATAACTTAAATTTGGGAGTTTGATCCACGCCCTTACTCCTCCCACTCTCCAACCTATTTAACTGTCACTTCCTCTCTACCTGCATGATGAACAACCTCGCACCCACCTCCTCCCCATCTTCCTATTTTATCATTGTCTCACTTTCTCTTCCTGTTTCTTTGTGGGGGTGCTTCAGCTTCACGCTTTTCCAATCATCTGAGTGTTTTTACTTCCTTACTTGACACCTCTGGCTACAGGTGTAGTAAACCAAGCATAGTCGGTTTTCATGATTGCACAGACTGAGAAATCCCAGGATACTCAGATTAGCAGTTTAAATGCATTGAGAAATACCATCACAGAGCTAAAATCAGAACCTGCTGTCCTACCCAACACACAGATGGATCGTGCTGTAGAGCAGATTGCTGGGTCCCTTGTTGGCCTTACAGTCATCATCACTTCAACCCCCAGCACAGCAGAAGGGTCGTATGGACATAAACAGTGTCCATGCAGAGCTCTCGCACTCTTGCATCACAATCACAGCTTGGGCTGCTCAGGACTCTCATCTCACGACCATCAGGTGGGAGCAGCATATTAATCATTCAGTTAAGCTTCTTCTCAATTCATGTTCTTGCAGATAGATCACTAAAGCAGCATTTTGCGAGTGAGGACCATGTTCTACTGCAGCACGGAGAAATTAATTCAGATGTAGTTTGGGAAAGGGTTCAGGGCAGATTTAAGGTGGTACATGAGCTTAGAATAGTATAGAGCTTAAAAAGCAATGCATTTAAGACAGCCCAATATTTTTTCAAAAGCATTTTAGAGGAAATTTTGATAAAAATAATTTTAACCATCATCAAACAGCAATAATGAGGAAAAAATAGCGGATGGCAAGGAGAAGGACACTTCAGACTAATATTTCCCACATTTCTGAAACATCCCCCAAGTCTATCTGCGTCTGGCTTGAACAGGAATAAATTGGAAGCTGTCAGTTTAAGCTGATCTTCTTTCTCTTTAAGCCACAGTGAAGATTATTTGAACCCCAATAACCCCCATATTAAAGACTTCTTTAAGCACTTAGCTTAAAAATATAGAAAAAAAAACTGGGTCAATATCAACTTTCTTCTTTCCAAGCCAGACTAATGCTGTGTTCCATTTACCATGGACGTTAAATGTCGAAATGGGAAATTACGTCAAACAATTAGGGCAGATTGCTGGTTCGAATTCCAGTCATGCAGCTTGCCATCAGCTGCTGGAGCCCTGAGAGAGCACAATTGTACTTGTTCTCCCTGGGTGGGTAGATGGCGCTCTCTCCCCACATCACTCCAAAGGGTAAAGTCGATCATCAGAAGGCTTCTGTGAGCTGATGTATCAGAACCGAGTCGCTGTGCTTTCCTCTGAGCACGCTGAGATGCTACTCAGCAATGCTGCATCAGCAGCAGCTGAAAAAAGGCAGTGATTGGCTTCACATGTGTCGGAGGAGGCATCACTATTGATGGGTGATACAGGAAATTAGAAATAAAAATAAAAAATTAGCTTGATTCTGCGAATATCTAAACTGGTTTTACATTTAGCAGTGTTTTTTTATGGAAAACCATATGAAAGCATATTGATGTTGGATGTCTACTGTTTCACTGTCAGCCTACATTGGCTGGGCTTGAATATCAACTGGTATCTGACAGTAACATTGGGTGCCTTCTGTTGTTTGAAAGTGGGTTTACATTGGCCTAATGTTGGGTGCCAGTTGATACTTGACAGTAGGCCTGCCTTGGTCTAACATTGGGTGTCTACTGTTTTTTGATTGTCTACCTATATTAGCCTAAAGTTGGGTGTCAACTGTTGTTTTTTCAGTAGGTCTACGTTGGCCTAACATTGGATGTCTACTGTTGTGTAACAGTGGGTCTATGTTGGCCTAATGTTGGGTGTCAACTAGTACTTGACAGTGGGCCTAGGGTTGGCCTAATATTGGGTCTCTACTGTTGTTTGACGGTCGACCTATGTTGGCCTAATGTTGGGTGGCAATTATTGTTTTTTTCAGTGGGTCTACATTGACCTAACATTGGATGTCTACTGTTGTGTAACAGTGGGTCTATGTTGGCCTAATGTTGGGTGTCAACTGGTAACTAGGCTTATATTGGCCTGGTGTTGGATGTAAACTGGTGACTGGGCTTATATTGGCCTGGTGTTGGATGTAAACTGGTGACCGGGCTTATATTGGCCTGGTGTTGGATGTAAACTGGTGACCGGGCTTATATTGGCCTGGTGTTGGATGTAAACTGGTGACTGGGCTTATATTGGCCTGGTGTTGGATGTAAACTGGTGACTGGGCTTATATTGGCCTGGTGTTGGATGTAAACTGGTGACTGGGCTTATATTGGCCTGGTGTTGGATGTAAACTGGTGACTGGGCTTATATTGGCCTGGTGTTGGATGTAAACTGGTAACTGGACTTATATTGGTCTGGCATTAGCTTCTGACCATTTAATATTAGCAATAGATTACCAAAAATGTAATCTATTGGCTACTAAATTGGTATAATTGATTAAAAAGAATGTGTTACTGTATGTACTATGTATATTTCGTATGTATCTCATTGAATACATCTAGCACAAAAATGAGCACTGAGGTCAGGTGTTGGCTTTTGAACTTGGGAGTTGATTTGCATGGTTGATGTGTGTTAGTTCCTGGCATTTTGAATGCATTTTTTTTCTATTGTGCCAATCAGTTTAAATGTCATTTTTTTGCCTCAAAAGCTTGACTTTTTAGATTTGCTTCGGAAAAACAACATGCCATAATCTCATTAAAACTGACACAGACCAATGTGAAGCATTCGTGACGACTTCTGCTTTTTAAAAAACATTATCCAGCGTTCTGGAAACAGAAATGATGTTCACCAACATACTTGATATATTAGGAGGCACACACACAGATCTCTCTCAGTGTCAATCTTCAGGCCCAAGCATCCCTGAGGACAGTTTCCACATCATTCAGTAGTTCCTCTCCAGTCACTCCCATTCATTTACAGCCATTTAGTTAGGCATGTTAATGGCCAGTTTTGAGTTACTGCCCTTATCTCCAGGACAGCAGGGGGACAGGAGGCTAGCAGACATGCACATTCTCCTCTAGCGTATTCTCCAGTTTCTATAAAGTCATAGACCCCCTATTCACTTCCCAGGCTGGGACCACCCGTCTGAAAGCAAATGAATGAGTGTTTATGTGTGCAGATTACCTGTTATACTGTCTTTTGTTAGACTGCATCTGAAAGCAGTCTGGCTCTTTGTTAGAGCTGGTTATTTTTTAACACACAGTCGAGCTGTAAACCAGGAGGTGTGTTCTTCTCTTATGCAGCCGCTTGTAGCCTCAGACATAATGCCGGCTCTCTCTGGGCCTCTGATTTCATGAGGCCCAGTTTTACCAGCATAACCCCCCCCCCCCCCCCCCCCCCCAAGAAAAGCTCCACTGTCCATCCATCCATTCATCCATCCACACATGTCCACTTTGTGGTGGAACTACTCGAATATCTTCCTATTTGCTGGCTTGATCTATACGGCAAAAAATATATTTCTATAATTTGCTCTGGTTTGTGGGATTGCCAAGACACACAATCTGTATGGACAAAGCACATAACATATGCAGTCCATATGTTAACAAATATTTCCACTGCTGGTGATACGCCATGACCACAAGTCAGATTCTTTTAGTGATTTGGAACCGGTTTTAGTTGATTCACTTGGGTCTGTTCTATTCAAAGCAGACTGGCCATAGGAAGGAGCAGGACAATTCCCGGTGAGTACCTCTATGTGTGGGCCACTGAAATCAGGTATAATCAGGTATTCTATATTAGACCTCCTGTTACCTGATTATTATGTAATACTATTTTTTTACCCAAGTTTATGTCAAATACTATATTAGTTTGTTGACTACTTAAATAGCCATTTAAAAAAATAACATTGTTCTTAACAGCTTTCCCAAAATAAGTAAAATTATGTTTTTATGTCTAGATATACTGAAAAAACAAAAATCTTCGCATAGCAGTATATCATCAGTTATGAAACTTTAAAATGTAAAATAAAATATAGACTTTTATTTATTTATTAACATTTTAATTAACTTCTTTCAGAAAAAAAATTCTTTTTATTGAGCAATTTTGTATTCATGTCTAGATATACTGACAAACCAAAAATCATGGGACGGCAGCAGGTAAATTCCATGACGTGAGGAATGTCAGTGTATTGCATTATTTTCTAGTGCTCCTCCCTTAAAACAATGTAATTTTTCTACCTGTAAAAATAAAAAAAATTATATTTCTGATTAATTTTGACAAAGTGTCCCTTCTCTACATATTAAAACATTTTTATCCTATCTTATTCAAAACCTTACTAAAATATCATTAAATAAAAAATAAATAAATAATTAAATAAATATTTGCCATACTGCTATGTGAAATATTTGAAACAAAAAAAAAAATCATACAATAACATTTAAAATCAAGGAAAGATATATTGGTCACTTTGAATGTGATGGGTTTGAAGCATTGTTACAGGGTTTTTTATTCAATAAAGAAATTGATTATTACTGTAAGTTCCTAGTTATAAAATAGCTCCCAACCATAAATAAGGGGCTGGAACTTAATGGGGATATTTCATTAGTAATAATCCTTATGCAGACTTTCTACATAAAGGCCAGATCCCAGTCAGATATTTCACTGTCTGGTAAATTTCCCCAAAACAAAGAAGGCATCACTCGCAGCACAAGCAGAAGCTGCGTGTTGCTGCATAGACTCAATCTTTGCTGCATAAACTCAATAGTGAGGAAACACTGCCACCTGGAGTACTGTAGGACTGTACAATCTGCAGGGATCACGCCTTTTTTTGTGTTTTGCCTTTGTTGTGTTTGCTGGCAAGAATTCTTATTACATAAATCCTAATATACACCGCATATGATAATCAGCGCATGTGCAGTATCTATAGTATTGCAATCGAAAATATTCTGGCATCCTGTGAAGGCCAGTGCACACAGAGACAAAGACCAGGGGCCTCATGTACTAAAGGTGCGTACACACAAAAACATTGCGTACACCATATTTCACGCTCACAGTTGTACTAAATTTGACTTGAACGTGAGAAAGTGCGTTTCCCCAGGGCACTTTCATTTCGGGCTTACGTATGTTTTTTTTTGTACGTATGAATTGTGTACGCACACATTGTAGTAAGCCATTATTGGGTAAAATAAAGTAAATGAATCAGACAATTAAACAGTAAGTGGCTTGGCTTACTGAAATAATCATTCAACCGGTTTCCACTTAGCCACATTTTTTTTTTTAATAATTTTATTTCAATTTTTTTCCCATTTTTTCCCCAATTTACACAGCTAATTACCCAACCCTCTCATTAGGACTCCCCCTATCACTAGTAACGCCCCAACACACCAGGAGAGTGAAGACTAACACAAGCTCTCTCCGATACATGTAATGTCAGCCACCGCTTCTTTTCGAGCTGCTGCTGATGCATTGTCGGAGGAAAGTGCAGCTGCTCGGTTCCGATACATCAGCTCACAGACGCCCTGTGCTGCAGGCATCACCGTAGGAGTAATGTGGGGAGAGAGCGCCATCTACCCACCCAGAGGGAGCAGAGCCAATTTTGCTCCCTCTGAGCGCTGGCAGCTGGATGGCAAAGCTGCATGAACGGGTTCGAATCTGCGACCTCCCGCTCATAGTGGCAGCGCTTTAGACCACTGGACCACTCGGTGCCCCAACCTAGTTTTTTTTAAACATGCTTACAAGTTGTTGAAGACGGCAGCGTTGGCATTATTGGAAAATATTGCTAATAGCCGAATTCGCCGAGAGCGCATTTTCTGTGACCATTATTTTTTTTTTGCCCATGGTTATGACTGGTTTATACGCTGTATCAGATTTCCAAGAGCATGGTTGGGATAAGATTACAAACAGAGTGCGTGACGGCTGGCGTCTTGTTAAGCAACTCATTTAAAGCATTTAAATGAAAGCATTTACTACCCATCTTTGAATAATTAGTTTAAAACATGGGTAATTATTAAATTACTTAGGAGACGGTGGCTACGCTGTCTATCATATTATTATAATTTTTTTTTTTTTTTTTGTGCGTAGGGAACTTTTCAGCTCTGAGCGTACAGAACAATTTCATACCTGTCAAGTTTTGGACTTAAAAATAAGGGATTTTTTCCGCCGCCCCAACAGCCCAAACGAGGGAAAAAAAAAAAAAATATATATATATATATATATATATATATATATATATATATATATATATATATATATATATATATATATTATATATTTTTTTTTTATTTAATAGATTTAAAATTGAAATTGAAGGGTGCACAAATTTACAAGAAGGACATGGATCAGATATATTCCATAAGTAAATAATAGTCCTAAGGGGCCTACACAATTAATAATCTTTCATTAATACTTCTTTCTATCGTTCAGTCCACTCCTGATCAGTTCAGTTAATTTCAGCCCTCTCCACATTTTCTCTCTCTCCAGCTCAACCATCTCTTCTACCCCTTCTAAATAATACATTACATTACATTATAATACATTACACCACAATACTTGAGATTTAAACAAATTCTAACAAACCCTAAAACTAGCCCTGAACTAATAGAGTTTGGAAATGATCGTTATTGGCTGATCAGGCACATCAGGGCAGGGCATTATATATATATATATATATATATATATATATATATATATGTAGATTTTTCTCAAACCCTGAATATCTATCTAGCTAATTCTAAAGTTAAGCTAACTGAACACAAGCTGTATTTTATTAAACACACAGTGGGTTTAATTTATGTTTTGATTCAGAGAAGAGTCTTTTTAACCAGCTATCAGAAACAATCTCATCACAGTTTACATGGTTAGTTACCTTTCTTTTAGAAAAATCTCCGTATATCCAGATTAGTTTTAACGACAGCTGCTCCGACTAGCTGCCTGAACTCACAGCGAGGGGAGGGGCGGGGCTTCCCGCACACTAAACTGCGCTCCGCAAAACCAGCTAGCTGATTGGCTGTTTCTCCTGAAAGGCGGGACTTCCTACTTGAACCGGCACCACGATTGGTTAAGAGACACACAGCGGTCAGTGCATTGTCGCCTGTGGCCTATATATTTTTTTATTTAGTATAATACGGGAAATTTACGGGAAAATACTAATACGGGAGGACGGCGGGAAAGAGGAGTAAAATACGGTAGTTTCCCGGCCAAAACGGGAGACTTGACAGGTATGCAATTTAGTAGGAAGTCCACGCAAGTCTTATGACATGAGGCCTCAGAACAATGGAACAATTTGCTTTGGACAGATTAATCTTATTCCTTAATCCGGATTTCTCCTTTCACATAAACTCTAACAAGAGCAATCTATAGGTCCTGTGATAGAGTTTTAGGATTGCTGGAGACTTCTTTACACATCTTATGGTCTGCTCTTGGGCTGAACATGTTAAGATGGCCTGGTAGTTAATACACTGGTTAAAGATTTAGCAGATACTAGAATGGCCTATTTCTAATTGTCTTGAGATTTTTTTTTTATTCCTTCTCAGACTCCTCATGTTGGTCATGGTAATCCCTTCACTTCAACAATTAAGAGTAAACCAGTCTAAAGTCTGAAGTTTAAATAAGACAGGCTCCTCCAAAATCCTGTTTTGGAAAAAAAAGACTCCAAAATCTTGGTTTAAAAGGACTGTATTGTCAATGCATTTACTGCACCGAGCATGTTTAACAGCCAAATGTAAGTAATGATAGCCCTTTTTGAGCCCATATAAACTCTGGAACTGGTTCAGTTTAAGGCTGAGAACAACCTTGGTGATTTTTTTTTTGTGAACCTACCTGTTTGCACCAGTGTTAGTGGAGCAAACACTATAGTAAACATCCTCTTAGCCAGGACATTACTTTAATTTTGGAAAGTAGAATGATAGTATTTTGCCAAAAACACTAAGAAACCCATGTCTGTGTATTTTAACTTTTTTTTTTAACAAATTGTTTTTAGGCAGTAGATTCACTTGCATTACTGCTACTGATGCTGGAGTTACCCCAAAAACACTTTTAAAAGTCTTAAAACTGGAGTTTAAAAGCTTACACAATTATTTACATTATTCTAAAATTGATTACAATTATTTCAATCAAACATTTATAAACTATTATTTTAGCATATTTTTTTAAAATTTGGAGCCATTTTAGACTCAGTCAAGAGCAGAACAGATGCTTATTCTCCTCTCTGAAGATTCTCCGATAGCCCCTTGCTCCTGTACAACTAGACATGTCCACAGAGGTCATCACAGTTCAGTGCCGAAGAACCCACTATTCTTTGGTTGGGAAAAAGTTTTCACGTTTCAACTGATTTTTGCTGGTGGAAATGTGCCAAATGATAAAATTGCCAACTGCATTTTTACTAAATGTTAAGCATGTGGGCCATGCCAGATTTGAACAATCCCAAGAGTCCAAAACCCATTACAAAGCATCTTCAATTTAGTATTTTAATGGGAAATTAACATTTCGGTTATTAGGAGGCAATCAATCCTCTTAGCCTTGAGTTTAAATCTCCAACAATTAAAATAAAATGAGAAACAGCAGAGAATTGCAATTTCAACCAAAAATAGTTTTAATGTGCATGGATTTCAGCAAATGATAAACCGCAATAAAACACATGGAAAAAAACGAGTAATGAGGGGGAATGCACTTCACAGCCAGGAGCCGGGGGACCATCAGGCCACACGAGCTAAGAGAACATCACAGGAACATGGTATAAAAAACAGGCTCTCTTTTGTCATCTTCTTATGAAGTGTCCATCTGAAGAGATTCTGCAGAAAAGAAGGCGTAAAAAAAAAAACATGAACACACTGTGCCAAATGCCAAAGTATTGTGTCCCATGACTTCTGGAAGCCAAAAGAACACTGCACTGATTCGAGGGACATGTGTGGTGTCTACTGCACTGAATTTGAAAATGATTTCTGGTAGAATCGTATGTCTGTTGGCAGGGACATTTCTAGCCAGAAGCTGCCAGTCATGAGCATTACCACCCACTGCTCTGTCCACTGTGGACGGTAATGCTTTGTAGGACATATTCTTGGTACACATGTGACACTGTGAATGTTAAATGCTAGCACAACAAAGTGTCCCATGTACCCTTGCTCGAACTCTGATATAGCAATTAATATATTACTCTGGCCATAAGTATGCTGGCCAGTTTTCAACCTTACGCACAAGATAACACCTAATAGCCTATACAATCATCTCCTGATACTTTACCTAGAGTTAATTGGTTCACATAGTACTATCCCTTAGTGCTATCGACTTTATTTGGCAGGTCATAAAAAAATATTTTCACAAAAAAAAAAGGTCTTGACTCACGTGCTTCGTTGAAGAGGAAGGAGTCCTGGTACTCCTTCATGTACTGTGAGGAACGAGACTCGTCCAAAAAGAGAGAGTAGACACGTTTAATGTCCTCCACCTGGACCTCTGTGCCCTGAGGAACACATCACATCATATCACATTAGACAGGGCTCTAATGTCTATTGGCAAGAGCTTGGATACATTGCAATATACTGTAATCAAGAAAATACAGCTCTGGGAAAAAAAAATAAGAGACCACTTAAAAATGATGAGTTTCTTTGATTTTTCCCAAATTAAAAACCTCTGGAATATAATCAAGAGGAAGATGGATGATCACAAGCCATCAAACCAAGCTAGACAGCGTAAAGCTTTAAAGGCATAAAGTTATCCAAAAGCAGCGTGTAAGACTGGTGGAGGAGAACATGCCAAGATGCATGAAAAATGTGATTAAAAACCAGGGTTATTCCACCAAATATTGATTTCTGAACTCTTTATAAAATCTGAAAACTTTATAAATATGAACTTGTTTTCTTTGCATTATTTGAGGTCTGAAAGCTCTGCAACTTTTTTTATTTTAGTCATTTCTCATTTTCTGCTAATAAATAACTATTATTATTTGGAATTTGGGAGAAATGTTACCCACAGTTTACAGAATAAAACAACAATGTACATTATATTTAAACATATACCTATAAATAGCAAAATCAGAGAAACTGATTTAGAACCTTAACGTTTTTTCAGAGCTATACTGCAATTGTTTAAATAAGATTTTAGGAAAAACTGTTATAGTATAAAAACAATCATATTATTGAAATTTGAGTAAAAGAAAACTTTTCTCCAATAAAATAAAGGATCTAACGATAGTACAACACTGCTATCTAAACTGTGTAATAAATGCAACAATTATATATATGCAGTATTGCAAAACAAAATAGTTATACTTTGATATCAATATTTTTACACTTTTAGAACAGAGCAGTTTCAGTATTCTGCTCTGCATTCAAACCTACACTGTTCGCACGATTCACACTCAAAGTAACCATAACTAGTGCCCAGTCATTCTCAAGCACCTGAACAAGCATCTGAATGTTCAAAAAGAACATCTTTTGAAAGCAGCAGCAAAGTGCCAGAGTAGGTTGTGAATCACTGCAGTTTTCAAAATGTTTCAGTCAAGAATAAGCTGTTACTTTCAGAACAGCTAAACACTCTACAAGAAGAAGGAACATAACGTATCAAAAAGCAGAAAAACATGCACTTTAGTTGCCAAAAAATGTCTATTACCCTGCGTTTGCGGCACACCAGGCCTGCAGTGCTGATAAGCTGGATGGCGTAGCGAAGAGACGTCTCCTGTCCAATACGTGTGAGAACTGTGTGAGCTTCATCACTCAACTCCACATCCTCCTCTTCACATCTAGAAATGATCAGACGATATCAAATTAACAAGAATACAATTTTACCTATTAGTTTATTACATTTAACTTTGATGTATGTTTAAAATGATTTTTTTCCTTTAATTTTACATGTTCAGTTATATATAATCCATCTCCTAATAGTGTTCAAATGAAGCTGTGCTTAGAAAGACAAAGGTTGCCATGGTGTGGCCTTTTTTTCTTTCTTTTACATGATTGAATAACTGCAGTGAGAGTGTTTCTCACCGGATCTTCAGGATCTGCCTTGTCTCTTTCTCAGTGTAAGGAGATGTGGCGATGATAAGCAGTCGGTCCAGCAGGTCTATTGGAATACCGTGAGGACTCTGGTAGTTTGTGCCTCGAATTCTGTAAAATTAATGACAAATGTTATAATAATAATAATAATAATAATAATAATAATTTATATAATACTTAAATTTGTTGAGCATTTCTATTTTTGTTTGCATACCTGGTGATGCCACGGTTGGTGGCCATGATGAGTACAGGTGAAAGGTCGCTCTCTAAGGCTCGGTTTAGGAAGGAGAAACACTCAATATCCAACATGTGAACTTCATCTATAAAGAGGACCTGCAAGAAAAAAAATAGGATTCTCTTAGGCACATACTGTATTTTACAGACCTTAAGGCACTCTGTATTATAAGGCGCATTATCAATGAACGTCTATTTTCTGGTCTTTTATACATAAGGCGAACAGTATTAAAAGGCGCATTTTAAGCGACAATAGTAAGGAATAAGGGTGTCGCCATGTTGTTAATATACACAGATTTCTCTCCTGAAAACTGTTTATTTACAGTAAGCTTAGATTTCCAATATTTTTATCAGAGCAGTTAGCAGCAGCGTGGCTAGCAGCAGTGCGGTTAGCAGTGCTTAGGCTACTAAATGCTACCTGACAGCGCTACACTTAGGAACCCTGAGCCTGAGTGTTCCAGTAAGCCAGAGCACTACCAGCTAGAGGTTCGTCCCACGTAGCTTGCTTTAACAGAGTAAACACGCAGGCTACAAAAAGTAGCGCTGCATTGGATTATAAGGTGCCCTGTCAATTTTTGGGTAAATTAAAGGATTTTAAGCGCGCCTTATAGTCAGAAAAATACAGTAACTTCTAATATAAAAATGTGGTAACTTTTACATTAATTTTAACTAGATTTCAGCATCAAGTTGATTTATTTATTTTTTATTTCCTTTGATTCATGATCCGCATATTTTTGTAGCTACCTTACTGAAGGACTGCTACTGAAGTACACTAGTTATTGCCACCATTAGGATGTCAGTTCAGGAATCAGTCTATTGGTAGTGTAGGTAGGAGTCATTTTTGGACAATTTGCCTAGGCTCAGGACAGCCTATTGTTGTATTAGAAACTAGATGTTTAATACTGGATTCAAAGAAAACTTTGTGGAAGTAGTTTAGAGTTTAGATCAATTTCAGACCTACATAAAGCACTGGCTTAGAGAGAGTTCAAATCAATTTTAAGAACTTACCCCTGGAATGATCTCTGCTTTGCCCTCCTCTCTCCACTCAGACACTTTAGCGTTGATCTGCTCACGTACCTCTGATTTGATCTCTCCAGTGTCTCCTGCATAGTGCAAACACAATCTGGATCAGTTTTATATTCTGCACCACAGTGAAGAATATTCACATTTAATCTCTAATCGACGAGTTACAAATTCTTATCACAAAAGATAAGTCAAACGATGAGCAACAATCAATAAGTAGGATATGGGAAAAGATTGCTAAATTAATAACTGTAATATTCTTCTATCCTTGCAATATTTGCCAACTCCAGTTGTACCAACTCCAGTCCACAACTAATGTGATTATTCTTGTGACTTATTAACTGTTGTTTCGTTCATGCACATTAGTCGATTTATTGTGACTGAAGGTACTGTGTGTATAATAAACAGTGTTTTTAGTAAACTACCTGTCCTTTCAAAGTTCTAAGTGCCTCTTTTTAAATGTCTCGATCCTCAGACTTCAACCAATGAAGTATGGAGCTACTTTGAGATTGTTAATGATGTAAATTAGCGATTTCTTTGCAGGGCAACACTAGCTTTCATTAGCATTGTAAGCATTGGCTAAAAGCACTGTATTTCAGAATACTGTGTGCGAATACAAGTGAGCTATTTGAGATACGTTTGTACTCGTTATTATGTATCACTACACCCCAAGTCAATTTCACATCGGATTGCTCCTTTAAGGTGTCAGTCTGTATAATGTTGTTTCTAAACTGAAAGCAGAAGCATTTCTGAGTGGAAAAGAGATAAAATATTGTGTTTAATGGTACCAGTGTGCTGAAAACGACCATCCCTACTATCACTACTAATATATTAATTCTAAAAAGTGTCGGGCGCTTTTTGCAAGAGTTCTTTGGCCACGTCACACGTCTTTACATACTTACGTCACATGTACAGACTCTAAAAGAGGATCCAGCTCAGTTTTACTAAACGCTAGCGGCTGGTGGAGCAATGGAGACTTCACTCTTTACTCATAATAAAAGCAAAGAAACGAAGTAGTAAAGTTTCTGACTGAGTGCGTGCTCTCTCTCTCTCTCTGACTGAACATAACCTGAAATCGGATTCATCCGCTCTAAAAGGAGACCTCATTGCACCCGCCCAGTTTAAAATGCCCATTCTCACCAGAGCGGGACCTAAATCCACCAAATCCCAAAACTTACGAACATCAGCTTTAAATGACCTGCGAGTAGAGCAAAACAGAGTAACGATGGGATGCATACCTGAGAACAGGGCTAGAAAGCCCTGCGTCCGACTGTTGATGACATCAATCTCGTGGAGTGAAACTGTGTGGACGACTTCCTTTCTCTTCTGCAGCTCCCCTTCTGGGCACTGCACAAACTGAGTCTGCAAAAGCAGAAATAAAGAAACATAAACATCAAAATCTCAACACCATCAGTTAAAACACAGTCCCAAAATAGAGAAGAGCTCCCAGAAGAGTCAGAGTGCGGTAAATGCACATACAGCAAATCTTAAAGGCGGCAGACAAGTCTTTAATGCCTCTGTGATTGCAGTCCCAAAAAAAGGGTCGGTTATCTAAATCAATTCCAGAGCAGGGTTCTGAATAAAATGGGCAGCAAAGGAACAATTTTGTGGGCAGATTGAAATTCTTGATACCAACATGGCTAAAAAGTGCAAAAGATAAGCCTGATTGGAAATGTTTAGCTTAGTACGTGTTTGGTGTGGTGCAGTGGATAACACCACCACCTGCCAGTGAGCTACCATGTGGGAGACTGGGGTTCAATTCCAGGTCTGGGTGACTATGCTGTGCTACACCAATAAGAGTCCTTGGGCAAGACTCCTAACACTACATTGGCCCAACTCTGTAATAGTAATAAAAATAATTGTAAGTCGCTCTGGATAAGAGCGTCAGCTAAATGCCCTGTAATGTAATGTAATGTAATGTAGTAAATGATGCATTTCGTGGTCAAGATAGAAACAATTATTGTAGCAGCTACACAGTCAAACAGCTCATGCACTTAGATTTGCTAACTTCACAGTTTGAAGTACTGTAGAGTAAGCTGTGGTCAGCCGCCATATAAAAGCAAGGTACACTATGTGTCCAAATGTTTGTGGACACCCCTTCTATTAAACGCATACAGCTACTTTAAACTCCACTTATTGCTGAAAATGATATCAGGGTTCATACATGTTTTAATCAATAAATTTCCATCATTTTTCCATGCCTTCAAGGCAATTTTTTATGACCATAGTTTTTTTTTTAAACATCAGTGCAGACATGGACAATAAAACTAAAACTAAAAATGATTTAAATTGATATAATATAGTAGGTCTAAAAATTAATCTGATAAAAAAATTCTGAGCTGATGTATTTGTTCGCTCAGAATAGATTTTCTTTATCAATAAACCGAAACACAAATATGTGTAGACCAAATTTGCATGACTTTTCTAAAACTTTTTGGGTATTTTTATTTATTTATTTATTTTGTTTAATCTTATCCAGGCCTGGAAACTACTATTTTTAAATTCCATGACTTTTCCAGGTTTTTCATGACAATACGAACCCTGTGATGTGCCATTCAGCACACAGCTCGTCTAGAGTCTGTAGACTCTCTGGGGCAGATCAACATAAACCTATTGACACTAGATTTCCAAGAGGAGTATGAAGCAATCTAGCACTAAGCTGTGGAGCAGTGGAACTGTTTTCTCTAACATGGTGATCATCCAACAATCTGCTCTCACTAATGCAACTGCAGTATGCAATCAAATCATTACCAACGGTCAAAAAATCTAGTCTAGTTTAAGAAAGTGGAGTCCCCAAGCAACACTGCTTACCTGTGCCCCCATGGCATCATAATCTCGTGCTCTTGTAAAAGACCGTCCAAGTTTGCTGATCTTCCCGGTGGCTTTATCGATGGTGATCACATCCCTGAAAAGATGGAAAAGGCTGTAATATTAATATACTTGGTATTAAGCCGACACCTATTTTTGGCCACCCTCCTATTATCAGCCAGTTTCACCTATTGCGCAGTTTTCTGTCCCTCTCTGCCATCGGGTAAAGGAAATTCAAAACCCTCCAGCCTTAGATGAACACTTAAACATTATTCTTACAAAAAAAATCCCAAAATAAAACATCATTTCAGTATAATTCACTATGTTGTAAATCTCTGCATAAAAAAACTGTGCGCACTGCATTTCCATAGCACGACAACTATTTCTTGATTTTTTATGTTGAACACTATTTAGGGAGCCTATTTCTAAGTGAATAAGGGTGTCGCCATTTTTTTTTTGACGTAATCAGAGTTTGGACGCGCACACAGGACAAATGCAATGTCATTATACACCACTGGGAGCCGCTGGATCCCATAGGCACAGTGCAGAAACGGCATGTCTCCAATAGGCGGCACAGGCAAAGATGTGGTCCCACAAATAAATAACGGTGCATTTACACTGCTCCGTCGCGACAACGCACAGCGACGTATCCTATTCATTTTCAATGGGAAGCGCCGCCTCTGTCAGGCGCAGTCGCACGGTGCATCATGGGTCTGATGCGTCAAGATGCTTTTTTTTTAATGCTTTTGTATGAAAGCATTTAAATTTATTAGAAATATTTAATTGGACGACGCAGGAAACACTTTTGTCACGCCCACATGCGACCAGTTGGAGGGGGGCAGTGCGGAGCAGTGTAAACGCACTATAAGCCCAGCGATTCGAAAATATGCATTATTAAATTAAATAAAAAGTTCTGTGTATGTATTTTCCAGTTAATGTAGGAAATTTCAAAGAAGTCCTGGATGTTAATCTACACAGATTACTCACCTAAAAACTGTTTATTTAGGTGAGTAAAGCACTACCGTTTATTTACAGTAAGCTTAGATTTCCAATACTTTGACTGA
Source organism: Astyanax mexicanus (assembly GCF_023375975.1). Taxonomy (NCBI): domain Eukaryota; kingdom Metazoa; phylum Chordata; class Actinopteri; order Characiformes; family Acestrorhamphidae; genus Astyanax; species Astyanax mexicanus. Next base: position 15,126,926 of record NC_064408.1, read on the forward strand.
AATGTCCGAAATTAGAGTCCAATTCGTAAGATGCGTAGATATTATAGAAAATTAGAATAGTTTAAGTTTCCTTTTGTATCAGGCAACTTGTAGCATGATATGTATGAAACTTCATTTACCTTACATGATTGTGCAATGTATTCAGCAGCCTTATATGTGATGTTTGGTCATTTAAAGAGATTACATAAAGAATTATAAGACAGCTACAGAGTGATCTGCACACACTCACCCAGCCTGGACCTTCTCCTTACTGAGGCTTTCGATCATTTTACTGCCCAGGTCATAGATGGTCTCCATATCTGTAGTTTTCAGAGTCAGCTTGCCTACTTTTGCACCCTAAACACACAGAGAAAGTAAGGGAAAGAAAGAGGAAGAGAGGAAAAGAGAGAGATGAAATAATCAATAACCCAAATCTAACAGGGTTTATTTAAGGCCATTTTCTTATTTTGCATTTTAATAGCTTTCGTCTGGACATTTTAGGAAAGCTCATAGCTCATTTATACAGCTGTGCCCCAGCAGCGCCGAACGCATCTGTCACATTTATCACGATAAGAAGTTCATTTCCCACACTGTGTGATAAATATCTTTAATAACCTTTTAGGATTAAACAAATTAACTGTATTAAAATGAATGCCTGCGCTGGAGTTCATCACTCTTACTTTGCTGGTCTCAGTCATGAACAGGTGGGATTTTATTGCACAAAAGGGTTCGTAAATACTGGTAATAGTTTGGATTAATGGTTAATGTGAACTGGCACTGCTATTATCATTTATAAAACTGCATTTACCATTTATTAATAATGGTCAGTTACTGGGATATAATGGAGAAAATACAACAGTTGTACTCATAGTTATGTACCACACAGATGGAATAATGGGGGAAATTTAGAATGTTGGAGAAAATTAGCCTAAATCAGCACAGAAGCACACTGGGATATGATGTGAATAGATAAGATTGGGTTAATTAGATATGTGCTACAACTAAAAACATTACATTTTAAAGCCCATTAGCTCAGGTCTCCAACTTGAGAATCATGAAGGGTACAATTAAAAACACACAGCATGAGATAATCTAATAATAAAAATAAGAGAACTAAGCAAGCAAGATACGTACCGTTCCTGTGGCAGGCCTGTCGATTTGAATCTCCACCACCTCGCCCTCAATGATCTCCGTCTCCTCTCTGTTTGAACAAAAACACAGACACCTTTAACATTCATTCTAAACAATACTTACTATCCCTTTTTCCACTAAAACTTTACTGATAACATGGTAACAGGCAAACCCTAAATTTCCCTCAATAACAGGAGCAAAACTAGTTCTGTTCAAATGCAAACCATGTTCAAATCAGTGTTAATTTTGCTGACGAATAATTTCTTTACACCACTTTCTCATAGGTTTCTTACTTTAACTCAAAGTCTTTCAGTACATCCTGAGAGCATCTCTACAGGACAGTATGTGAATGTGTGTTTTTGAGCTTATTTATAGACTGTAGCTACAGTAGGTGTGCTGGGTTAGTGCTGGAGATAAAACTAGATCCTTTAAAAGCTGTGTTTTTGCGTCTACAGCTCTGTTTAAACTATAATTTAACCATTCAAATGTTTCATCACCTGATTTATAGAACAAAATTTTAAACGTAAAATATTTATAGTCACATACCTACAATAATAATATATATGAAATCATATATAAATATATTTCACATTCAAACATTAACAATCTTACACAACTGGTTAATAAATGTTAAATTTTTTATAAGTATGTAGTTAATAATTCAAGGGAACTGATGAAAAAGCATTTACATTTACAACATTTACATTTTAGTCGACTAAATTGACTGTATTTTTGATGGCTATATTCTTATGATATTTTGTCGACTAAAACTAGACTACAACTAAATACATTTCAGATGACAAAATTATGACTAAAACTAAATGCCATTTTCGTTGCAAGACAAAATTAACAATGCTTCAAATTATGCTAATGCAATAGCAAAGAGACGAGAGAAAAAGATAGAGAAAGAGAGATAGAAAAAGAGAGATAAAGACAGAGAGAGAGAGAGAGAGAGACTGAAAAATGTCAACACGGCATCGCTGTGCTGATATTTTTCATTCGGAGGAAAAAATGTAATGGCTCGTTGGGTAGCTTGCAGGATTAGTGTGCATGTTAATTGGACATAAATCAGCGTTGATAAACAGCGCAACATTGTGAGCGGACGCTAATACACTCAACAGTCAAATTTGAGACTAACATGGAAAATGCGAGACAAAACGATATGCATACTTTAGAACATGGGATTGTACATATTAGCATATTAGGAGGTCAAAATGCGAGACTGTTAAGCAAAATTGGTGTTGGCAGGTCTGGATGGGGCATACAGAAATTACAATGTTACCTCTTAAAATCTACTACTCCTTACTGCTAAGGCAAACTATATAGACAAGACGTTACATTATTTCCTCAGTCAGACTAACTTGATTCGGACTCCGATGGCTTTGCGGAAGGCCTGGCTGAGTGCCTCTGTCTTGCTCATCTCCAGAGAGAAGATCTCACTCCCAGCCAAAGCAGTAAAAGGCGTATCAGATCCAAGTGACTGAGCAATGCCTGTCCAACCAAAACAAAAGACTGTCATTGATGGGTCCCACAATATCAGGTAATAGCAGCATTAATCAAAGGCAGTTTACCTAGACAGGATTTAAGCCTAGTTTTTTGACTACACTGAATCTTAAGTGAAGATTTCCCATTGAAAGGAACATGTTGTATAGGACTAGGGAAACTGACCCATATTGTATATAAAATAGGAATTACAGTGGAAACTGTCCACTTTTAATAAACAGAAAATAAGGCAATTGTTCTTAATACAAATAGTCATACCCATAGCAATAGCAGTCTTGCCAGTCCCAGGCTGGCCAGCGATGAGCACAGCACGGCCAGCAATGTGCCCATCTTTAATCATCTCCAAGATTAAACCAGCAGCCCGCCGAGATGCCAGCTGACCCACCATCCCCTGAGAAACCTGAACAGCACAGAGCAAAAAAATCCACAAAAATCATTACAAACTATCCAGTTCACAAACATAATTATTGTACATACTGGTGCAAAACACATGAAGAAAACCAGTATACGCAGACCCACCTGCCGTGGCTCCAAAGCATCGTCTAGTCCAAGGCCTCGAATGTGTGAATGTGCACCTAAAACCCCAGACAACAAAACATTTTTATCCATAGTAAAAAATAATTTGTTCTAAGCTCAAGAGAATTAACGGTTACACTACATAACACTAGACTACATATTTAGCATGCATCATGTGTGTTCTAGTCATATGTGTCCTAATGTCCATCATCATCACTCACCAATCCTCTCTATCCGGGTGATGTCTCGCACCTCGGGCACTTTCGTGGCTGCCATCTTTGACAAACAGAAAGAAAAAAAAATCATTAGGCACCAAAGCACAGAAATAAATCATTTACATGAAAAATAACCAACTGTATAAAGTCTTTATACACTTTTTACCTGTAAGCATTTTCAACTTACAAATGATGTCCATCATCATGTACCAAGGTCTGGATAGAAATAGTTTCCATTTCTATACTTTCAACATACGCATTAATTAAAGTAATTTAACTGATTTAATTTAAATTATTAATGACTAATTTAGATTACTCTAAAGTACAAAAAAGTCTATAAAGTACAATAAAAACTCCACTTCCGCTTCTGAATCAGTTTCTCTTATTTTGTTATTTATAAGTATATGTTTGAGTTAAAAAAACATTGTTGTTTTATTCTATAAACTACGGACAACATTTCTCCCAAATTCCAAATAAACATTTTGTCATTTAGAGCATTTATTTGCAGAATATGAGAAATAGCTGAAATAACAAAAAAGATGCAGAGCTTTCAGACCTCAAACAATGCAAACAAAAAAAGTTCATATTCATAAAGTTTTAAGAGTTCAGAAATCAATATTTGGTGGAATAACCGGGTTTTTATCACAGATTTCATGTATCTAGGCACGCTCTCCTCCACCAGTCTTACACGCTGCTTTGGTATAACTTTATGCCACACCTGGTGCAAAATTTTAAGTAGTTCAGCTTGTTTTGATGGCTTGTGATCTTGACTTGTGATCATCCATCTTCCTCTTGATTATATTCCAGAGGTTTTTAATTTGGTAAAATCAAAGAAACTTATCATTTTTAAGTGATCTCTTATTTTTCCAGAGCTGTGTATATGTACATGTGTATATCTATAACAAAAGACAAAATCACATTTATAGTCACTAGTTAGGTAACGTTAGTTAATTAAGCACTGCAGCGCGTGCCTCAACAGTTCATGTTGCCATAGTGACACATGAGCCACAACAGTAGCTAGCTAACTTAGTAACGTTACATACGGTTAGCACAACTAAATTAAATTACTCTTTATAAACCATAATGTAGCTACAATAATATGTTTAATATTAACAGAGAAAGTGTCAGCTAGCGTCAGTGAACCATATGCTGAGCTGTTTACTGTAATGTAAGTTATCTGTAGGATGGTCAAATTGCTAGCTTTAGCTAACTTAGCCAGCTAGCATGCTAACACCAAGCTAACTAACTGAAGCTAAATATAAATTAACTAAATAAGACGAGCCAGTTGTTAAGATCAGCTAGGGGGCAGGCACTCAGAAATGATCAGAGACCGCAGGTTAAGTGTTTAAATAGTTAGTTAGTTGTATATACAGTACAGAAGCGCAGTGAGGGGCAGGTACACACATGTGCAGGAAGCTACGCTAACCCGCTAACTCGCACTCAGATATTTACAAAAGCCCCGTCTCTCTCTACAGCAGATTTAAAGCTTTACACACATTAATACAGTTTCTATATAGACCTAGGCCATTAAATAAGAGCTAGTAGAAGAATAATAAGTCTATATTTAAAGCAGAGAATCTCGCTCTCACCTGCGCTGCCATGTTTTCTCTCTCTCTCTTTTCGCGGCCGGCGGTTTCTGAATGGGTGCGCAGCCGAAATGCGCTCGTCTAGCAAACAGATTCACTACAGTTCCTCCTCACTCGTTTACCACTCAACTCTGAACTCACACACCTGTACTGTTGATAACATTCCTACTTTAAAAACATCATGCTATTATACATATTTTCCGGTGGCTCCCAAAGTGAAAGAAGTTCACTATATATTGTTTTTTTTATTTATCTAATGTTATGCTTTACCTTTTAGCCCTTTTATTTTATTTATTTTATTAATTTCATCTTTTTATTTGTTTTGTTACTGCTTTTACTTTTGACCTTTACGTTTTTATTTTATTTTATTTTATTTATTTTCTTAATATATTTTTACTTATTATTATTATTTATTTTAGTTCCATCATTTACATTTTTATAATTGTGGTTATTTATAAAGTAAATTCCTGAGAAGGAGATTTGGTTTTGAAGAGAATGCTTACATTGAGACCACCTCTTTTATATTTCTAGTCCTTCGTCTACGTGAATTATATTTATATTGAATTATGAATATAATTATACTTTATACTATATAGTTATATTATATATTATATAATTATATCATATTTAATTAATTATATTGCTGGTTGAAGGCAATACTATTGTTCAGCACCTCAAGACAAGTTTTTACAGGTATATGTATATAATACACATTTTATCCTTTTGTATTAACATTCATTTTTAGTGTTTTTTTATTAGCTATTTCAATATTTTGTTATTTTTTTCATGTAGATTTTATCTTTTATTTTTTAAATATTATTCTCTTGTTAATTAAATCTTAATTTAATCATTTTATCCCACCACTTACTCTTCTAATATGTTTTTCTTCCTAATATTTTAATTCGTTCAATTATCTCAATTAATTTTTTTATTCTGTTGTTTTGTTCAGACAGGTTGTCAAGTTGAGGACACTGAACTGACAAAAACAAGTCCTTCTAGGCTCTAAGCTGTCTCCAACTATCAAATGCATTGCCAGTATTTGCTTGCATTGTACTCTGTCTCTGGTCATATCACTTGCTGAGACTTTTTTAGCTTAGGTAGCATCTCGCTAAAGCTGTTTCTGCTAAACCAGTTTATCTTACTGGCTAATTCCATGGCTCCACACAGCTGTGTTTGCTGTTGTGTTGAATACCTGGCAACCCAGGGTGTGGAAATAGGATTGGGGAATGGGCGGTGGGTTGGACCAGAGACTAAAACACAAAAAGATTGCTCCTTTAAAGCACAGTATTTTAGTGTAGAGGCCAGCTTTCTTCCTGCAGATTTCAACAAGGTCAAATCTAATATGCCCCATTCAGCAACTCAGGAACTTCTGAAGGAGGTAATTAGCTAAATCTAATGGAGTGAAATAGGATTGGCTGCAAAGTCTGCAGAAAGATGAGGATTTTTTATTATGGTTGGAGACCACTGGTATAGGATATAGGGTGCCATTTGTAATGTAGCGTCTGGCACCAGTAGATGGCGCTCTTGTTATTTACTTAATCTACCCTGAAGCTTGTCTCACTTTTCACACATACTTTGTACTTATTTGCTGGGGTGGTTTGTTTAGTTTGTTGATTGACTACAACAAGAATGAAGCTTTCCTTCATTTGTAACTACATAATATAATAATTATTATAAAAACAAATACAATAACTTTGTCATTTCATAAATCTTTATTTGATTTCTCCATTTGTGCACACAGAACAATGGTGCCTTGACACACACACACACACAAATCAATAGTGTACATTCTGATTATTAGCTTTCTTCATGTTTATAAAACATTATTAATATGCAGTTACATTACATTTAAGCTGACATTTGGAGCATTTGTCTATACTGTATTTATAGTATAGTATATTAAAAATATTGTATAGTATATAGTATATTAAAAATAATACAATCACTGGCTCTGAAACACACGTACATTGTCACACATGTAATTTGACAAATATCATACACAGGTATTTTCCTTAAAAAAAAAGAAAAGAAAAAGAAAGTGGATTTTTAGTGACATTAAAAAAATCTGTTCTTTTATAATGATCAAAAATATATAATTACGCAATTCTTCATCCTCTTATACTACCCTAGCACACAAACAGCTCTACAACTGGCAAATAGTGATGGCCGACTCGTACCACACCCAGAAGCCAGGAAAGACCGGCTCACTGAAGGAGGCCTTGAACTGGTGGATAAGTGACATGGACTCAGAGACATTGTAGAAGGAGAGAGTGCCTCCATCGTAGTCCAGGAAGACCCCGATGCGAGACGAGTAGGGAGCTTTAATCTCCACCTGGTCTTTGCTGTGGCGAGCCGAATAGCTGGAGTCGGAGCAGAACAGGCTCCAGGACTTGCGGTTGTAGCCAAGTCGGGCCGAATCTCCGTAGCCCGTCCTCTTGATTCCTTTGTAGGTGATGCCAAAGGAGGCTCCCTCCCCGCTCCACTCCACCTCCCAGTAATGGGCCCCTCCGGACAGGGCCTCCTTGCAGAGAACCTGAGGAAGGCAGTCAAATCTCTGGGCGCTGTCACTGTAGGACTGAGGGTCTCTCTTCAGGGCTGCTTTCCTGTTTCCTCGGGATATGTAGAGCTGTTTGTAGGCTGTGTTAGAGTCCAGAGTCAGCTGGCTGGCATCTGTTGGACAGAACAGGAGAAATCACAGCTATTTACTGCTGGAGAATTTAGCTGATTTCAGTATAATTTGGCTACAATACAAATTGGCTAATTTCAATAAAATTAGGCTGTTTAGATTTATATTGCATTAGAATTTCATGATAAATTTACCAATAGAAATGCTTTAAATAATTATGAATAAAATCTTTTACTCACTTATTCATTAAAAATCTGATATAGACTTTAAGCTGCTTTTTAGAGATACGGTACAAGTTTTTTTTGTGGCAGTGACACTAAATGTGTTTCGAGACAAAAGATTTTATGTTCTTTTGTTGAGAACAGGAAAACAGATATTTTCCTCATTTTAGATGAACTATGTAAACATCACTTGCAATTAGGGACGCAACTAAAAATATTCATACAAAAAGAGTGGAATGTGAATAACTAATAATAAATTATACTCATTTATTTGAAGTCGTATTGCAGTATGTTCTCTAGAGTTAGGGTTTTTTGAGCAGAGGTGGCAGCCCTACATACCTCCGCTATTCTTTGAATAGCACTGCTGAGGTAAATATATTACGCTATGTTGGTTTATCTGCTAGTATATTAAAGTGTTAAATATTCAATAAATACTTTTAAATTGTAGTTTTGACAAAAATATCTGCAGGCTAAATATCTGCAGGCTATGAAACATACTTAATGTTGAAATTGATAAATAGTAGTATAAGCGATTTGCTTGGGAAATCACTTTTGGGAAATATCTAAAGAATCCAGTTATAGAGTAAGAAATTATTATCTGGACCTACATACAGAATTTTACAGGCATTGACATTAATAATCATACCATATAACAGGACTGAATACACCATTGTGTTAATTAATGTATGAATCTTGATCTATGTACAAACATTAAGTGAGTTATAGCTCTATAAAGGATTCTGTGTCTCTAAACAGTTTTATAAATATTATTAATACCAAGCTCCACATAGACATGGATTAAGTTAAAACATGGATGCCTCTATGTTAACCCACACTTAAGCATTTCACAACTGAGAAAAGAAAACAACGATAAATCCCCACTTTCAAGTGTTTCAAGACGAGAAAGACCCGAGATAACAGACCCTGAAGGTAAAGACTACCCTTAAAATAGGAGTGGTGACCTGAGATCATTTTTTTTTCATTATTGTTAAATGATTTCAGATGATTACAGACAGAAAGAGAGCTGATACAGTAAAAGTTAATGAGTACAGGCCCAGCCCACAGACAGCAGGTGAAGTGTATAGAGTCTGCCCACCTCATCGGCTCTCAAAGCTGGTTGTACATTAGGTGGTGGTGGCTGCCAGATGAACCACGGGGCCGTCTCTGATCTAGAGGGCCGAGAGTGGCAATATACACTTTAGACTGACTGCACATTTATGGCAGCTACAATGGAATATATGAATAGTGGTAAATTTGCTGCATTTGTCAGATATGAGTAAATTTACACAAAAATACATGCCAAAAGTAATAGGACAGAAAATAGTATCATGTCCCATGACTTTTGCCATGTGTCATAGAAGCTAAAGAACGCTGAACAAACCTGCAGTATATGTGTATGTGGGGGGTCTGCTGTATTGAATATGGATGCGATTCCTGCTAGAGTTGCTTCTTTTGTTTCATCTATTGTGAATAAAATATTCTAGCTGGTAACGATCATTAACACCTACTGAACTGTCCACTGTGGGAGGTAATGCCTTCTATTACAAATTCCCAACACAAGCATGACACTGTAAGTTATGGAATCTTCAATGCCACCCACTATCAGGCCAAATTTTTGGCATGTCAGTATATCATTTTTCAGTCTGTTTATAAGTGTAATCTTTGGGGATAGGCCGAGCTACACGCAATACTGGTGGCTTAAAGGAGAAATCCAGTGTGACATGGACTTGGGTTGTATTGAAAAATGATAATGAGTACCCCTAGCATTCTGAAATACACAGCTTTTAGCAGATGCTCCCAACAGGCTTTCAATACTAAAATAATATGAGAGAGACATAATGTTACCCATGCAAAGAAATTGCCATTTTTACACCATTAGCAATCTCAATGTTGCTCCAAACGTCATTAGTGCAAATCCAAGAGCCCTGACATTTAAAACATGGCACTGAGAGCCTTGAAAGTGCACAGATTATTCCTTATGTTTTTTTTCTAATTTATATCCCATTTTCTCCCTAATTTACAAGACCAATTACCAAACCTATTCATTGACACTCCCTAGTAATCACTAGTAATGCCCCAATACCAGGATGGTGAAGACTAGCACCTGCCTCCTCCGATATATGTGAAGTCAGACTCTGTCTCTTTTTGAGCTGCTGCTGATGTAGGTTAAGGAAAAAGGCCAATTGTTCTAATGGCAAGCTGCATGATTGGGATTCGAACCAGCGATCTCTCGATCATAGTGGCAGCGCATTCCTTACATTTCTATAGAACTTGCAACTTCTGCATGTCCAGAGATGCGACAAATTCAAACTCACATACAAATAAAAACCTGTAAAGTTGGTATTTGGTATTCTGCCTTAGTTGTTGGTTTCAATCAAGCATATTTTTTGGTGGCCTTCTTAGAAAAATCTAAAATTGTTACAGATTTTTAGCATTCAGAATTGGTTTTATGTGAATAAAGCCAGATTTTTCTTACCAAGATATATTGTTTTCAAACTGCCAGCATCTCTGTTAAAGCCTAACCTGCCAACGCTTCTTGGCCAGAAAACTACCTTTTGCTAGTTTGGTTTGCCATAGTTAACAGTAGCTTGCAGTGCCTTCAGGCTGTGCGGACAGTAAGGAGGTGGGCTTATGGCTCCCCTCACCTCGGCGCTAATCAAGGCGCCACCCTGACTGCACACAATAGATGAAACGTTCAATTTTTCTTTTGTTGCCCTGGCTTTATTGTGCTTTTCATCTGGACAGGAACAACAGGCGTTTCGGTTAAATGCTTCCAGCTGGAGAGGAACAACAAACAATTCACCAGAACATCCGCACTCGCAGATGCAGGCGTTCAGACCAAGTGTTCGTTTCAGCCTCACCCGCTGAAGCTCATAACAAACAGAGCGCAGCTGAACGGAGGAGGACCCGCAGGTTTCTAAGATCCAGTCGGAGGCTAATAGGTGCGTGGGGCGGTGGGGGGGGGGGGGAGTTGGAGAATGATACTATTGCTAGTAAAGTTCTCGCCTAAGTTCTTGGAACGTCCTCCCTCCCTTGACAAACCCTACGCCCACTAGCCTGACTGAACCAGCCAGTTTTTAGGCCTGCTCACACACAAATCCTGTATCTAAAGAATGCAGCCGGGCTACTCCCACAACAGCCTGTTCTGGAATGAACCAAAAGCCAAGCACGTACTTCAGAGTTTTGTTTAATGTCTAATTAAGCAGCTAATGTGTATCCCAACATATCCATTTCCATAGATAATGGAGCATGTATAAATATATAAACTACATTTCTCTTATTATTGTCTCATTATCAGTATAACGTTTCTTATACAATTACATTCAAACATTGTGTAACAATATATTTTAATTTTAGATTTACTCTAAATAAACTGATTATTACACATAGAGGATATAGACCGACCTTAATTTTAGTTTTTACTGTACCGTGTGATTTTAAGAATATATATATATATATATATTCTTAAAATCACACGGTACATATATATATATATCATCATACATCATCTTGGGATAACGCTATACATTTAAGAAAGTATTTTTTTAATAATTTTTTAATAAACTCAATATTTCTCATTTTGCCTCAATTTTTTAATCTGAAGTGAAGTTTAAGCTGTCCACCCTGTCATAAATAATTTCAAATGTTTGCAACTCTAGATCAAGCATTTGCACTAAAATTGTCCACCCGGTCATGCATACTGTCATGACAGGGTGGACAAATGATTACATGCAAGACAGGAATTAAAAAGTGGAAATAAAAAGTGATTAATCTGTGAAAATATAATTTCTCTTCAGTGTGAAGCTTTACAAATATAACATATGAATACACATAGTCAAAAGAATAGCAAAATTAAAAGTTTTGAGGGCCAAAGGGCACAGTATTCTGATAATGACCAATTCCCACAAACCTGTTAGTGGTTAAATCAGGCCCAAGTAAAAAGAACATGAAAATATTTTTTAACCACAGGCTTATTTTTGATGCTATTTATCTTTTAAATAATTTAAGTAAGATATACAGTGAAGAATCCTGAAGTGTGGATCCACATAACGTCTCTTGCTATTTTGCCCTTCTCTTAAAATTAACTGAAAAATGAAAGCCCACAAAAAATGACCCCCTGTGTTGATATTTGCAATAAGAGTGCATTAACCCATTTCAACCCATCGGTCACAATTGTGACCAAAAAATGTTTTTTAATTATTAGCCTCTAAAAATGTTACTGGTTAATTTCCCAATACTCTATAAGGAAATATTGAAATATTACAATGTTTCAATTAAATGTGGACAGTATCAAATGTTTTGAGTAAATTGTCACATGACCAGAGCTGTTTACTTCCTGGTTGCATCTTGAGAAGAGGATGGCTGCCTCAAAGCTCCCAAATAAAAGGCTGGTAAAGTATGTTAAAATAAACATAGAAACAAATATTTTTGTACACATGCTCTCGAAGTTGTTTAGTTATGATATATGCATTCGTAATTAGTCAAATGTCTTTGGTGTGTTTGCAGAATGAGTAAACATGTAAACAGTCACAATTGTGACCGGTGGGATAGAATGTTGTATCTAGATGCACACATACTAAATATACAAACAAATTTCTTGTTGCATCTTACCTATATATATTTTTATTTTAGGATGACTAATTTTAGGCATGCAACGTTGCTATCATACCTCAAAATGAGAAAGATGCTATTATAAGTTATTGTGATAGTGATGGGTCAGATATGGACTACCATATCTGGTTACTTTATTTTCTAAGTTACTGTAATACAATGTCTGACTGATTGTTGAACAGAATCAAGCACTTCGCTCAGGTGCCTACCTCGTTACTGTATACCTGCCTATTATCAATTTTTTGTTAAATTAGGGAATAACGGTGTTCAGTAAGGAGTAATCAGTAACTAATTACTGTTATCATTTTCAACACCCCGTTACTGCACGTTATTTAGACGCTCAATTAACTATTTTTTTTTAACTTTGCGCATACAGACAAATATGCAAGTGTGTGTGTGTGTGTTGTGTGTGTGAGTTACAAGGGAGGGGAGGATGAGATAACCGCCTAAGCAATGATTGTTGTCTTTGCTGTTGTCTTTGGGGGCTGGGAGGTGGGGGGGGAGGGGGGGGGGGGTTACGGAGGCAAGTAACAAAAGTAACCCAGTAGTTACTTTTACTGGTAACTAGTTACTTTTATAGTGGAGTAACTCAGTTAGTAAATCAGTTTCCTTTTCGGAGAAGTAACTACTAACTATAACTAATTACTTTTTCAAAGTAACGTGCCCAACACTGTTTACTAATAGTATACACAACAGTTTACATCATTCCTGAAGTTTTGAATGAAGTATTTGACTGTAATTTACATTTAGTTGTAAATGTTGTACTAAAATATTACACCAACATTAAAAGATTTGCAGTAAAGTACAATTTAAAATGTTTACAAATAAATGTTTCAATACATGTTACACTAAAGTGATGCTGTTGCAATTTGTATTTGAAATAATTAAACAAGGTTAACATATTTTGAACATATTTTGCCACGGGTCTTAGTGTTCCTATGGTGTGGAAAGTCCCAAGTTCCTGATCAAGTATTCTGTTTCAGTGATTGCTGTCAGAAGGCCCTTATTTCAACAAAAAAACTATTTGAGCAACCTTTCATTGAGAATACGCATATCATCCCACCGGTCACAATTGTGACCGGTAATAAAACACACTTTTTCATCTACTTTTCTCATTTTTTTGGAGGAAATAATTCTTGATTATTTCAAAGGGTTACTAATAACACATGATTTGCATATTTGCATGTCTGGGAAAAATTTGGGCATAAATGGGTTAAGAATGCTTACACTGGAGAAATTCATCCCGGCTGCGTGGTACCAGGCTGCGGGGCGGAGCTGAGTTTAGGGTCCTTTGAGTCTTCACCACGTCAACTTCATCAGCTAGAGACACAACAAAGATGGAGAGAGGGAAATGAGATTTAACTCAAAGAAAACACTGTGATCTTCTCCAAAAATAAGGACAAAAAGGAATCATCAATATTAAACAGTTACAGTCGCAGGCAAAAACTGCTAAATTCAGTTTCCTGTTACAGGAATTAAGCCTAGTCATAGACTATAATTTTCTTATCACATTCTTTGCTGTGAAGGAAGTCACAAAGAAAGACAGGAAAAAATCTAAGCTATGCCATATATGCCCAGTAACCAGAGTGACGACACACTTATCTACCAGGCGAGCTCTCTTCATAGTTTCACCTCATGATGATTAGACGTTTTGTTGAATCCTCATTCCATCTTTCACAACAGCCTAATACATATTCATTAACATGATATTAAAGCAAACTCAAGCTGTTGCCTAGTGACCAGCCCAAAAATGTCCTGGACCCCTGATATTGACTTTTAACGAATGCCATTCCAGCATTCCAGCCAATCTTCACAAAGCAAACAGCGGGAAGTCTAACGTTTCCCATTTTAATGAACTTACCCTTCATAGTCTTCCTCCGCTTCTTTTCGTCCAGCTGGCAGAAGGGCATTTTGTTCACTGCAAGAGAATTTAGAGCTGTGAGTCACCATGTTACTGCACTTTATATAATTAAAAACAAAATTACATATATACTATATACAGCTCTGGAACAAATAAGAGACCACTCAAAAATGATGAATTTCTTTGATTTTACCAAATTGAAATCCTCTGAAATATAATCAAGAGGAAGCTGGATGATCACAAGCCATCAAACCAAGCTGAACTGCTTGAATTTTTGCAGCAGGAGTGGCATAAAGTAATTCAAAAGCAGTGTGTAAGACTGGTGGAGAAGAACATGCCAAGATGCATGAAACCAAGATGATTAAAAACCAGGGTTATTCCACCAAATATTGATGTCTGAACTCTTAAACCTTTATGAATATGAGGTCTGAAAGCTCTGCATCTTTTTTTGTTATTTCATAAATTTCTCACTTTCTGTAAATAAATGCTCTAAATGACAATATTTTATTTGGAATTTGGGAGAAATGTTGTCTGTAGTTTAAAGAATAAAACAAAAATGTTAATTTTACTCAAACATATAACTATAAATAGCAAAAACATAAAAACTGATTTAGAAACTGAAGTGGTCTTTTAATTTTTTCTAGGGCTGTATATTTAAAAATGAACCATTTAAGGTTTAATAAATGTTTCCAAGAACATTTCTAAACTTTCAGCTGCCTATATATACAGTACTATGCAAATGTGGAAAAAAAAAGGAAAATATAGAATTTAAAATAATAAAAAAAGTGCAGGAAGTATTTATTTTGCCCAAAGAATGGCAATTTTGAGACAAAATGTAATTTTTTCATTACAGTGTTTAATATATTAATTACTGTGTTTATTAAAACATCTCCAAAGTTCTGCTCATGTGAGTCCAGGAGTATTTTGCTTGTTTAACAAGTAAAATCTCTCTTATATTGCTGAAACATGTACTGACCTGTGGTGGCCACCTTAACCATCTCCTCATTGCTGTACTCTTTCAGATGCTCTTTGAGTTCGGAGACGGTCTTAGTGACGGAGCCGAAGGAGAAGTAGGGGTTGACGCTGACTGAGGGCAGCTCCTCAGCGTCTGTCTGAGCTAACAGCATATGGTAACTCTACAAAAAGAGGAAATAACAGTTAGAAATGTGGTTTAATAGGATTTCAGGAAATTACTGTACTTTTATTCATTGGGATTCATTTTTAGAACATGTAGAGGTGCAGTTTACTAGACAGGGATTAAGCATAGTAGTAGAATATATTTTGCTATCAATAAAAAAGTCCCCTTTTAAAAATACAATATAGTTCACGGCTTAATGCCTGTCTGGGAAACTGACCCACAGTCCTAGTTAAGCTGGTTCAAAATTCCTTTAAATACATTCTAACTACTTATTTGCTTTATTTATATTTATTTATTGAAAATAAATTAAAACATGTTAGTGGTATTTTTTCTATATGTTAAATTCATTATAGAAACAGAAATTATACTTTAAAATTTGCATGTAAAGGCAAACTTAATCTTGTTTCCTGTTGAGAATTTGTGTATTTATATTTACTCAGATATACATAATATAGTAATAAAACCCACATGCAGTTAAGGGTTTGCATTGGGCTAAAGGAAGTGGTATGTGATACTAAAAGATCTAAGATCTAATGTGTCCATTTTTATACTAAAACTATGTCAGAAATCACTTTAAGCTTCTACCATATGTTAGCAACATTAGCTAGCAACATGCAGCTAACTTCAGTACAGAACTATAGAACCAACTTCAGACATCCACCATGCCTTTCTTCACCAATTACATGTATTTGAAGCAAATAGAAATAGGTGTAAATGTTATTCTGTGCATTGGACACTTCCACACTTCCTTTCACGTCTATCTGCCCCACTGAACTATGAAGTTATGCACACTGAAACCAGAGGGCCACACTTCCTGTGTGGCTCCTCACGTCGACCAGGCTGCTCAGAGCCACTCCTGCATT
Source organism: Astyanax mexicanus (assembly GCF_023375975.1). Classification (NCBI taxonomy): domain Eukaryota; kingdom Metazoa; phylum Chordata; class Actinopteri; order Characiformes; family Acestrorhamphidae; genus Astyanax; species Astyanax mexicanus. Next base: position 15,143,176 of record NC_064408.1, read on the forward strand.
TCCAGCTAGTCCTGTTCACCTGGATGAAGTGGATGTGGTCCTCAGTGCGCGAGAGCTGCGTCAGCTCGTTGTCTCGTCTCTTCAGGTCAGTGATCTCCTGGTCCAGGCGCTCCATGTGGCCCTCAGCTGTGTTCAGCGCAGCCTTCTTATTGGAGGAGATCAGCCTGGCCATTTCCTGCTGCATCCTCTCGATGATCTGCAGCATGTCTCCAAACAGCTTCTCACTCTCCTGCAGTGCCCGCTGTGCCGAGCTCTGGGGAGAAAACACGTTATATTAACACATTAGCTCCAAGTGATCTGCTTTAACTGTGTTTCTATTCTATTCTATTTTAGATTGTTCTAGCCTATACCATTTTAATATCATGTTTTGTTGTGTATGACCTGAGGCGCAATCCCATTTCACCCCTTGGCCCTACCACAGAGTTAGAAGGAGAAGGGGTAAAATCCTCCCCTTAAGAATTGGGACAACCCTTCAAGCACCCGAAACGTCATTAGGAGCGCTAAAGTTCAGTAACCTAACTGCTGCTGGTTAACTAGTTAACTGTAGGGCTTTTATTGTATGTCTTCAGAAAGGCGGGAGGTGGTGCAGAATTTAATTATTATTGTCACTTTCTTAATTCATCTGTGATGGGGAGCTAAAATTAACTTTGATTAGCTTAAATTAAATTTTATTTTTCCATTTCGCCTTAAATGCTGCAGCCCATGTAAGTTAGCTGGTTAGCTTCCTTCTGAGACAATCCACTAGCAACCCTTTTTATGCTTGTTATGAAAAATTTGGACATAAAACACTGAAAGTACACATTAAACTATGGTAATATAGCGCTAATCGTCACTTTTAACAAGTTTCTTATCAGTGATTCTCATAACCCTTTGTTTGAAGTGTGCCTCTGAAAAATCTCTGTTTGAAGGGCTAACAAGACGTGTCCTTTCCCCCTACTCCTTCAGCCTAACAAAAATCATTGCTGAATCATTATTCAGCTTCTCAAATCATTTCCTCACCTTCAGTGCATCCACAGCTTGCTTCAACTCCTCCATTTGTTTCACTCTGTCGTGGATCTTCTCCTGAATCTCGGCCTGGGTGGCACCCAAGCGTTGCTACAAAGAAAAAGCACAAGAATATTACAAATGCTGCATTCCTTTTCAGAGTGACTGGGGAAGGATGGGTGGGACGTGTCCCACCTAATATCAGAAATTGGTGGAATAGGCCCTGCAGTAAAAGCAAACATTGTTTTAAAGGCTTGTTTTAGAGGCTTCATGTGACATTTCTTTTTCATTATTTCTTAGGAGTTAGCATAGCTTAGAACATAATCTTGGGTATTTCAGTTTTCTAAGTAAAGTTAAAGCCAAGAAGACGTGGGTGTGTGCTCCCGAGAGGCGGTGCTTTTTCTGGTGGGGGTGATAAATTCAGCTACATGCGAGGTCAGGGATTACAGCAATGAATCACAACAAAATAATATACTGCAATAAAAACAACTTTTGCGTAATGTCTTGTTCTGCTATCAGACTAAAAGGGTTTGGGTTACCTAACTGCTTGCCCAACGAGAGCAAAGTAGTGTTGTTACACACTTTATTACATCAATACACTATACAACATTATTAACATACAGAAATAAATTATTATAGATTTAATATCTGTCTTTCACAGCCTCTGATACAAAACTGCTGAAAAGGTGTTCTATACAGGGTACTAACCTGGCATATTTATAGCTTGCTTTATAGTTAAATAAAGGCACAGAGGCTGTTCAGAAACTGGAACGATTGCACAACACTAGGCTTGTCAAAGAACAATAATCACAAATAGCGGAGGTCCGTCCCTCAGCAGTAATACAGCACAAACGACTTCTTTATCCCTGAACTGGGCGGAGATCACACACTGATGTGTTTGTTTTAGGGGATTGGCAAATAGCAATAGATACTCTCTTCTTTTCACACAAGGCAAAAACATACATTTCTTTGGTAGATATGTAACCAAAGTCAGGGGGTGTCCAACTCTCAGTTCTGAAGGGCCTTCATTCAGCAAAGTTTGATAATTTCCCTGCTTTTGCCCATTTGAGATGTGTAAGAGTATGGAAAACACTAAACTTTAAAGGATTGTCATAATATAAGGTATTCTAACTAACATTTCCATGATTTGCCCTCAAATATGTTGTTTCATTCCTGCTGTAGAGCAAGTTTGGAGATGTTATATAGATAAAGCTGTCAGAAAGCATATCAATAAACTGAGTTATAAACAGCCTATGTCGTATGCATTTGCTGAGTTGAGTCTGAGAAAACTAGGGAAAATGCTTCTATGCTTATATTATCTGCATAATAATTTTGCTAATGCATGAAAATAGTACAGCTTTTAAAAGTGAGGTGTATTTTGACACCCAGACAAAATGCATCAATAGCAGCAGAATCTTAAAAACTCCTACTCAACTACTTCCTTATACCTACTTAAAATGTGCTGCAATTTTTTAAACAATATGTTTAGAAAAGTATATTGAGTGTCATGATAACATAAAATGCAATACAACAAAATATTGTGATAATGCCCACCTTTAAACGTCTAAACAGTATTACATAGTACTTAAATACTTCATATTCATCGTATAAATAGCCAGATTGTAACATGTGGTAGTTTCACAAATAAGGTGAAACTAACAGGCTCAGTTTTTTATTAATTTAAAAGGACTTTCAGTATTTCTTTGAATGCAGAGGTGTGTCCCCATTTGTATTAATAGCTGTATGTATGCATGTAAGTCTAAGACTAACAATTGTCAGAACAAGAGCCGCAGTTAAAGAGATAAGATGTACACAACTGTGAAAAATACATACCAAGAAATCCACCAAGTGTAGGATCTTAAACATTTCTTCATTATTTTACATTTTATGTTTTAACATTTCTTTGTCTGAATATTTTTCATTCTAAAATGTTGTGATGTTTATTTCCAGGATAAAATATTAAAAGTTCTATACCAGAACCAAAATGCATATAACTTTAGTCCAATAACAAATATGTATCTCTTTTTTTTGGGTTTTGTTTTTAACACTATTTGAACCTTCTAGCTACTCTTAATACTGTGTAAATTATTTTGTATGAATAGACCAATAGAAAACACTTTAAACACTTTTATCTTATTTTACATTGAATACCATTTAAAATTTAGAACATTTTGCCTTCTTCTGTAAAGTCACCTATTTGAAGATACATGCTTTTCATTGTACATCAAGGATATGAAAGGTATGTCAGGTAAAATTGTGTCAGCAGTTGATAATTTCAGTTCAGAATTACTCCAATCAATAATAGGTTAGAATGCTGACATATATAGCTAGCTATAAACTTTACAATAATGAACAACCATGAAGGGACTCTTGCTTAATCCAATACAGCTACACAAGAACACAGTTTTGGCCTAAGCATGAATTTCTCAATTAGTGAAATAAGCACAAAGTCTAAATAGTCCTAAAATTGATGCTTGACCATGTTTCTCACTCATATCTTAGGACACGTGATGCTCAAACTCATCCTACCTGCATGTCGGCACGCTCCTGCTCAGCAGACACCATGTCGTGGCCCTTGTGTTCTTTGACGGTGCACAGCACACAGATGCACATCTGGTCGGTTCGGCAGTAGAGCTCCAGGCCCTTCTGGTGCTGAGGACAGATCTGCCGGTCCAGGTGGCCGATCTCGTCCACCAGCTTGTGCCTCTTGAAGGTGGCCGACTCATAGTGAGGCTTCAGGTGCTTCTCGCAGTACGAGGCCAGGCACATCAGGCAGGACTTAACCGCCTTGAGCTTCTTGCCAATGCAGATGTCGCAGGCTACATCCCTGGGGCCTGCGTAGTTGTAGTCAGGAGATGGAGGGGCCGGAGGGGACGGCTCCGACTGCCTGAGGGTGGAGGAGCTGCGAGACGTCTGCAGACGGCGTGGGTTAGGCCTCTTGTTGTAGGTAACCCGGCATTGGGGGCACAGGTACTGGCCGGTGTGGTCAGCATGGTCCCAGTAGGTCTTGAGGCAGATGGAGCAGAAGATGTGGCCGCAAGGGATGGACACGGGGTCCCTGAGGTCCTCCTTGCAGAGGAAGCAGATGTCCTGGTCAAAAGACATTTGCTTCAGATGTAGTAGAACCCTGTGTGAGAAGGTACAGAGAAGACCTGACCCTTAGCTGATCTAACAGGGGCCTTGGAGAGAGGTGTGTGTGTTTGGAGGACGTCAGGCGAAGTGAGACTCCGGCGCCACTGCTGAGCATGTTATATACAGTAAACAGGCAGCCAGCGAGGGAGGACAAACTGGTTGAGCAGAAACTAGTAAGCGTGTGAGGGGAGTGGCTGAGAGACACAGGTGAGTGCAGCACCAGAGAGTGGAGGGGGTGAAGAGGTTGAGAAAGAGAGAGAAAGAGAGAAAGAAAGAAAAGGCCCATCATCAATCAATCAACAGTCCTCTATGAATAGCAAAGGTGAGAAGAATGAATGAAATGTCTGATCTCAAGACACAACTTTGTTTTGACAGTTGTACAGTCAATGTGAGGTATGTGTTTTCATAAGCAGTGCACTGTCCAAATAAGCACAAACCTCAACGTTTGCATCATCCGCAAACTATGGCAGTATAACCAGACCCGCATGCCAGCAGTGGACGAGAAGTCGTGACGGAGAACATGACACCTGAAGTTACACAAGGACAGTGTCCCTTGATATGTAACTGCAGATAAGTTGGCAACAGACTCTATAGCTCTGGAAAAAAAAATTAGAGACCACTTGAAAATGATGAGTTTCTTGGATTTTACCAAATTGAAAACCTCTGGAATATAATCAAGAGGAAGATGGATGATCACAAGCCATCAAACCAAGCTGAACTGGACTTTTGCACCAGGAGTGGCATAAAGTTATCCAAAAGCAGTGTGAAAGACTGGTGGAGGAGAACATACCAAGATGCGTGAAAACCATGATTAAAAACCAGGTTTATTCCACCAAATATTGATACTGATTTCTGAACTCTTAAAACTTGAATATCAATTTGCATTATTTGAGGTCTGAAAGCTCTGCATTTTTTTGTTATTTCGGCCATTTCTTATTTTCTGCAAATGCTCTAAATGACAATATTTTTATTTGGAATTTTAAGAGAAATGTTGTCCATGGTTTATAGAATAAAACAACAATGTTCATTTTACTCAAACTTTTTCCTATAAATAGAAAAATTAGAGAAACTGATTCAAAAACTGAAGTGGTCTCTTACTTTTTTCCAGAGCTGTATATGAACAAACCAAAACGTTTTATTTACATCAGGAGGAGAAGGTGCTTACAACAAAAGAAGATGAAAAAACAGAGAGAAGGGGAATAAAATAATATTTACACAAGAACAACTGAACTCTGATGTAATCTAGCACAGGATTTCTCATGAATAGCAATATATAGTACATTCTACATCCAATATTCTCATGTGTGGCTCACATGAGTGGAACATGGGCTAGGTGGGTTTCGGGTTAACATAAGCTCTAGGTTTGTTGGTTTGTAATTGTGTTGTTACTGGGTTTCCCAAATGGGCCTCATCATTACACCCCTCCTTAATCCCACATTGGTCATTGGCCTCATACACAGAGTACAACCATTTAATTCAGACAGGGCTCACATGGATACAGGCCCCAGTAGTATTGGGAAATTAAGGGTATTAAATAGTGTTTATCCTGCTATTGTTGGTGAACACAGTTCCACTGAAAAATATGGAGGATACACCTCACAATTCACTGGGTTCTTTTCAGCCTTGGATGCTCTGTATTTAACACACCATGACTAATAGGTGTGAGTGACTAATTAGTGGCTTTTGACCACAGTGTGTTGAGTTCTGGTTGATGTATGATCATCTTTTTTTGCACTTCTTGGTAAACGCATTCTCAAGAGGCACTCTGTTGCTAATGCAGTGCATTAATGTTGCTAGCGGATGTCTTCATTCATTCCAGACTGTGGAGGAGCTTCCATGATTGATGTTGACTTAGAATCAAGACAAATTGGGACATTTTTGCAGGTGTTGACAAACCCTGAGGGTAAAAAATGACAAAAAGAGGATGAGTGTTTTACATTACATTACATTTGGAGTGGACTTTATGGCTAAATGCCTCAGAATACAAAGAAAGTGATGTGGTTCCAGTTTTGTACAAGCAGAGCCTAAAAGAGTAAAACCGATACTAACTCTAGGTTGAAACTCTCTAAACATTTGCTGATGATTTATTGCTTTGAGGACAGCTTTGATATTGTGGATTAAAAGCAAAGGGTCAACTTTTACTGAACCCCTTTGTATCATGCACGGCCAAGCTCTTCTTTCTGAAGTAGCTCTTGCTTTTATCCTTGCCCAAAGAAAGCGGAAATCTGTGTTTGTAGGCATGCCCCCCGCCAGGCCAAAGGAATCTCTGCTGCACAAACCCAAACTGGCTTAAAGTGGTTCTTATTCAGAGTGACAGAAAGCAGAGTCGAAGTTCAGATTGTCCTATAAAACTAAGAGAGGTCTTTTTGAAACCTGCACTTTACACAGCTGTATATCAACAATTAGGTAAATTGTATGCAGAAATTAAATAAAGTTTACTAAAAGAAAGGATTAACTGAAGTTCACTTATTCACTCTATGTAACATTTAAGTCTTGAAATCGAGTTGAAGTTACTTAAATTGATCTGAAATTAAATTTACTTAAAAAAAAAAGCAAATGGAGAAAGTTGCGAAACTTTTTTAAAGTAAATGTAACTCATCATTTTTTTCAGTGTAGGATTACACAGTTGACTTTGAAGTTTTAAACTGTACTTGGTTCATACAGTTTTATGATTTTCATTGGGCCACCAGATCTTTGCTTTTAGTGTGAGAAGAAAAAATGTCGGCAGCAGGAATGCAGCCAGGCCTGATAAGTAAGATAACGAAGGGTCAGGGAACTGGGGGCCTGTGGGAGTAAATGCGTCTGTCTTGCAAGAGTGATCTGGCTTGATCTAAGAACTAATCTTCCAGCATCAGTACCTGAACTGCGTAATGCTCCTGTTTTGCTGAATGAAATCAGATACTCATAGCAAGTGTTCTAAAATACAGTGGAAATTCGACCCAGAGCAGAGATATTTGATTTCTAACAAAGATGTCAAAAGTATTCACATTCAGTAATCAGAAGTAGAAGTATGAATACAAGGGTTTTAAAATACTTCAGTAGAAACTGAAGTTAACTGAAGTGTTATTTTGTTTCTAAACTGAAAGCAAAAGCATTTCTGAGTGGAGATGGGACAAAATATTATGTTTATTGGTACCAGTGTGCTGGAACGACCATCCCTGCTAAGCCTAATATATTCATTCTAAAAACTGGGGTGTCGGGTCGCTTTTCACAGGAGTTCTACTGGCCACGTCATGTGTCTTTACGTACTTATGTCACATGTACAGCCTCTAAAAGAGGATCCGGTTCAGTTTTACTAAACGCGAGTGGCTGGTGGAGCAATGGAGACTTCAGAAGGGGAAACTCAGAGCTCAGTAGCTCATTTACTCATAGTAAAAGCAAAGTGTGTAGTTGAAGTGAAGTTTCTGACTGAACGCTCTCTCTCTCTTTCTCTCTCTCTCTCTGACTGAACAGAACCTGGAGTCAGATTTATCTTCTCTAAAAGGAGACCGCATCACACCCGCCCAGTTTAAAATGATTCTTCCGCATACTCAGTGCAATAACCCATTCTCACCAGAGAGGGCCCAAAATCCCCCAAATTCCAAAACTTACGGACATCAGCTTTAAAGTGTAAAGTAATAGAAGGTAAGTAGTTAAAAATGTTTTTAGAGACAAAAGCTTAAGCTGCCCCATAGCGGTCTATAGTCCTTTAACAAAAGTAATGTTATATTATTTAAGCAATTATACACGGTAGGGAGTGCTGCCACAGATCAGCACAGCAGTGCCAATATTACACTTTATATGTTATCGATGAGAAAATACAACCTGTTTGGTTATAAAAACTCTACAAGTTAAAATAGTTCCATTGCTGCTCTGTTTGTAGCTGCGCTGTTTGGCTTGTAAGCGCTGCATCGTTGTAAGGTTACCTGTATGTGGCGGAGTACTACATGGAAAGCTTTAGTTACAGTGCATTACTGGCTGATAACGGCACTCATAGAAGGCCTCTCAGCCAATCCCATTGCAGGGACAGTGGTAACAAACTGTGGTATAATTATAAATGCTTATAAAAAAAATATTTGCACCTAGAAGGAATCAACTGTCAGAAAAAAAATGTAACGGCTATTTGTGCCAGACTGTCATGGAGTGATAAAGAATGTCAGTGGCAGTAATGTGGGATACTATTGGATGCACTTTCAACAGTACACTCCTTTAGAATCTGCAGAAACTGCAGGAATATTGGAGCTGCATGGAATAAATTATTGCAGGACACCATTAGGAACCTCTACAACAACTCTATGCCAAGGAATATAAAGTTATAAGTTAAACACTACGTCTGTTTGTGTAGCTTAATAAACATGACCAGGAATTATAGACCATATCAGTCTTTTTTAACTTTTAATAATTGATTGTTCCTGGTAACCTTTATCGTCCATCAGAATAGCATGCAACTATGCAACTACTTATTTAACGATGAGTGCATTACATTCCCGCATGATCCGATACTGTCCTGGAATGCAGCTCACAGCTGGAGAAAGCTCAGGAAGGTGGTATAAAGTGAAGGAAATCATAGTATAGAGAACCGGAGGCTCACATTCCTGTTGAATCACTTCCGCACCGCCACACAGGATGTTTGATTCAATGTTCTATAAAGAGGACTGTAAAATTACCCACAAACAGTTTGTCCATATGTCCTTCATGCAATGTTAATGCTATGAACAGCATCGATTGCCCTTGTCAAATACTCATGACCACATTCATGGACTATCTACGACAATTTATTACTGTCATGCAGAACGCATTTACCGTGACCATTACAGGACGTTCCCACAGTGATAAACATGTAGTCGTAACTGGGATTGACTATAATTGAGCTTCTGGAAGGGGAGAACAGCTGACTTTATACTGCTTCTGCAAATTAATGCTTAAACCTAAACACGTTTCCTATTGGAGAAAGGCCTGGACTAAAGGCCAGGTCAGTTTAGCACAGCACTCTTCTTCTGAAAACTGTGCTTTTGTGATAGCCAGAGTTGCCAGGTTTGCTGTCTTCTCACCATATTGGGCTTGTTTGGGAATCCAGTCACGAGTAAACAAATTCAGGGGTGGCGGTGCATTTTTTGGGCTACTTTAAAAAATTACTGTAGCCATTAAAAAAACAAAAAGAGTGAGTGTTGCCTTGGATGTTACGTGAACACGGCAGGCAAATGTGTACAAGTCAACACTAAAATCAATCTTTTGATTGTATTTATTTGCAGAAAATGAGAAATGGCTGAAATAACAAAGAAGATGCAGAGCTTTCAGACCTCAAATAATGCAAAAAAAAAAACAAGTTCATATTCATAAAGATTTAAAAGTTCAGAAATCAATATTTTGTTCAATAACCCTTCTTTTTAATCACAGTTTTCATGCATCTTGGCATGTTCTCCTCCACCAGTCTTACACACTGCTTTTGGGTAACTTTATGCCTCTCCTGATGCAAAAATTCAAGCAGTTCAGCTTGTTTTTTTAAGTGCTCTCTTATTTATTTCCAGAGCTGTATGCATGTTTGGCACAAACATATTAGTGTTCCATTATATCATCAGTTTATTTCCAGCGTAAACTGTAGCTGAAGTGTGTGTGGGGTTTAAAATTAGAATGATCCTTCTGGTCTCTCTTGATTGCGGTGTAATTGGAGTTGCATCTCCTTCTACTGCAACACCTTCAAAGAGCAGCAGACGTGACTGCACCAAAAGAACAGACTGGCTGACTGACTCCACTGTTTATCTATTGCCATTTTTAGCAAGCAGCAGGACTCCATCTAATCTGGCTTGGAAGTGCCATGTAGCAGTTAAGCATATTGTTGCTGTCAGAGAAAAACGTTGTATCCCCAATATGGTAACTTTACAGGAGAAGAAAAGACCTTCTTCACTTTTAATAGAAGTCATCGGAAAAAGATTTTTAGGATTTTTTTAATTTTGGACCATTTCTATTGGTCCACTCATCATAGATCTCTGATATAATATAAAAATACTGGGGATCATTGGTCACAATGGGAGGCAATGCCTTCTATGAGCGATTCCCAGTGCATTTGTGACATTGTGAATTGAAAATGTTATTTTTAATTTAAATTTTCAAATATTCCATTCGGAAACTTCCAATAGAAATGTCCCATCCATTCATGTTGTCTTTGAATGAGCACACTGGCCAGTGTTCAGCCCCAGCCACAAGATAACACCTCACAACTCACTGCAGGTCATCTCCTGAAGTAACACTACAAGACAAGATTACATACTGCTATCCCGTGACTTTTAGCATGTCAGAAAATATCTACAGAATATACACTATTTTTATCAGTAGTCACATTATCAATGAACATATGTTTGCTTTGGGCAATTAATCCTTTTTCTCTGGTCTCCAACTTATAAACATAAGTTAATGTTGGTTCCATCTGTACAAAAAGAACATGTTCCAGAACTGGGTATTTGAAATTATTATGTTTTTAAGTCCTAATTGTCTTTTATTCAAATGTATAAAGGCATCACTTGTATTTAATGTAATTGTAGACTTTGTCAATATCATCTCCTCAACTGTGTGTCTGATTTGACCAGATACTGTAAAAGTTCTTATTTAACACTTCAGATCTACTTTAGTTGGTTTCTGTGGTCTTTAAGACCTTTTAGACATTGAATTGACCACTCCTGAAGTTTCTGCCCTCTCTCTGATAGGTTTGCTTTGTTTTTTTCACCCCAATGATGGCCTCCTTGATGGTGTATTGACACCTCTTTGAATCGCATGCTGAGAGTTCCCATAAACTGATACCAAATGCAAATTAAACACTAGGGATCAACTCCAGACCTTTCTTTTTTTATTCATTCTTAATCTATTGTGAAATAATGAGGGAACAAACAATCACATCTTCATTGCTTCATTTAAAATCCACTGCTTTGGTACTGTATACCAAATCAAAATTAAATAAAAAATGTTTTGGACCTGACCGTAAAATATTTGATAACATACTGTAAAGCACTTGATTAATAACAAGGGACCTAATTATTCTCTATACCATTATCGTTATTGTCAACATTCATTCTTCATTACTGGAGCAGGATGAGCTCTAAACATTCCCACAAATTCATGCACTGGAAACTTTTTCATCAGAGGTGAAACAGCTGTCCACAACAGATGAGGTTTTTATGATTTTTGTAGTTTACGATGCGCTTCTTGGTGCAGTGTCTCTCTCTTTCCATTACCTCAATGCACCTAAAACTGTTTTTTCAAACTGTCAGCTATTGCAGCTTTCACATGTGATTAATGTTTTGCAGAAATTATGTTTCTTTTGATAAGAATTAATCTGTTTCTTTAATAAAGATTTTAGAAATGTACAATCATTTTAATCCATGCAAACCACAGCTTTTATTCAGTGTTCTTTGTTGTGGAAAACAGAATTTTGATATTTCTATTCAATTTCCATACTGCAGGAGGCCAATACAATTTTATTCACAATTGTGGACGGGAGTCAGACTCCAAATTGTACATTACACAGCTGAACAAGTGCTTCATCGACAATTTGCCTCTGAGCACAGGGATTCGATGGTGATTTACATCATAGAGTTGGCAACTGGAAACCTGTGCTAAAACCTTATAGCGTGAACTAGGCATTAGTGTTCTGGGGTGTGTTTCCCATAATATTCTAATGCTAATACTTTTGTTAAATCCGGCTTAAAATAGATCGTTAATTAAAAAGTGTCTCTCAAACCCTTTAGTTACTAAAGTATGATATGAACTCACTCGCAATGATGTTGATTCAAACACATTTCTACATTTTTCAGACATTGTATTGAATAAATACTGTATATTGTTGCTGCCTAATGAAAAAGAAGTACCTCCAAAATAGCAACTTTACAGGGGAGAGAAAAAAATGTATGAACTTTCAATGGAAATCAATGTAAAAAGAGTTTATTTCAGATACTTCTGAAGTATTTCTATTGGTCCATTCATCAAGAAATTTTAGCACAGTGTAAGAGACAGTTTGTCTGTTTAACCCTTGTGTGGTGTTCGGGTCTGTGGGACCCGTTTTCATTTTTCATCAAATGATACAAAAAATATATTTTTTCTAACTCAAACTCATTGGCATTGGCTCATTTTTTGTGAAAAACATATATCAAAACACATTTTCAATAAACACACACTGTACACCCCTCCCCCCCCACACACACACATACATTTATATTACATACAGTATGTTTGGCCAAGGGCTAATAAACATTGCTTCATTTGTAAATTTGAAACTAAACAAATTTTCTACTCATATCTTGAGTTAAATTCATTTTCTTTTACATTTTATTAAAAAACTAATAAAAAAAGAGAAGCACTTTTTAAAAGAAATGTAACATAAGAAAGGTAAAGGACAAATATTAACCATGTAAGCTGTTTATATTGCTTGCAATTTAGGTGAAGCAAGCATGTGTTAATGTAAAATTGCTTAATTTTGCTGAATTAAATTCAAGTAACAAAGTAAACGAGTAACAAAAATATGAACACCACACAAGGGTTAAGTATAGTAAACTAAAAATCAACAAAAATGGAGATACTTGTTTTTCATTGGACAGTGACGATATTTGGCAGAGTTGAATCGATGTTTGTGGTTCGACTGAGCGTGCTGTTTCGGAGAAGGAGCCAACTATAACATTCTTTGAACTTAGGTTTCACTTTATCAATGCAAATTTGGAAAACATCTGCAGAACTGGTCTTTTTTTCACGTCATGTGTGATTTGCACTCCTGATCAGTTTTCATACAAATGTTTAAGTTCATATAACAAAATGAAATGTTAACAAAAATGCACAATAAAATGAAGACACTACCGTCACTTAACCCATTCGTTCTGAGACATTCAGAGTTTTGATTTCCATTACCTCACTGCACCTGAAACAAGGCTGTGCTAGGTAAGCTCCAGCGTTCATGCACCATTTTTCTCTGCTTTACATGTTTTTTTCCTGCAGTTTCACTCTCTGCAACCTGCTCACTCCCACCTGGCCTTTCTCCAAACGTCTAGCAACACACACACCCTGCATTCTGTGTTTCTGCCAAGACTCACAAAGGTAACCATTGTTCGAGGGAAACACTTGTAAATACCTTGTCTCCATGCACTGACCAATCTCAACGCACACAAGCAGGCCCTTCAGTCCTACATTAGCAACCACCAGTATGAGTATTGCATGTCTGTATGTACTTTAGACACATATAGAGTACATGGACATGGAGGTGCATGGACACATATCTAGACATAAACATGTAAACATACAAATACACAAATATACCTGTACATATATAGTATGCAGACCAGGGGTGTCCAAACTACGGCCTGCGGTCCATTTGTGGCCTGTTTCCTTTTTTGGAGCGGCCCGCGAGGTATTTTAGAAATAAAATGAAAGTTGGCCCGCAGGTTTTTATAATGTGAGATTCAAAGTTTGAACTCTGGGTGTCAGAAAACGGATCAAAGGGCCTATAAATGTGACAAGAATGCACAGTTGTAGGGCAGAAAACAGACCAAAGATTCAACATGCGACGAGAATGCGCAGTTGTGGCGCGGAAAACGGGCCAAAGAGTCTAAAAGCGGCGAGAGTGCATGGTTGTAGTGCGAAAAAAGGAACCAAAAAGTCTATATGCAGCGAGAGTGTTCAGTTGTAGCGCAGAAAACAAGCCAAAGAGTCTAAAAGCGGCGAAAGTGATCAGTTGCAGCAAGGTTAATGGGCCAAAGAGTCTAAAAGCAGCGAGAGTGGCCAAAGAGTTTAACTACTCCAAAGAAACGAAAAATGGACAGCAAATGCAGAAATTTTTAGGCATGTTGGGAAAATTACAATTTTTTTATCTGAGTACCGAGGGAAGTGTGTATATTTAATTTATCAGGAATCAGTTGCCTAATTAGGAGTATAATACTAAGAGACATTATGAACCGAAACATTAATTTGGAAATCTTAGTTTACACAACACTGTCAAAGATAGATAAAGATAGTAACTGAGGTAAAATGATGTGTAAATGATAGTTATTAAGGAAATGTTTTATTATAAGAACTATATTTCATCATTTGTTTTATTGTTTTTTGAGTCTGTGGCCTGTGACTGCACATATATTTCTTCTTCTGGCCCACAACAAAAAAAGTTTGGACACTCCTGATGCAGACTACACAGTTTCTCTGCATGCACAGGTATGCACACATGCATGCATGAACCCACACACATGGTGTACATGGCCAAGTATTTGGACAGTTTCTCTATGAGTAAAAATAGATTGGCCACAAACGTATTAGTTTGGAGACTGTAAAAACAAGATGGACGCCGTGTCGCCGTTCCCATTCATTCAATGAAAATGAAGCCAAAATGTTCCTCCATGTTGGCGATCCTGATACCCGAGTCTGCGCAGTAGAGACCAGAGGAGGGAGAAAGACTGTGGAGAGACAGCCTACTCATTTAAATAACCCCGCCCCTGAGGTCACAGCTGACAGTCTGTTATTGGTCCCGCCCATAACCAGCCCTTTTACAATAAACACACCTTTTTGAATAAAGCTGAATAACGTTTTAAAAAACGAATTCTGTGGGGATATAAAAATGTGACAATATAAGCAGAGGTTACACTAGCTGTTGCATTTAAATAATGGAGGTAGAATTACAGAATATTAGAAAAAAACGTGATTGAAAATTGTCTGTTTTGCCATTGAAACCTATGGTAATGGGTGGGGTTACACAGCTTTCTGAAACCGAACAGCAGGGGGCGCCCGACCTGTGGTGGCTTCACTTTTGAGAGATGATGCTCTCTCCAGCTATACACAGTCTATGGTTTGTACAAACATTAGAGTTATGCAAACACCCTTGCAAATTTGTCCAAAAATGGCAATTTTACAGGAGAAGCTAATCTTGAGAAAGTAATTTTCCAGTTTGGGGCATTCTCTCATGTAAAGTAATGAAGCAGTAACTTTAGTAAGTTAAATTGGGGTGAATCTTATGGAAATTAGAGCGACTATGCTTCAATAAAACATTAATATTTGATGCTACATTACGATAATATATCGAAAAAAAACAAAACAATGTATCGCAATATCAATATTTTGTCCCAACCCTAGTGAAAATGGTTTGGTTTCTGGAAGGATGACACTCAGCAGAGATACACAGTCTTGGGTATTTTGTGTGGCAACAAATCACAATTTAATGAGTAGCATGATGCCTTTATTTCAACATCTCAAACCACATCATCTAGTGCAGTTTGCTGAGTCAGCAAAGAGTACGAAGAGTACAGAAAAGAGTGCAACACACCCTCACACACTCCCAGCACAGACTCTTTCCACTTTTACTATCAGGCAGGCGCTACAGGAGTGTGAAGTCCAGGACAACCAGACCGAACTGGTTGTCCAATACACACACACACACACACACATAAATACACATTACTATTGAACTATATGCAACTGTATGCACACACGTTTACTGCTATTCCTGCAAAATGTACTGTGCACTTTATGACAGTGCTCTTTGCACGTACAGCTCATGAAACTTTGCTGAAACTTTGTACACAGAAGGAAGTGTCAGACTGCAATGTTATTCAGAAAAAAATATAAAGGTTACCAGGAACAATAAATGGTTAAAATTAAAACTGATATAGGTTACTCTTCATAATATTATTGAGATGCACATACGGAAGTAATGTCTAATGTATTTTTCTCACTATAAGGTGCACCGGATTATATAAGGTGCACTATCAAAAAAGTGTGTTATAATACACAAGGCATTTTTCTTCTAATTCAGCAGGTTTTCCCACTGGGTGGGGGACCGGTAAAGCTAAGCTTAGTAAACAAAACTGTAATATCTAAAAAAAAGTAAAACGAGCACTGGATGTTAATCTACACAGATTTCTCTCCTGAGAACTGTTCATGTGGGTGAGTAAAGTGCTTCCATTTATTTATAGTGAGCTTAGATTTCCAGAATTCCACTAAGGCTGGGTGCAGCAGCATTAGCAACTACCCGCTAGTGCTAGAGTTTTCTGGTAAGCCAGGGTAATATTAGCTAGCAGTCTGTTCCACGTAGCTTGTTTTAACTTAGTAAACATGCATAATAATCTGAACGGTTACATGAATGTTTTGCAATTGCTCTTGTATTA
The DNA here is from genome assembly GCF_023375975.1 of Astyanax mexicanus. Classification (NCBI taxonomy): domain Eukaryota; kingdom Metazoa; phylum Chordata; class Actinopteri; order Characiformes; family Acestrorhamphidae; genus Astyanax; species Astyanax mexicanus. Next base: position 15,159,396 of record NC_064408.1, read on the forward strand.
GCCCCGTTAGCAGGGCTATGAATTGCTCAGGTAACCCGCATCACCAGGTAACTAGGTAACCTACCAGACCACGATGTTGTTAAAACATATTTGCCCACACTGAGCGGCTAATGCTAATACTACTCCAACCTTGATGCTGGAGAACTAAACTCAAACTCCTGTATAAAGCTGTACTTCAATGAAATGGCTTTACTGCTCCTTACAACCTGACTGGTAAAATTCATACATAACGTGTACCAGATTATAAGGCATACTGATGATTTTTTGAGAAAATAAAAGGATGTTAAGTGCATCTTATATTGTAAAAAAAAATCTGGTATGAATGCCAGGTGTTTCATTATGGAGTTGTAGAGGATAATGAGCTACACATACAGAACTAGTGTGTAATGCATGTGTTGTTGAGCTTCCTAATGGTGTCCTTGGATAATCCATTCCATGCATCTCGACTATTAACACTTAGTTCCTGCAAATTTTTGGAGTGGAGTGTTGATAGCACATACAATAGCATCCCACGCATTTATATTCAGGGATAGGTCTAGTAATACGGCTGGCCATGGCATAGAATCTGTGTCTTTATGGCAAACTTTTATGGACAAAGGAAAAAGTGGAACTCATCACAAAGATGAGTTGCTTTTATTCGGCTTTTGTCTTGGTGGAGACAACTAACAAATCTGTGTGTGGAAGCACTCTGGTCAGCACTAAGATGAATGGTTTGCTGTGCCACGTTTCCTCCGTTCCTCCGGTGCACTATTCCAACAGGACATCGCTAATCCACACACTGCTGCCATCTCAAGAGCTTGCCTTGAAGACACAGATATTACACCATGCCTGTTACATCGGCAGATCTATCCCTGACTGAAAACGTGTAAGATGCTTTTTGATGATTTACCAACCATGATCATTTACCAATGATTACATTTAACCCTCCTGCTATCCTCAAAGTTAGCAGCACCTTTTATTCTGTAGGTTTATATGATCCAGAAAAATAAACCTTCAGAAAATTATTATAAATAAAGATAATTAGACATTTTAAAAAGTTTCCTCACCAGTTTATTTTTTATGTTTATTTGACAAATGATCAGTGGTTCTGGCATTATTATAAGTGTTTTATTAGTATTATAAGTATTATAAGTGTTATAAGTATTGTGCTGTTAAATCAGGGTTTAAAGTAAAGGGACAATTAGAGAAAGATTATAAAAATGAATGTCATGTTAACCTCAAAATGATTACCACACAAATGTGTGTAAAATATTGAGATTTTTTTATGTTTTATGCTGATAAAACATTCTTAATAAAACAGACATTAAAGTTGAAACATGTGAAACATTTATTTATTTTTACTTCTTTTTAATTGTCTTCATCCAATTAGGAAAAGGCAATAAATATGAATTACAAAACTAATGTCATCCATTTTTTTCTGAGACTTTGAACACTGAATGGGGTTAAACAAATTGACCTCAAAGACAAAAGAAGGGTTAAAAAGAAAAATATATGTTGCACTACATTATCTCAAGTGGGAAGGACTTTTTTATAGTAATTAAAAAAAAACATTTCTTTTCTATATACTAATATGTACTGATGTATAACCTATTAGTTTTGATTTGTGCTTTCCCTGGCAGCCCCTGGCTACGTATATAGTTTTAAAAACAAAACAAAACGAGATGAGTGATGTATAATTTGATGATGAAAGTTAAAAATGAAAAATATTGTTAAAAAAAAGAAAAAAAAAACATTTCTAAAGTGTTTTTCTGTTTTTTTACTGAAGCACAGCAATTGTATACTTAGTCCATCCCTGCAGAGGCCTTAAGACGAGCACTCATGCATGCACCTACCCACCCACAAAGATACATTTGCATGCAAAAACACACATACGCACACACACACTTACAAACACACCCACAGTCTTTTTAGTCATTAACCTATTGAAGCATGGCCTGTGACCCGTGGTACAGGTCAGGAAGTCCAGCACTTCCTGCTGCCTCCAGTCTTCGAGTGGGAACCCAAAGCTTTTTAAGTACTGTAAACTATACAGGGTCATGCAGAGGGTGCACAAGTGCCACCAACTGTTTACGGCAGTCTTATTTACACCACTGCTGCCTCATTGCTTGTGCTGTATCCACAACAACACATTTCCACTACATTTCCCAGCATGTCCGTTCCTCTGCCACTTCTCGAACTACCTTTCCAGAAGCCACATGTCTTTCCACCTACAAGCTGCCCTCTGACACCAACATGAGACCCACCTACTCAAAGCACATTAATAAACACTCTAAAATACATGTGTTTGAGTGTAGGAGATCAGGCCTCCGCCCTGAGAAAGCTTCACCTTACTCTGCGTCAGTTTAATCAGTAGTCACACACTCAGACAATCACAGGAAAAGCTCTGCGCTGCTGCCTTTCCTGGAATCCGATCAACTCTGAAAAAAGAGGAAGGAAGGAGAAAACTGGCTTATCAGAAACCGCTCCAAACAAGGAGCGAGACGAAACCGTCTATGGAATGATGTAAGACGTGCACTCATGGGCGGGGCTAATAAAACCGGTCTGCCCCAACCAGTCATTGACAAGTGTCAAAATGTGTGTCACCGCCTGCTCACCTGCAGTAAGAACCATTTCTGGCCCCTTTATACTGTGCAGCTGTAATGCTGTGAGTTGTTCAGTGACCTCTGTGAGGCTATTTTGTTATGCACTTATAAGTGAAAACACATGCACAACATTCAAAAGTTTTATATCACTGGTCAAATTCATATTTTTGATAATATAATGTATGTGCATATAACTAAATCATAATGTACAGTACTGTGCAAAAGTTTTAGGCACCTAAAGGCAAATTACACTAATCCATTTATCTTAGCAGTAGCAGAGTGTTTTGCCTGTAAAAAGCACCACATATAATTTAAGCAGATGCAAATAGACATAAATACAGTAAAAAGTAACAAGAATTTCTTATTTTGTGGTAAATAGTTTGTATCCTGAGCCAAGCTGTAGAACAAAGTGTAGTTCCAGATTTCTCCTGGATGTCCTCAGCCAGCATATGTATATGTTCAGTTCCATCAGCAGCTCACCTGATTTAACATCAGTAAGATTTAATTTACCAAAAAAGTTGTTAATGATATGTTGAGAACTAGAAATAATAATATTACAGAAGGAAATATTATGAGATGTTTTAAGGGAAAACGGTGCTGTAAAAGCTCTGCTTTTTGTAAAATTGCTATTTGTATTTAATGTAATGCTAGTGTTTTACTGAGCTAATCAACACTAACTGAACAGATTAAAAGCTTTTTCTTTACAAAAATTCCCACAGGTGCCTAAAACATTTGCACAGTACTGTATACCATCACTAGCATGCAAAAACTCTGTAAACCTTGTATTTTCTAATGCTTTTACAAGTCACCTCACTTTTTAGCAAAAACACAGCAACTAAGCTGCACACCTAGTTCAAATGGTCTTGAACCTCCACAGATGCTTTTCACTTTTAGACATAATGTGAATGTGCCAGATGTTCGAACATAAATCAGAAATGTATCATCGATGGACCAATAGACAAGCTCTAAAATTGTTTTTAATACAATCTTTCAGTGACGCTATGGTGCATTATATTACATACATAAGTCATTAGCTTGTATAACAAGTCATCAGTACTTATAGTGACACACTACATAATGTTAAAAAATACAAGTATGTGGCGTTAAAGGATGCTTCATAGTTCCTAATATTATTCATATTACATATGAAACCTCTCCTGCTGAAGAGACATACCTGTAGTTGTATTTTATACCATGTTATGTATGTCACTATACAGACGCTAGATGCTTATGATTTACTATACAAGCATATGATGGTTGTTATAAGCTATAATGTATGCCTAAGACTGCATTATGAAAACAGGATTCATAGGAACTGTTTATATTTCCACTGAAAGATAATTTTTTTTATGTTGCCTTGTTCTGAAAAGGTGACATTTTAGAGGTATACAGCAACATATTACATAACTGAAATAATGTATATTTAGAAAATGTAGTTTTACAAGTTTTGTAAGCTTTTTTAAACTTACATATAACTTCGAAATTATATATAAAGCAACATAAGATATTTATGTATGAATACAATACGGTAATAGTCTGTTTTTAGGAACAATATAGAGATGTTTATATAAATACTAGCATCATCTAAAACCTTATTTATTGTTCTAGACACACCTAAAAGTGGTGGCTCAACTATCACACATACAACTGTTGGGCTCAAATTAAAAGTTATTAAGTCTCTCCTCAGGCACTGCAGTGAGGGCTGCCCACTGCTCCAGGCACATGTGCTCACTTTATCACTGTGTTTATTTATGTGTTTACAAATGGTGAAAATGGTTGTTTGGTTTTGATACTTTTCTAATTAGGGTCGTACTGATATGTGTTGATGAAAGGGAAGTGAGAAATAATTATTAATTCAATAAAGTAATATGGCTGTATATCTAAAATGACATCTAAAATGAAAATGACCATAAATGACCACAAAGCGACATCTCAGGAATCTGGTTTTGTATTTTTATCCACTGTGTGTAGCAGAGTTCTGCAGGATACCTTTTAGAGCTATCAAATGATTCAGACATCTGGTTCATATTACTGACACTATGAAATTTATCAGTGAATTTCTCTAGAAAGCATTTGACCTCAAAGAACTCCAAATGACTTCTAATTCTATCTTATAATGTGATTCTACAGAAAAATAAAAAAGTCAGGGAAATTTCCCTTTATTTATTAACTAAGTAATTTATTTGTTTACAACTCTCTACTAATACATTTATATGAGACATAATTTGCATAGTTCTAGTATATAAGAATCATTAAAGAAGGCTCCAGCATTTTTGCTAAAATTGATGCATTAGAGTAACAGTGCTGCTTCATTAATTTGCACCAATAAATAAATTTTTAAGACAATATTAGACTATATCAATTAGTCCTGCTTTTGATTTGTTGGAGAGATCAATGATTTGTTGTCACTTGTTCAGAAATCCTGGTATCATGGTGTGTGTTTTAATTTCATACAGTGCTAGATCACATTTTGTCTTTATTACAGTCCAACCATACCTTAATGATGCATGTCCTGCAATCAATGAGCCTTTTATGGATATACACACACACTTTGGTGCACTATTCCAACAGGACAATGCTCATCCACATACTGCTACTGAATTTGCCTTGAAGACACAGATGGTATGCCATGGCCAACCGCATTATCAGAATTGAAAATGTATAGGATGCTTTTGGATGTTATCAACCCCCCCAGTTTTCTGACTGCGTGAGAATATTCAAGCTAAATGGGATGGATTGTTGCAGGACACCATTAGGAACCTCTACAACACATGCATTACACACTACTTCTGTATGTGTAGCTCACAAAATATGATCATTAGTTGCCCAAATCAGTCCAAATTATTAACACTTCCATCTGGGAAAAACTACTTTTGCAACTACAGCTCTGAAAAAGAAGAGAACACTTTAGTTTCTAAATCGGTTTCTCTGATTTTGCTATTTACAGGTATATGTTTGAGTAAAATGAACATTGTTGTTTTATTCTATAAACTACGGACAATATTTTTCCCAAATTCCAAATAAAAACATTCATTTAGAGCATTTATTTGCAGAAAAAGAGAAATGGTTGATATAACAAAAAATATGCAGAGCTTTCAGACCTCAAATAATGCAAAGAAAACAAGTTCATATTCATAAAGTTTTAAGAGTTCAGAAAAAAATATTTGGTGGAATAACCCTGGTTTTTAATCACAGTTTTCATGCATCTTGGCATGTTCTCCTCCACCCGTTTTACACACTGCTTTTGGATAACTTTATGCCACTTTTGGTGCACAATTTCAAGCAGTTCAGCTTGGTTTGATGGTTTGTGATCATCCATCTTCCTCTTGATAATATTCCAAAAGTTTTTTCAATTTGGTAAAATCAAAGAAATGAACTTTTAAGTGGTCTCTTATTTTTTTCCAGTGCTGTATGTTTTTCAGGTATAGGAGTGTACAAGGCATTATCAGTATGCAAAAGATTATTTTTGTGTTTGTATATGGCAGACTAAAGCTACTTGATGTGTACCCTTAAATTATTCCTGACAGATGTTTTACAAATGTGTGGTGGTCCCAAGCCCGGCCCCCAAGCGGGGATGTTGTTTCTATGTCTATGCAAATACAAGGGGAACCATTGAAACTAAAGCTCCTGAGGCATTGTGTGACAGAGAGGCATTACCCAGCCTGTGCAAAGGTACACAGTGTCATTCATCTCTCTCACCTTCAAAAGGAAGTGTACGTCAGCTGGTGAAAGTAGGCTTGTCCGCTGGGAGAGGGCGACATCTATGAGCTGGTGACCACAAAAGAATCAGAAGATCTTACACACCACATATCTGACTGCCAGAACTGCGAATCATGATGACGTGGACTCTGGCGCTTACAAAATACTATGTAGCTCCAGAATGTTGCTCTCCGTGTTTCTGTGCATTCTTGAAAAGCACGCATTAACAAACATGACTGGAATTCATACATGAGGAAGATCAGATTGCAGTATGTGAAGTAAAGAGCCAAAACCAGGTTCCTTCACCTCAGATTCACCTCTCACTTCCAAAATTAGACAAAATACAAATACTTTATGAATAATAACAGCATGAATAATCAAAATTCATGCATTTCTTACTGAGATAGACAATATAAAAACAAAATAAGGACTGCTACAATAACAAACACATTTTGGACATTATATTGACCCCGGATTAATTGTGATTAACTATATTATTGTCAATTTAAGACCATCAGGGGTGTCAGAAACATATTTAATTGAGGATTAAAAAGCATTCTAATTATTTTATTTAATTATTTAATTCAATATTAGTATTTAACATTTATTCATATTTATTTGGGGGTTTGTCTGGGGGTCCTTCTTACAATTTCTTTTATGAATTAGATGTCATGTCCTGCATTCTGTTGTATTTTTAACAGGTTAACAGCTAAACACATTTTTTGCCTACAAATTATTTTGAATTAATTTAACAATTATTTTAGAGACACATTCAACAATACATTCAAAATACAAACTAGTCCATATATTTATTTCCCTGTTTTAAACCCTATGCTATGCCTAAGATAAAGCATAATTACACAATTTATCACAAAAAATGACTTTATGGGGGCATTTTTCTTCTTATTTTGTGAATACCATAATATTTTAAGAATACCCTACTGGTACTCAAAGTGAATTAGCCAAGGCTTACTCCTTATTTATGATTTATTTATTATTTTATTTATTATTTATTATTAAGGCTTACTACTATTTCTTATTTAATTGAACAGGGTTAATTTTAAGCATATAACCAAAAAATAAGGTTTTAGCAAAAGCTGGACGTCTCCTCCTCCAGTTTCACTCGCATGCGTTTGTTATAGACAGTCTGGATTGGACTTTCAGTGGTATGTATATTCTCCTATTGAGCAAGTAAAATGGATTCTTTCGTGAAGCAATAGAAACAATGATGTGTGAAGAAAACTTATATTTTAAATTGGTAATTGTGGGGATAGTAATTGATAAATGAATAATTATGAAATGTAAATAATGTATATGTATATAATGACAATAATATAGCATAATGATGCATTTACACATTACTGTTGAAGAGCAGTGAAAGTTGATATACTAAGAATATTTAGACATTAATAATATTCATAATATAAATTGTTTAAATATCCTACATTAATTAAATAAAACTACTGTTTTAAAGTAGTGGCCCCTAAGATGAAAGCAGCATTATTCCTGAGTTGGAAGAGGACAAAAGATGCGAAAGAATAGTATAATGTTCCAGAAATTGCCATCCTTCCTGGGTCTAATATATTAATTGTAAAAACAGAGTGGTGTGCTAGGTTTGTTGAATGTATTTCATAAATGAGTAAAATGAACAGAACAATCTACTCAAGGACATTGAATTGCCCATAGAAATGTATTTACATCAGCCTGTATTAACATGCTCTGTGCAATTACACATTCTCACCAGAGAGGTCTCTAAATCACCAAATCTTCAAAACTTACAGACTGTCCCTTTAAAGACAACATACAAGCTCATTTAATACAATAAGAGCTAAGATAATCCTTTATTAGTCCCACGGCAGTGAAATTTACAGTGTTTATCACATTAATGGGCTCTTCTTACTAAGTAAACATAATGAGTAATAGAAATGCCCCTGATCAAAGTCTAGTGTCACCAAAATACTATGCCTAGACAGTGCTTGTTTATATATATAACACACCCTGTGTGGGACACCTGTTCATTCATTAATTCCCTTATTCTTTAGAAATCAAGGGTATTAAAAACTGTTTATCCTGCTTTTGTTGAAGTTACTGTTTTTACTGTCCAAGAAAGCCTTTCTAATGAGGATCTGATTACATTGCACTGTATACTTTTAATTACACTTCTCTTTCAATTTGATGACCTGCCTCCTGCACCCAACATTATTTTAATAGTCTTTTGCTGATATTCAATAATAAAGTATTTTTAAAAGTAATAAAGGATATTTAGCAATTTAGCACTCACAATATTGTTATTGAGAGTATTTATACAAAAATAAAGGACTGAATGAAAACTGCTGTGCTGCTATACATTAAATAATCATTAATAATATAATAATATTATTACATTGTATTATATAATATTCTACATATATAAATTGTTACTTTCAGTCAAAATCCTTATCCACCTCAAAATAAAAAAACAAAAACAGAAATTTAAAGGAGAATAATAAACTTTCTTCCAACATGTAATGATTTTAATTCTAAACATATTGGTGCGTTTCCATTGGTCCATTTATCAGAGAACTTTCAAAAAAGGAAAAACTTAAAAAATGGAAAAACAATGTTTTGGCTCAACAGTGGCAATATACATATTGTACCTACAAATATACCTACCAACCATTTACATATAAACACTGATGGCTGGGCCATTTCCTTAAAAAAAAAGATTATATAATAACATATAATAATAAAGATTAAGCCTAACATATATGTACATGTGTTGTTTAAATTTTGAATCCTATACATTTTAATTGAAGTTTAGGTTACTATTATTTCAGATATTTAAACTAATTAATTAATAAAAGCAGAACTTTGACCTATAAGCTTTACTTTTTGTTACAGTACACAAAAATGAAATCAAAGAAAGGAATGTTGCATATCAGTCCATAGTCCAAAGTCCATTTATTTATCTGTAAAACTAATACTGTGCGATTGGTACATGCTTTCATGGTCACTCTGCCTCTGGGCTCAATCCAAATAGCACTGAAAACTGTTAACACAGAGCAGAAAAGAGAATAAAATCTCATAATTACAGCATCTCTCAATCATGAGTTTCACAATTGAGTTTCATAATTTTGTTTCAGAATTGGTTTCTAAGTATTTTTTCCAGACATATATTCCACACATATTTCAAATAGATGACTCATGTAATGTTATCATCACCATGTGATATCAAATCCAGATCACATGACAATCTGTCACCAGGACTATTTGACAGAATGTTTACACATGCCTGTTCAGCAACGGCGTTATGAGACGAGTTTAACCAGCTTTATTTAGTCGGATATGACTCAAACTATGTTCTTGAAGAGTCACTAACTGTTACTGTTGTTTATTTCATTCGGTGGGAATGGCCACACCCCCCTCGCTGATAATGAGGGCTTGGTTTCAGTGTTCAGGGTTCTGACAGAATCACTCTCTGTTACTGAAAATCTGTGAAATTACATAATGTGAATGAGGCATGACATGATAAACATTCTGTCCCGGAAATCACTGTGATGAACAATATTAGTGTGATTTTAAGACATTTTGTTCTACTGACGTAATTATAATATAATAAGGGATGTACCAATGTGGGAAATCTGGGCCGATGCTGATGTATATGACTTTCCACATGTATAAACCTTTCAATGTCAATACCGATATACACATTTATAACTTATAGAGAAACTAGACTCCCTGGTATAATTTCAGAAACAAATGTAATTTTTTTTTGCTTTTCATTTTCACATTTTTTTGGTTTCACATTTATTTAACTAATTGGTCCTTATATAACTTTTTACAGATTTTGGTACCACTTTAAAATAAGACTACCTTTATAAAGGGTTCATAAATGGTTTACAATTAGTTTATTAATGGTTACTAATTAGGTTATAAATGCCTTAAAAATCATTAATAATCAGTTATTACACATACATAGAAAGGGCAACAATATAAATAGCTGTGGGTTCACTATTTGGCAAACAACAGGTCATTGTTTCCCTTTCTATGTATGTGTTATAACTGATTATTAATGATTTTTAGGGCATTTACAACCTAATTAATAACCATTACTAAACTAATTGTAAACCATTTATAAACACTTTATAAAGGCAGTCTTATTTTAAAGTGGTACCCAGATTTTAAATCCTTTAAATAAACATATTAAATAAAACAATAGATCTATTATAGTGGATTTTTAAAGTAGCACAGCCAGTGTCAGTCCGTAATTGTTGCTTGGTCCTTTTCAGACATACAATAAATATATCAGCAAGTATTAGTTTAATTAGTAAAATATTTACAAATTGGCCAATACTGATATATTTCTGATTTCATCGTACATCCCTAAACATAATGGCATATTATTGCAATTAGATAGATTAGTGTAAGCAATATTCTTAAGAGAATATAAACAAATATAAATATAAGAAATGAATAACGACTACAAAAACAGAAAACAATATGTGTAGTGTGTTGTTGTGGAAAAATATGATGTGTAGTTTGTTGCTGTGCAAAGTGCAAGTAAGATAAAGTGTCAGTTCACCCTAAACAGTATAGCAGGAAATGTGTCTGTACATTGTAAACATTTGCACCTTCCTTTAGAGCTAAGAAACTTTAATTATTTTCCAGTACATTACACATATCAACCATTTATACATTTTGGGTGAAAACAGTAATTCTTTCTTTTTTGTATATATTTATCAACTTTATTAAATAAAATAACAAAATGACTTATACTTCTTTCTTTGTAAAGAGACGTAAAATAAAATAACTAACAAAATAAACTAAAATATTAGTAAAGAAAAGGGAGAAGTGGCTGATACATGGTAATAATGGGCAATATTGAGGTCAGCAAACCTTATTGAGGTCATGTCCATATATTACACGATAAGTCGATAATGTATTTATTGTGTTAATTTTTGTACTGTCACCTCAACTGCCTAAAAATGTGCTGAAAAGATAAAGAGAAAATGTCATAAAATCACTGAAACGAGGACAGGAAGCTGTGAAGGAATACAGTGGATAGATCACACCAAACGTGTGCACCACAAAGTTACTGATAAACAAGGCAAATAAAGGTAAATTATTAACCTGTTGTGGATGGCATCAGATTACTGTGGACACAAGTGAGTGTCCTTTGGTTTCCAGCTCAATTCTACAGAAAGTGAAAACATTTAGCTCACTCTGGACTGTGTTTATGCAGAGAAAAAAGAAAACTGTAAAGAAAATAGTTAATGTTCTGGGAGAAAGAGTGTGTTTATTAGTTAGTTATTATCTGTCAAACAATACAGAGAAGCTACATTAGATTAAAAAAGCCCAAGTGTAAATTAATGGTCACAAGTGTTCCAATTACATCAATATCTTCTTACAATAAATATAATTAATTTATTTACATGTGGACTAAACTGTATTTTATTGTTTATTCAACTACAAAATTCAAACAGGAAGAAAACATTGCAGTATATTAACATATGTAGTGAGTACTACAGTATCATTATACACATGATACTGTAGTACTCACATCAAAATACTGACACACCCATAAAAGCTTAGTCTCAGTTTCCATCATGATGGTGATACTTAGAACTAGCCTTTCCTTTCCAACTAAATACAAATCCCAAACAATCCCTAAAGAACCACAGGAGCACAGTATTGTCACAATACTTTAACTTCAACACTATGTCACTCTTTTATAAAATATAAAATTAAAGAAAATAAAATGATCCTAATCTTTTATTGCAATGGTACTGTCATTCCCAGTTTAAACCTTATCACTATTGAACTATTGTCTTTTGTCTCACATATGTCTATATCTGTGACCTTGTACACTTGTTGTATTGTACATTTAGTGTCTCTCATTCTTTTTATATTTATACTTTTATCTTGCTGTACTTGTTGTAACTTTGGGGAAGGAGAGTAACGTAATTTCAATCCTCTGTATGTCCTGTACATATGCAGTATTGACAATAAGACTACTTGACTTGATTTCAAGGTTTCACTAGAACCTAACTACATTTAGTTAATTTATAGAGAAAAGATTTACAGTTATTACTGTGTATCTGTGTGTTTTTTCTATGTCTTTATTCCTTTAATCTCTGTACAAATGTTTGGTAGGACATATTTTTATATTATTGACCTCTTGAGACCCTGCATCCATATTACTTTTTACGTTTCTGCCCCATGATACATTTTTTTAAACTTTGACCCTTTGGCTTCATATGGAGACGCTACCAATATTATATAATTGTTGCACAACAAAATTACACTCAGTTTGTAAAAAAACAAACAATAAAAAAGATGATGGGAATCCCAGCCAACAGTTTCTACAGCCAGTCCAGACAGAAATATTGGCCAGGTAAAAAAAATATCAAGTTTAATACTAGTTTAGTTACTTACTGTAAAAAACTAAAAATGTATTTTTGGGACTAATTAGGTTCTTCTGATCCCAAATAACAAGCATAATGAAATAAACTACTTTCCATAATATGAGGACATTGTTTTTTAACAAAAACAACTTCCTGTACAAAAAAAGTGTTAGGTTTGACCTACTAATCCCGAATAGCTAGGAGAAATTGAAATGCAGACCAAGCAAAAGTGTTGAACTTAGCTTAACCTGAATATGCAATGTCTAACAATTAGCAGAAATGTGTTAGGCTAACACAATCCACTATATAATGCTGTGTCTTTCAATAGTATGCCTTTTCAGTTTATATATTTATACATCTCTCAATACATGGAGATTTATTTTGGTGGAATTTATGGAGGTAAGAATAAATTCCAATTTCAGCATATTACAGTATCTAAGGTTTTGATGAATGAATTAATGTCAATTTCTGTATTTAATTTAATGTATTTGTGGTTAGTGTTCTAAATTTTTCACAAAGTGTCACCTCAAATGTTTGATAGAGGTGTATATTTAAAAAAACTGTGGTCTCTAAATAGAAAAAAATGTGTATAATTTGTATTACTGTCCTAAACACACAATAGAAATTTAAAGATTCAAACACAGCATCGCTTTTTTCTTTTATAAAGACGTTAAAGTGTTATTAAGGAGGTACTCTAGGTTTTCTTAGGTCTGTCCTGTAGTACAGTTCACTCGTTCTCAACGGCCCTGCCCTTTTTCCCCCTTTCACTCCGCCCTCTACACTCTCCCGCTCTCTCTCTCTCTCTTGCTCTCTCGCTCTTAAGGCACTGGCAATCCTGGCTAGACTTGTTTGTCTGAACCAGGCTGTGCTCTCTCACTCTCTCTCTCTCTCTCTCTGTGTCTCTCACACACACACTCTCTCACACACACACATACACTCCCTCTCTCTCCTACAGGAAGGGGAGGGCTCCGTCTGCTTTCAATCAATAACCTGTGGACTTGTGGAATTCCGAAATACAAGTAGGTCCTGTCTCCGGCCGCCCGCACTGTTCCCTCCACTTCTAGCTCCCAGGACTTTCCAGGACTTTTGGCTTCTCGCTTGTGAACGGACACTCTCTCACGGACAGGTGTTGTCTCACCTTGTTAATATTACCTAAGTGAACCATGGCTGAACCCATGTCCCCGGACTACTTCAGCTGCCACCTCTGTTCAAGCCTCCTGAGGGACCCTGTGGCCATACCCTGTGGCCACAGCTTCTGTATGGACTGCATCAGTGGTTATTGGAACGAAGCCGACTACACAGGCATCTACATCTGCCCCCAGTGCAGGATCACCTTCACCCAGAGGCCCGTGCTCCGGCCCAATGCCACCCTGACCAAAGTGGCCGAGAAGATCAAGAAGACTGGCCTAAACCTCAACCTGCCCCTTGCGCCCGCCAGCAACGGGAGCTTTGCTGGCCCCTCCGACGTACCGTGCGACTTCTGCATGGGCAAGAAGCTCAAAGCTGTCAAGTCGTGCCTCAACTGCCTGGCCTCGTACTGCGAGAAGCACCTGAAGCCCCACTATGAATCAGCCACCTTCAAGAGGCACAAGCTGGTGGACGAGCTGGGCAACCTGGACAGGAAGATCTGCCCACAGCATCAAAAGAGTCTGGAGCTCTTCTGCCGCACTGACCAGATGTGCATCTGCGCCATCTGCACTGTGAGCGAGCACAAGGGACATGATATAGTGTCTGCTGAAGCGGAGAGAGGCGAGAAACAGGTGAGCTCTTCCATGTGGTTCTTCCAAGTTGGAAACTGTGATTTAGGTAGAAGGTGATTCTGAGAGGGAGTGCAGGAGGGGTTTATTTACAGTGGTAACCACTGAGGTGTGTCTGCAAATGGGCTTTACCCTTTGAACATGTTTGAATTCTTCATATTATTCAGTAATAATAATCAATAATGAATTGCAAACCTATTGGTAACTTGTAATTGTGTAATTGTGTGAAATATAAGCTATTCATTGTTATAACACAATAATAACAACAACAATAACATTGTTTTAACACAGGAATAATGCCTAATCGTGGACCATATTTTCCTTTCAATTGAGAATCTCCATTCAAAATGCAATGTAGCCCAAGACTAGGCTTAATATCTGTCTGGGGAGGTAATATGCAGTGTCTATGAGTCCATGTACAGAATCTTGAATTTTACGGGTACGCTGTTAAAAGTATAAGATTTTTGAAAGAACTTTTAGGGGATCTTCAATTTGAAAATGCCCTGCATTTTGGAGGAACCTCTAAAAAGGTGTTTTAAGAACCTGTTTCATGAAGGTTTCTCAAAGCACCTTAAGAGGTTCCTTCACAGTTTCAAATGATAGAACTCCTAAAAGTTCTTTAAGAAACCTCAAAGAATGTTTAAACAGTGTAGGGTGTGTTTGAATGTTGTTGGATGTCTGTTGGTTAAAATATGTTAAGTTATTATTGATCCCATGCTTATCTCAAATTTAGCTTTTTCCTAAACCCTCGAAAAAACAGCTTACAGCTTTTCAGTCAAACCAGTTTAATGGTAACTCAAGCATGCATGCATGAGTAAAAGTGGCAGAAAAAAATGATCAAAATGCAGAATAGTAGAACCACAAGTACTGAACAGAAGTAAAAGTACTTGAACAAAAGTCACTTAGATTCTCCCTCCAAGATATCACACCCTGGTGGACAGCCCGAAACCACACAGGGAGTGTCCCTCCAGCATGTTAGCCAAAGGTTAAGTGGCCGAAACCGTGTTCTGAGTGGGCTTTTGCTCTGGAACAGTGTTCTTTCTTCTCTGAGAAGAATAGTTTGTATGTTGCTGGAAATGAGCGGGAAGGGGATGGTCAGGGAGAGGTATAAGGAGAGGCAGATCCCACAGATAAAGGAATGTGAGCTTGAGGAGATCAGGCAGGAGCTTACACACCCCACACCACACCACTACCCCACCCCACCATCCCCCAACGCTATCAGAGAGTCGCACTATGAGAGAACGATTGTACTTTGAACTCCTGCTAAACTAACTGGCTACAGCCATCACCCACCTCAGCACGTCTACCATTGGGGGACATAGAAACTCCAGAATTTCCTATGTTGGATTAAACCAACAGTAACTAATATTTTTATTTTTAACTTTAGTATTAAAGGCAGTTGTATTTCTAAGTTGAGTGGACAATTATTCTAATTAATGGTATCAATGTCCTGTTACATCCATCCCTGCAACTTCTACAATATTTATTATTGCGCAGAATTGCTTCCTACTGTTTGAAAGTGTTTCATAAATTAACAAAATGAACAACACAATATACAGTATTACTCAAAAACACGGAATTTCACACATTTACATTAAACTACATTATAAAAAAGTACGTTTTCACATGCTTTTTATAATTACACATTCTTACCAGAGAGATTACTAATTCCTCAAATCTCAGTAATGTACAGACTAGTGTTTTAATTTGCTGAAATCTCCACACAGTCCAATAGGATTAGTGTTATTTCTGGCCTAAATGGTTGTTTAGATGTTGTCCAGATGTTCACTTTTGGTGCGAATATTGAGAACAGTTGAAAAAGAGATTAGCAACTATAAATCGACTTTTTAGTGTATTTACAGGGCAATTGATACCAATTCATATCAGTCTATGTTAAGATAAAAGCTAATAATAGCCCTTATGTTGAATTTGTTGGTCTTCATTACGGCTGGGCGATACGTCTAAAAATCTTGACTTGTATGATATTATATAAATTAAATTAAATTAACATAAAAATAAATGTTGTATTTAAGTATTGGCAAGAAGTATTGGAGATATGATATGTATCATATAATACAACTCAGTATTCTACTCTATATATTGTGATACTGTAGGCAAGGTGATATATTGCAGTTATTTTGATCAAATAATAGTAAAAAAAATGAATGAACTGTCATAGTATAAAAATACATAAACACACAATAATAATTATAATATCTAATAAAAAAATACTTTTTATCCAATCAGAACAGTGGGATCTGAAGAAAGAGTTTAACACGGCTTACACATAACATTCAATGAACCACTTCTGACTCCAATCTTTACACTAATGAATACAAATCGCCGTTTAAAAAAATCTACACAGTATTGTAAAACAAAATGCTGTGATACTCCAATATCTCACTGGTTTTATACCCTTGTTGGTAAAATGTGTGGCAGTCATCATATTACAAATATGTTCATTTTTTTATATCTTGTATTGAATACACATTTAATATATACTGCCCAGCCTCAGTCTTTACTATTATTCTAACACAAACTGGGGCCATTTAATCAGGTAACCCTGAAGGTTTAGCCTGTAATGCCTAGTGTTTCCTGTGCCAGAGCGAAGACCAGCAGGCAGGTAGTAACTGCAAACGGTTTGTTTATTCTGCCGGGACCAGAGGGATCTTATCCCAGATTTAAGACCCCCTGTTTTTCATCTCTTTCTCTGTGTGTCTCTCCGTCTCTTGCTTACTCTCTTACTCACACATTCACTCACACACACCACACACTCCCTTTATTCACCCCCTTCCCAGATTCTCCACATTCCTTCAAGCTTATCTTGAAGAATGGTTCGGTGGGCTTTTGCTGAAACCTTGCCCTAAAGGCCCCTCTTCATTCTCCAAGGGGCCAGGGCACATGCACCTTGAAATGCCTCTCCACAAGGCAGGCTCGGCCAGTTTCGCATTCTTGTCGTGGCTGACATTCCTGCACACCTTTTTCTTTCCTCTGTCTTCGCAGAGAAAGGTGCCCATATTGAGCAGGTTCTACAAATAACATTTTCAAGTGATAACAAATGAAGTGCGATCCCTCACACAACGTGTGAATGCTTACACTTTAACAAGCAACTAGACAAGGCATACAAGGACAGACATGTTAAGAAATAGGCCTACTGTACTGTAAGACAGGTAGGAAATGTGACCATATACTGTACGCTGTCAGAAAAAAAGTTATGGTACAGGAAAATTTATTTAAAAGAACAACAAGATCCTTCAGTGTCCCCTAAAAGTACGGTAAAACTACTATAAATGAATATAGTAGCTCATATAGCATGATGATTTGGCCTAAACTGGACTGTTGGAGTGTTGGCCATGCAAACTGTGAAAAATGTATTTTATACTCAGCAACCAGGTTGTTGGCAAAAACAGTTTGGGCTGATTCAAATATTAAATTCAGCATCTGGGTTGTTGTTGATGTTGGCACAAGTGATTTAAGCCTATTGTCATTAAATACTCTGAAACCAGGGTGTTGGCACATGTGGCTCAGGCCAATTGTTGTATTATACTCTGCAACTGGGGTATTGGCACATGTGGCTCAGGCTCACTGTCGTATTATGCACAGAAAACTGGGGTGTTGGCACATGCGAATTAGGCTCATTGTTGTATTATGTGCAGAAAACTGGGGTGTTGGCACATGTGGCTCGGGCTCACTGTTGTATTATGCTCAGGAAAATGGGGTGTTGGCACATGAGGATGGGCCAACTATCATATTATACACTGCAAATGGGCGTGTTGGCAAATGGCACACTTTCTGAGCCAAGCATTTGGGTCAGAATTGGGCATATAATCAAACCAGAGCCGGGTCGATGCAACTCAGTAAATGGTCCATGTGATTTTTGCTAACTGGGACAAATATGTTCCTTAATTAAAGGGTCTGAAAAAAGTTTTGTACCATTTTTTCTGAGAGGTTAGGTACAGATGTAGTGATTATATAACTAAACCCATTAATTAACCAGAGTGTTCTCTTGTTTTGTATTGTTGTTTTTTTCCAGAAACTTCTCGGAGTGTCCCAAGCTGAAATCAAGCAAAAATGCCAGCAGAGGACCAAAGAGCTGGAGGAACTGAAGACCGCTGTGGACTCTTTGAAAGTAGGCCCCAATTTTGACTTTCAGTCTTTTTAGAATGGCCCCCTGTTGCTGAAACCTCCAATTAAAGGCAAAGTGTTACACACTGAACCCAACAGAAAACAGCCCAAGGCCATAGCTTTATACAGCCATGAATGACAGCAGCCCGGGGGTGAAATCTTATCTCTTTAGTAACTCTATAACTGCTTAGGGTAAGGGAAAACAAATAAACCTTGAGGCCTGGCCATAATTGTCCTTTTGTTTGATAAAATAGAAACTAGCCTGGTTGTTGACACATTGTGCCCGAAACTCCTGGACCACTCCTGATGCTGAAGGTCAGATAAAGATGTGGAGATCTGTTCTGAGTTCTGATTTTAGCTAATGTGTTTTTTTTGTGGTTTGTAAATGTGTTTTAGAGCTCAGCTCAGAGGGCCATGGCAGAGAGTAAGAAGATGTTCGACGAGATGATCACCTCCATTGAGAGGATGAGGTCGGAAGTCATCAAGCTGATTAACATCAATGAGAAGGCTGCATTCAGTCAGGCTGAAGGCCTGATGGAACGACTGGAGCAGGAGATTGAGGAGCTCAAGAAGAAGGAGACTGGCCTGAAGCAGCTCTACAGCACTGAGGACCACATTCACTTCCTACAGGTACAGAGAGAAGATTGTGGATAGATGTGGTTACGTATATCGAAATTGGTCCCAACAAGAGCTAGGCAATATATTGAGAAAATGCATGTTTAAAACTATTTTATACAAGATATCTGTAAAAAGAGTGTGATTTATTTCATTAAAATAATGTACATGGGTCGTTTTTGTAGGAATGGTTTGGTTGTTGATGGGATGACACACAACCATCATAGACAACATAATATAATGCAGTTTACTGAACTATTTACTAAGACTGATACTTTAAAATTATAATTTGTTCATGTTATAATACTGTATATCTATATTCCTTTGAAACATATTAAGATACAAGTTTTTAGTTTTTTAGTTACAGCCCCCATCTCTATTAAAAACCTTGATCCTGGATTCTTTGCTAGACTTTCACTTTCATTTAAAAAGCTGGAGCATTAGGTGTTTTCCAGCAGGGAATACAGTATACCCAAATGAATAGGAAAGAGGTACAGAACTGCAGGACCAAGATTTTATGCTATACTGCTACTGAAACTTCTAGAGCGCTACTGTATTCATAAACCCAAACCACCTTTTGACAAACAATCAATTCTCAAGCTTATCAGCCTGAAAAGTACTCATGCTTTGATAAGTAAATTCAGTGGTTAATTATATACAAACTGGCCTACCAGTGCTTTTCTGATCAGTACCGCTTGTTTCCATTCTTTTCCTGCAGAATTTCAACTATCTCTGCACCCCAACGGACGATGGATTCATCCCCAAAGTGTCCCTCAACCCGGACTTCTCATTTAGTGCTGCCAGGAAAGCCGTAGCTGAGATCAAAGAGAGGCTTGAGGAAATGGGCAGGGAGGAACTGCTGAAGATTTCAAAGTCAGGTCAGAAAACATCAGTATCAAAACCATTACAAGCATGAGCTCACTGTAAAAACAAGGGCTGGCACAATACCACTTTTTCATGTCCAATACTAATACTAGAATATCAGCATGGAATTACGCACCCAAATCCTGAGGTCTTCCACTCAGTCATTACAATATGGTAACAATATGCTAAAAACAGCAAAACATATGGTGCTTATTTCAGAATTAGATTTTAAAGATGTCATAGATAAAACTGTAGACTTTATGTCCTCCAAAACTGTCAACATGGGTCTACCTTCACTAAACAAAATCTGTAGTTTATTTCTCTCACTGATTGAAAGTTATTTAAGCTCGAGTAGCCTGTAAAAAAAAAGCCTTTTTAAGTGTCCTTTTGGGGCCTCCCAATATAAATTATCAATTTTGCTTCAGTAAAAAAGGACATGTTCTGTCAAACAACTATGGCCTGTCAATGGGCTAAGGCATGTTAAACAAGTTAAACTAAGCTGTTAATAGAACATTTGCCTATATGCACTTTGCTTAACATAGCTATATAAACAATGCTCAACCTGTCAAACCAATATTTTGCCTATGAAGCGTCTGATACTGTCATGTAGGCCTGAACACATGTAGAATTGGGTTATATGAGTTAAGTCATTACTTGATAGTTTAGACTACTGGAAAATATCGAAATATACTTTTTTCATTCCAGTGATTTTGGACAGTATCGGACTAATACCAATAGTAAGTAGCAGACCAAAAAGAATACCAAGTATTGGACTGATAACCATACCAAGTATTGGACAGATATGGATACTAAGTATTGGACTGATACCAATACTAAGTATTGGTCTAATACCAAGTAACAGTACCAATACCAAGTAAAAATCCACAGAATACTTGGCAAATACTGCTAAAATACTGCTAAACAGTACAGCATTTCAAAGTATTGGAACAATACCAATACTAAGACTAATACTTGGAATAATAATGATACTAAGTATTGGAGTTACAATGGTACTAAGTATTGGACTGATAAAATAGTAAGTTTTGGTCCAATATCAAGTAACAGATTGACACACATCTAGTAGAAATTCCACAGAACACTTGGCAAATCTTGCTAAAATACCACTAAACAGTACAGCATTTCCAAGTATCAGACAGATACCAGTACTAAGTATCAGACCAATATGATACTAAGGATTGGACTGATAATGAAAATAAGTATCCTGCTGATAATATACTAAGTATTGGAGCACTGTGATACTAAATATTGGGCTGATATTGATACTAAGTATCCTGCTGATACAATACTAAGTTTTAGACTGATACAATACTAAGTATTGGACTGATAATGATACTAAGTATCCTGCTGATACAATACTATGTATTAGACCGATACGATATTAAGTATTGAACTGAAAATGATACTTAGTATCAGACCAATATATATATACTAAGTATTGGACTGATAACAATACTTAGTATCAGACCAATATATATACTAATATTGGACTGATAACGATACTTAGTATCAGACCAATATATATACTAAGTATTGGACTGATACAAATACTAAGTATTGGACATGTCTATCAAAAAATCAGTGAAACACTTGATGCAACAGTTGGAAAATACTGATAAACAGTACAGTATTTCATTCTTTCCTTCACTGAAAGTAAATTGAGTAAATGGAAGTGAACAAAAGCTCAAAAACCTTTAAATTAATTAATTAATAGAGAGTAGTGTTGGTTGGACAAAGTATTATTATAAGGAAATAGGGCCTCTAATCCTTTTCTATATGTAAGGAAAAGGAGCAGGGACAAAAATTCCCATTTTTACTAAGATAAATTTGTCTTTTTCACCTAACCATGACCTTCCGTCACTGAACTGTTTGTTCTTTAACTTCAACAAGCATCTGGTATGAGGAGGACATTAATCCGCCTGCAGAAATACAGGCGACGCCGGGCCGTCATGTGATGCAGTCGAAAAAGTAAATAGTACTTGGAAGCATGGCTAGAGTGCGGTACACAAGCAGTTCAGTCCCCTGAGTCCAAGGGAAGGTGTTATGTAAAGAGATTTGAACTGCTGATTAGGCAGCTTTGCGAGTGTTACTCTTTACTGTGTTTTGTGTCCAACAATAACAACTGGACTATGATTCATGAAACCCTGACACTTGTGCTTTTTCTGGTGTCTTACAGTGAATGAAGTGCCTGTTTATACACTGGAGAACCGCACTGTCCGAGAGAAGAGCAGCCGAGGTGAGCCCTGAGCATTATTACGCAAATGATGAGTCCAAATAATGTTAAATTAATTGGTTAGACTTTATTTGAAGACTACCTGCGTATGGGGCTTCATACCACAATGTGTTTATATAGCAATAATTGAATCTTTATTAATTGTTTATGCCAATACATGACAGTCCATAGAATGGATCGGACACAGCAGTGCTGCTGGAGTTTTTAAACACTGTGTTCACTCTTTTAGACACTATTATATATGTTTTTAAGAATGCGGATGTAAGTCAAAGACAGAAGCTTTGATTCTGCTGCTGCACAGTTTGTGTTAGTCAAAATAAAGTGGTAACACATTTTCCAGGCAAAATACCTTCATTTCCTTGAATTCCCTGAACATATTATGTGTTAAGGTGGCTCTTTCATGACTCATATATTCTATAAACCTTATATATGAAGTTTTGTTAATATATACAGTAGAAGTTGTGAGTACCGTCATAAGCTATATATTTATAATTACATTGTTCAATGCTAAGAAATGTGGTATTAAGCCCTCTATGTTCTTCATCTTTAAATAAAGTGTTACCATTTATTCTAAAAAAAAAACACAGTAATGCGAAGTCTAACTATAGATATAACAGCAACCAATATGACAGTATTAACTTTACATTGACTGTTCGCTTTCTCTCCTACGCCCAGTCAAAGAGGTCCATGCTGTGGACAGCGCCCCTCCTTCACAACCCAGGAGCCGGTCTGACTTTCTAAAATGTAAGTAGATTATCTTATTATTTCAAAGAATGCTTCCGTCAGGTTGAAAGAGTCCACCCGGGCTAAGATGACACACCATCCCTTGTAGTTCACAATACTACCCGACGTTGCCCTGACAATGCTCTGACAATACTACACTAAATAATACACAATAGGCCTGTATGGTACAAATATTGATATTCCACACTTTCACAACCTAACACCATCAATAGGTGTTCTTTGATGTGCTGCCCTAAAAAATGTTAGCTTTTATTGGTTGTAGGCCTGTTACCATAATTAATACATTTTACTTATTAAACAATATTTTGACACAACCTCAATAATTTTTGCTGTACTTAATAGTTGATCAATTGTGCTTAGTTAGCCCAAAAAGACCATTAACATGAACATGAGCCGGTGTGTGGCAGTTAGAGCCAAATTTTAGATTATGTTATTTTTGTAATTCTGGTTGACACAATATAATTACCATATATCGGTATGAAGAGCATAAAAGCCACCACTCATGGTGTATGTAATCATGCACCGACAGAGTTGAGCTATATGGTGAAACTATTATACTGTATCTTAACATTTAAAGACAATTTTATGATACACAGCATTTAAAAACTGCAAATTAAATACTCATGCAGTATAGTGATTTTCAATATATATATTTTTTCTGCACATCATCCAATTAAACATTTTACACTTTTTTTTTTTAAATTAAATATACATTGGGTCAGTGTATATTATATTAAAGCATATTTTCAAAGAATAAGTAAATTTGGCTTGATATCATAAATTATTGTCATGTTGCCCTGCTCTAGTGTCAACTCTGTTTTTAAAATATCCTTTTTATTTGATTATGTTTTATTTATTAGGTTTATTTATTGTATGTGTGTGTATTTTCGAATCCCACTGTCTAAATTCCTTTAATAATTAAAATGTTTATTGCTTATTAATAGGGTTTAACTGCATAAATATGCTAGTATATTATAATCATATCAGTGTCAGAAAACTATTGTCAATAAAAATGCCTAAGAAATTGCCTAATTTTTGTCAATAAAACAAATGCTAGTGTTAAAAATCTTTTCGAGAACCATTGCTAAGAACCCTTTTATTTTTTGTTGTGTGACCTACTGATAGGGCTGGGCGATATGGTAAAAAAAATATAGTATCACAATATTAAAAAAAAAATTACAATATATGATATTTCTCACAATACATTCAATCGCACACAAAATGCATCACTACTGACAGAAACTTAAAACCACTTTTCAAATACAAGTGACTTTTATTCAAAATATACTGTCTTTATCACAATATGATCAAATATCACTTTATTGCCCACCTCTACCTACTGGAATTGACTAAATTTCTTTCTCTTTGCCTCCAGACTTCTGCCAGCTCCGCCTGGATCCCAGCACGGCCTATAAAGAGCTCTATCTGTCCGAGAGCAACAGAAAGGTGACGAGAACCCGCAACCTGCAGCCCTACTCAGACAACTCGGAGCGCTTCGACAGCTTCGCCCAGGTGCTGTGCCGCGAGGCCCTGTCCGGCAGCCGCTTCTACTGGGAGATCGAGTGGAGCGGAGAGTTCTCGGTGGGCGTGGCCTATCGGGGCATTAGCCGCAAGGGCAAAGGCTCCCTCTGCTTGCTGGGGTACAACGATAAATCCTGGAGCCTCCTCTGCTCTGACACTGGCTATTCAGCCTGGCATAACAGGGTAGACAAAACCATCAACGCCCCCCACTCTCCCAGGCTAGGGGTCTACCTGGACCACGGCGCAGGGCTGTTGGCCTTCTACAGCATTGGCGAGACCATGACGTGTCTGCATCGCTTCGAGACCACGTTCAGCGAGCCCCTCTATCCAGGTTTTGGAGTCGGAACATCAGTTAAGATCTGCCAGTTGAAATGAACTTGAAGGATTTGCGTCTTTTAGAAAGAGTCCGAAAAATGAAGGACTGAATATTTTCAGCAGTGTTTCTGTTTTTTGCTATTTTTCTACGCCATATATTATGTTTTGTATAATTTTCAGCCATCATTGAAGCCATTACAGTTTTACTTTGTGAAAAAAAAAATCTTTTTGAAAAATCATTTAATTCACAAATTGCAGCAGGGCTTCAAATGGGTATTAGAGGAAAACCACAGAATAACCATATTTGGTTCCATAAAGGTATTAATGGTTCCATGGTTTAAATAAGGCTTTTTAATTATATTAAAAGTGGTTCTTCTATGGAATCCCTCAAAAAAACATTAGAAGTCCCTTTATGTTTAAGAGTGTAGAGAGAAAACCACTAAGATGTTACTCAAGCATTGCCATGTTATGCTGTTCTTTGTCTAATAATATTGTTTTAAATACTAAACCTTGTATTTATCCAAACACCAGGTGCCACATTCATATTTGTGTTATTCAATGACCTATTCAGATTAAAGTTTTTTTTTATCTTAAAATGTGTGTTTGTGTTTTGTAAGAGCTATTTTTTGGACAATGGAGCTCAGAAAACTCTGTTTAGATCTGGTGACTGCTGCATTATATTTGGATAAAACCATGCCACACAAAATAGTAAATAGGCCTGTCATGATAACTATATTTGCCAGGACGATATATACAGTAGATCAAGAAATAATTGCAATAAACAATATTATTGGAATCATATTGAATCATATTACAGTCTGACTAAATGTCAATTAATACTTCTGCCTTGAGTTTTTGCTTTCTGAGTGAAACTTGGCATTAGCATGGCACTTTGAGGTAGCTCAACATTTCATTGGTGGGAGGGGGAGATAAAACAGAATACACGCTTTATCTCCGCCCACTAGTGCATAAAGATATATAACCAAAAGTAATTTCATAAGCAGGAGAGTCATTTTAAAAATAATTTTGTCTTTTGAATTTAAAGGTTTAATGTAACATATTAAACTAAATAACTAATTTTAAGATTAAGATAACTTTGAATCCACCAGTTAAATCCCAGATTAATGCTATATCACTGTAAATTCTTTAAACTCTTCAGTTTCAAATTCTTCAGCCCATTCATACAACGAAAATTGTACAACTCTTCTGGCAAATCTACACAACCTACTTACATCTGGCCTTCTGCCACGGCCTGTTCTTCCAGTCTGCACTGTGTCTCTGAGCTTTAGGAAGGAAACACGCTCCCAGCCCTTTCCTTTACTGTTCCTTCAGTGAAAATATAGAGAAGGAGCTGGCAATCCTCTCAAAAAGCATTTTTGAATCACATTTTTGATGTAAAACACTGCAGCTGCAGCAGTGGCTCTCATTTGGCTCTCTGTCCCATATTTTAGGCATTGCAAGCTCTAATACACTTAGTCCTGATAAAAATCTGAGCTGGCTTTCCAGAAAACATCTTAGCCCAAAGATTATTTTCTTTAAAGGGAGAAAGAGCATCACACTTTGTGCAGGAAAAGCACAGATGGAAATAGTCAAACGATTGAAGGGAAATTCCTGTTTACAGAGAAACTTAGCAAAATCTGATTATATGACCCAGGGGATTTTTTAGGTATCACTTGAATTTATTATACCTGAAAAGCTTAATGCCTAAATGTTTCTCAAGAGAAAGCACATGAAATGTTTATCAACATGCTGCCAGATCTTTCAAACTTTGTTTTTCACAATATATGGTTTTAAGCACATTCATTTCAGAGATATACATGAGGGATGCAGTAAGGCCCAACAAAACTGCCCTTTAGACCAAAGACCAAAATATCTCAAAAATAAGACAGTATTTCTGCTGGTTTTCAATACAATTCAATTCAATTTTATTTATATAGCGCGTTTTACAACAAAAGTTGTCACAAAGCAACTTTACAGAGAAAGACAGGTCCACGCCTCTTATGAGCAGCACCACAGAGATGCAAATTTTTATGGCGACAGTGGCAAGGTTTTCCCGGTTTGTGTCACAGTAACTGTCTAATCAGAATCAGAATGAGTACTATTTTAACTGTAATGTTTTAGCTGTAATAAAATGTTTTAACAGCTAAATTATATATACATATTGAGACTATATAAATATTTTTTTTCTGCAGATCTGCTCTACAGATCTAACCATAAACCACAGTTTGGGATAAATGAGTTTATATTTAATTTCATCAAATGCCTTTATGATGCATTTATGATGCTCCCTCTAGCGGTGTGCACTCATTCTGTTCTAATAAATCTACTCATTTTCATGGTGTGCCCTCTGTTGGTGTAGAATAGACAACGCAAGGTATATAAATATCTACATTATTTAGTGACTGAACAGTTTAATCTTAATTTCAAATGTAAGGTTTATATTTAAGATATACTACACATTTTTTGAGCCACTTATGTCATAGACATCTGCTCTTTTATTATTATTATTATTATTATTATTATTATTATTATTATTATTATTATTATTATTATTATCTTTTTTTTTTATTATACTGATGTGGCTAGTCCAGAGTCCTTATTCCAAACATTTGGTTATTTAGACTTATATAATTATATACATTTATTGGCTAATTTTCTGACTAATTAAAAATGAGAAAATGTATAATATATACTGAATCTTTTCAATTTTATATAAATCCCTTTTCTTTTTTATGTTAGTTTTTTAGGGGGGGGGGGGGGGGTTGGTGTTTTTGCTTTTGTATTTTTGTAATCATGGTTATTTGAACTCTGTTTGTGACCTGATTTTGTGTTTTCTTTTGTGTTTTGGATTGTATGTTGTGCAAAAATGAAAAAAATAAAATAAAATAAAAAACGAGTCCAGAGTGTCGAATGTGTGGAAGTAAAATAAGGCGCTGATTTGCGCTGCAGCACCATGACAACGAGAAGTGTGGTGTTATTATTAGTTAGCTTATTGTGGCTAATGCTAACGTAAAGGAGGCTCGGCTGCTGTATTTAGAAAAATTCAGTTGTTTATTAAATAGATCATGCGTTAATATTTAATCCACCAACACAGCTAATCTAAACACATCGGGGGTTATCCAGAACCACTGTAAATAAACAGATAAAGCTAACAGTAGCGTTAAGCAGTTACGCTGGGTTAGTTAGCTTTAGCTAGCCAGTTCACAGTAGTTAAATCAGCTTGTTACTGAGGGATCTGCAGTCACTGTAATGTCTAATATCTAATTTTCTAAAAAATGTTAAAAGTAAAAATACTTTTAATCGGACCCAGCGAGGTAAGCAGATTCTTATTCTTCATATTTACTTTATGCTCTGTATATACTATTATGTTATATACTAGTAACTTATATCACTTTATTTTTATTTATTAAGCACTTTCTGGACATATACCACCGTACATCACACAAATGCTCGTTAATAATAACACAACTTACCAGACTCGCTCCAGTGACTGGATCACCTTTTAGTTACTGAGAGTTTTTACTGAACTGGTAATATCTGCTTTTAGCTACAGATCATTTCACTACAAGAAACTCTAAATCATTTTAAACTTCTAGTCTCTAACCACCTTCAGACAGCCTGCCACTGTTATAGTTTATATTATATTTTATCTTTTAATTCATGTATTTTCCATATGGATTTTTGGTATGTTTTTGTGTTGTCTTGCTTAATTTTTTAATTATTATGATTTTTTGTAGCTAATTTTAATTTTAATTCTTTTATTTCATTTTTTTTTATCTTTTTTTATCTCTTTTTTATCTATAAGATATGGCTTATTTTTTTTTTAGTTTGGTGATTTTAGCTACAAGCCTGATCAACCTGACCAAGCTAGATAGCTGGATAACCAGTATGACCTAGCTTGACCAAGCTGTTCATCTAGCAAGACCAGTAAAACCAAGCTGATTGACCAGCATAGCCAAAATCAAATGTAACATAGTAGTGGATCTAAAAAAAATTAAATATCATAATTTTTTTTTTTCAGTGATTCATTTTAAACTCACAGAGTGATCTATTTTAACTGTTTATTTATTTTATTGTTGATGATTAGGCCATGTCATCTGCTGGTGTTGATCCACTGTGTTATATCAAGTCTAAAATCTTACAGCACTTCATGCTTCCCTTTGCTGACAACTTTAATAGAGATGAGGATTTCATTTTCCATCAGGACTTGGCACACTGCCCACACTGCCAAAAGTACCAATTGGTCTTATATAATATTCTAATTTTCTGCGACACTGAGTTTTGGGTTTTCAATGGCTGTAAGCCATAATCATCAACAATAAAATAGATGAACACTTAAAATAGATCACTCTGTGTTTAATACAACTATATAATATGAGTTTCACAATTTGAACTGAATTACTGAAATAAAGTAATAAAGTATTTACAATTATAGTTTTTGAGATGCACTAGTACACTAACCAGAGAAATTAGCTATCACTATAGGGTTTATAACTTATTTCCTAATTATGCCATAACATCTTGTAATGCATGACGCATACATTGTTTGATATGTTTATGTTGACAGTGTGGAAAGACTGTGCTGGCAAATTTTCTCTCTGACACTGTGGAGACGATTGAGGCAGATTACAGTCCCACACAAGGAGTGAGGTGAGATTTATATGGAAACTGAATATCACTAAGAACTGAGCTTTAAATTAATAAACCACAAATAATACAGTGCCTGCCTAAAAAATAATGTGGGCTAAATGATGTGGGTTGATGCTGCAGTTGGTCTGCAGGTTTAGGTTCAGCAACAGTATGTCAGACAAACCAAGTCTCCCTGAAGCTGCGGGAGTCTCCCGCATTTCGGTAGTGGCTCCCTGATGCCCGGGAGTGGGGTAACCTCCCTGAAATCAACTTTTGCAACTTGGGATGTCTGGTATGTGCTGAAAGAATGAGGTTATACTGAATATACTGAATATAGAACAGGTTATTTTTTCTTCCTGATGATCACGAGCATATTCCAAGATGACAATGTCAGGATTCATGGGGCTGGAATTGTGAAAAAGTGAATTGTTCAACACAGAGTCCAGACCTGAACCTCATTGAGAATCTTTGGGATGTGATGGAGAAGCTTTGTGCAGCAGTCAGACTCTACCATCAACACTGAATTTAAATAAATCTTGTGACATTGCAGAAGTTTATTGAAACAATGCAACAAAGAATGCGCACAGCAATCAAAACAAAATGCAGTCCAATGAAATATTAGGAGTGTGACCATTTTTTGGCCTGGCAGTGTATACGTTTGTGTTTTGTTTTTCTTAACTAATTTATTTCTATCTTCATAAGGATACTGGAGTTTGAGTCACAGCATTTGGGAAGTGGTTCGAAAGACTCTGCCTGTGAGGTGGAACTGTGGGACTGTGCCGGAGATTTCAAGTGAGTGTTTTATTTTTTTATTTTTTTTTTACACTGAGGTCAATTCATGACCTTTGTGTAGCAAATAAAATAATTTTCATTTTCCCATCTCTGTTTTTTTTATCCCTAGAATTAAACTAGCTGTTTTATGTACTGCAACTTTAAGACTGCTATATTTACATTGCCTTTGTTTTGATTGGCTGCTTATTAGTGTGCCTCCAAAACAGTCTATACTGCAGCACTCTTCAGTCTATAATGTCAGTGGGAATGGGTATGGCTAAACCACTGTAGGTTGTTGCAGATTAGTTCTAATACATAAGTGAACGGTATGTTTATATAGAATATTTACATAGTACAGCAATCTCTATTTTTTTAGTGAGTAACATCTACTTAAACGTGATATGGGTTCTTCAAATAAGATTTTTTCACATTACATCTATTTTAGTTCTGTATTATTGACAATAGTAGCAGACAACAATACATCAAGCCTTGCCTTATTCAGTTTATTAAACCGGGTTGTATTATTAGATTAATTTACCTGAATTTCACATTCATGTCTTAAAAGTTTGAATTAGGTCTTTTATTGTCCACTTCTAATATATTGTTGATACAGGTATGAAGCATGCTGGCCTGCTTTGATGAAAGACTCCAATGGGGTGGTGATAGTATTTAACCCTGATATTCCAAGTCACCTCAAGGAAGTAGAAACCTGGTACTCTACATTTATCTCTTCACAAGGCCTGGCAGTGGGGCAGTGCCTGCTCATAGCACATCATAAGCCTGGCAGTGGAGCAGATACATCTCGCCCTCAGTTAGGTGAGACTGTGAAATATGCTAAACCTGGTTTCTCATAACAGATACTAGTATTGATGCACTGGGCTTAAGAGATTCATGTTTTTTTGCCGTTTTTCCTCCATGCAGCTTCTCAGTTGAATAAGTTGTCCCTCATTCACTCCAACCTGGAGGAGGATGCTGAAGATGTGCGTCAGGAGTTCCGCAGATATCTGGGAAACGTTGTGCAGACATTGTCCGAAAGTAGGGAGCGTGAAGAAATGTCAATTATAGCATGATTTCGTAAAAGTCTCTGTGCATTTTTTGTATATACAGATCATTCATATCAAGGATTCTTCTGTTACCAGGTTTGTGATTTAAGTTTAACACAGTACAGTCTTGATCATCCCAAAACAACCCATTTTATTCAAATAACTTAAAAAGCAAGCTCATTGAAAGTATGAGAATTGTCCAGTGCATTCCACAATATACACCTTCGACTATTCCATGTTTGTATACTAACAGCTTATTGTAATTTTTGCACTGCATAATATTTTTTTTTTTGTTAAAAACAAAAAGGCTGACCAAATAAATTAAACTCAGTTTAAAAATTCACTCAATTCATGCAGCAAGAGGTGCCTTATCTTGCATATGCCAAAGAGTAATACAAATAAATTAAAGTCATGAAGTGATTAAGAGCAAAATTTACTTGGAGTGTATGTGAGAATTGTTGAACAGGACCCAATAAAAAAAAGTTAAGACATTACCCATCCATGTACTGTGTAAAAAAAAATAATAAATATAAATAAATAAAAATCAGGCTGGTTTTGTTGTTTAACAATAGACATTTATTTAGTTCCTGGATTCCAAGAAGTTCTAACTTAATACAAAGGAACACGCAACAAGAACAGTCCACATTTACACATCATATCCAACAATGCCCCCCTTTCCAATGATCTCGCCAATGTAGAACCACATCAGAACTTCTGTGGCAACAAGACCATTCCTGAAGGCATCCTGTGGAAACAATTGTGTAGTGGTCAAATGTTATTGAACAGAAACTATGACCTGAAATCGCACGGAAAGTTTTACTTTACTAAAATTCAAAATCTTAATAAAAGCAGTGTGAAGCAGGAGTAAAATTGGAAAAACAACTGAAATAAGAAAATGTGGCTGCTTAGCCGATAACATGCATAACAACTTAGTACGAGTTGATCACACTCTATGGAACATAAGATACAGTATGGTAACAGCATTTTCTACCCCGGACACCCTCAGACTATTATTGTGCCTCCACAGATAAATTATACAATACAAATAAAATAGCTATTATACACAGGTGCTACCTGACTAGACTGCAACTCAATGTACTATTTTTTGTGACAATCAGTTGTAAAAAGTGCTACATAAATAAATTTGATTTGATTACTCATTTGGGTTTTTCTTATCATATATTTAAGAGGTAAGAGTAGCAAAGGCCATCCTGTGAATTTGAGACTTATGTTCACAACTCTGTACATTTCAAGAATGCAGTATGACAATAATACCGCTAACACTTAATACTGCTAATACTTTATTTAAATTATGTAAATAATTAATACAAGCTTAAACTCATTTTATACTTGTAAAGTAATGCTTGTAAAGTAATCTGTGTCAATAAAAATGGTCAGAATCCAACAATCACACACTAACAAACCATGATTGGAAATCTCTTTTTTCACACACAAATACTGTAGACTTTCTGGACACTCACCCTGACTGTGGTCTGACCGAGACGTCCTGTCTGAAAGCCTTTGATCAAGTTAGAGAAGCCTGCCATTGCCTTGGGGATCTCAGCTGGGGTAGGGGGCACCAGCTCGACACGGGCGTAATACCAGAATGTTGCTAACCGGGGCTTGGAGTAGCTCACAGCAGCTGCAAATATAAACAAAATAAAAAGCATGATTCATTATTCACAGATAACAAAACATAAAGGAACGACTGACATTCTTTCAATATCAGACACACTATAGGACATAAATTAAACACTGGAGGAGTGCGAAACACAAGCTAAGCTATGCAGCTCTCACTGAAACCACAGCAGAAGGACTCCCCCAAATGCCACTATACACCTTTTTTGTGATGTAGTCAGACTCCTAAAAAGGTTATTTACAAAACGGGGATACTATATCTGACACAGACCGTGTGACAATTAGTAGTAGTTTTAGCCTTGTGTGTATTAACCTAAAATTCAAAAGATTTAAAAACAATGAATTGGCCATGCTTAAAGATCATGGTATTGTATCGAGAGAAAAACCCTACTTTAAAGGAGATATTTTAGAATAAATTATATTTATCATAATAAAAAAAAATATCCCATGCTTAGTGCAGTGCTGTATATTAAACATTACTATAAGTACTAAATTAAATTAAACTGAACTAATTCAAATGTAGTGTAGTGAAATGTAGTGTTCTAACAATTACATTTTTATTATCAGCAGGCCTATCACAATTACTATTTTTTATTTTATAACCATGGAACTAACTGCAATAAACATGTAATTTTACTATTTTGTGATAAATAAGCATCTTATATTATGCAACTGTTGTGTTAATACAATAACATTTACACTCTTTTATACAGCAACAAACTTTTGATTAGGAATTGTAATGTACTTTTTAAAATCTTAAATAAATAAAGCAGTTAACTGCCTCTCCTTGCTAATAAATCACAATTAGCAATACTGATGATCTATAAAGACCTTTAGGGGTCTTGTCTGTAATTTTTGTATACAAGCCAATAAAGTAATTACTGGGACAGGCCTAACTATAAGTAATGAGTGTTGTGTCTTTGGAGAAAAAGCACAGCTGTCTTCTCAATTACTGACAGATTTCACCAATCCTAATGGGCATCCTGTGTTCAGTTACCCCCAGATTTTGAAGGGGCCAAGGTGACAGAACCCTTGAAACTCCAGGCAGCAAGACGACCTTTAATGTAAGCTGTGAATGTGTTCAGACACATATACAATAAAATAAAACTAAGTAATAAGACTGCAAAAAGAGTGAATGAAGCATTAAAGCACATTAATGTGCTCTTCCTAAATCTAATATAATATTACTGATTGGTTTTACTGAGATGTATGTGCACAGGCTGTAATTTATTTTAAGAACAAGTTAAAAACGTCTGCATCTTAATTGACTAATTTTGCACACACATACTTTAAAATGTATTTATTAATTTAACTTATTTATTGTATTTAATATGCTTATCATTTTATTTCACGTCTCAAATTTCATGTTCATACTTTATTTTATTTTCATTACTTTTTATTATTTTAATTGCTATATAAATAAACGCTATCTTATTATCCTTTTAAGCAATTGCTATTTTTTGATATGCTTCTGAAAAACTTGGGGAAAAAAAAGTGTTTGTTTTAGCGTTTATTTTAGGAAGGTGTCGAAATAACACGTAGCTATTGTCTGTGGTACGTTTTAAGAACTTTGTAAGATGGATTTAGGGTATTTTATAACAAATTATGGCCTTATTTATGAGCTTGAAAAACGATTTTTAAACGTTTCAAGGATCTGCAGATAACCTGGCTTAGCTTAGCTAGCCTGTTACTAAACATGCATTCTAGTATAAAAACACTTTTAAATGTTAAACTAAACGGCAGATACGCTCTATACAAGCAGTGGTGCTACATAAACTCATATTTAATGTAAATATTAACATTAGTTAGCTAGGTTAGTAATTTAAGCAGTGCCTCAGTTAGCTATGTTAGCGTTAGCTGCGTTAGCTGACAGGCCCCTATAGCTTTATTATCACAGCGAGCTCTGCGGCTGAACCGAGGCCGCTGATCCTCCGCTAACACACCCCGCAGCTTCACTCACACATACGGACTCTTACCTCCGACCATAGTGGGCACTTTAGCCACCAGTTTCTGTACGGCCTGCGCCATGGCTGCTCTTCAGGGAGAAGTTCTTCACCTCGACTCCGCGTCTCACCCCGGATAATGAATGTCACCTACAGCCAAGGACCCCCTGCTACAGGCGCAGCGCTGAACTTCAGCATGTCCGCAGCCTGCCTGATCAAAATACAGCGCACAGGCTACAAAAACATAAAATAATAAAAAAAACAGCTAAACAGTGTTTTAAAATGTATCTCGACTTATTATTTAAACACAAGGGATATAAAGAGACAGGGGCTGGCACACCATTTATATTTTTAGATGTATATAGATATATAGACATATACAGGACAGGAGCAGAGATGAGTGAGGACCCGTAAGGCAGCGTCCCAAATAGACAGAACTAGGTAGGCTAGCTAGTGCGCTGTTTAAGTGTGAGTGAAAGTATATGAAAGTACATATAAGGATATGTAACGTTAATTAAAAAAGAATAATAAAAACTAATCAGAACACCCCCAAAAGATAGCATGTGTTAACTGTGTTATCTTTAACTATAAACTACCATGAAATATAATTAATAAAATACTTAAGAGATGCATGTTTTTGCATTGTTCTGTGAGTCCAAATCCCATCTATGTTTAAAACATTTTTTTTCATAATAAATCCATAATACATAATATTTAACTTAAAATGCACATTTTAGTTGTGTCCCTCACCCAGTTTTTAAAATTATTCTTAGATGTAATTTGTTCATTTTTAAAATACAAATTTTGGGAAAGTCACTAAAACGTGCACAGTGTCCATAGCATATTAGCATGGCTGCCATTTAGCTATTTTCCATGTTTTTTGCTAATTCTATGCTAAAAATTAATTCTTGTTACTTTTAGTCCTGTTAATCAAAACATTAAAAGTACAGGATTTTTTTTTCATAAATATCAACTATTTGAACATGCAGTCAACAATTTCTTTAAAATAAAGAATTTATTGAGAAAAGAAGTAATAATAAAAAAATGTAAACATGCCTTTTAAATGTCACATGAGTATTGTAACCATCTTCGGATTAGAAACTTTGTAAAAAAAAAAAAAAAAAAAAAAAAAACAACTAAATATAAGTTTGACCAGTACATGTTTTCAATAGTTAAATATGCACTATTAGATTCAGAGTTGGAAAAAGTAAAAAAAAAAAAATAAGTTTAATTTAAAAGAGTTACAACAAGCAAAGGGCACCCTGAAATGGAATGGAATAGCTCATATATATGTAAATAAACTGGGTTTAATCAGTAAAGATGCTTTAAGAGTCATGTTTAAAAGGTTTATAACTGGAGTTTAAATGCTTTAAGAATTGTACTCAATTTTTAATGATACTAAATCGTATAATATTGTTGTGTATTGAGATGATTAATATATTTTTCAGTATAAAAATTATCAAATTTTCATAAACTATGATTTTTGTGAACGGTTGAAGTGCTTCCCCTGCTAAAAAAAAAAAAAAAATCAAGAACTATTGGTCACTAGCTCTTGATGTGCAAAAGGGATTTTTTTTCTCATGTACTGTATTGAGCAGATAATACCTCAGATACAAATCAGAATAAATTGTGCTGCTGTTACATCATCAGTGAATATAAGTGTGCGCATAACATCATGGATATGGGTATCCTTATTTTTAGTAAATAGTCTATGACTGATCTATGGCACAGACAAGTGCAGATTTGACATATTACACGTCTCACACATGTTGACATTGATCTGACTAAGGACTACAATAGTTATTTTCTTGTTTTTAAGCCTCACAGTGGTTTTGTTAAAAATGACAGGCAGTCCCATCCTATTTGTTTAAAAAAAATCCAACAAACCAGAGACTTGCAGAATAACAGTCACAACATTTTTATTAAAGATCGATCTAAAGTTGATTTAACATAGCAAATCACACACTTAAATATTGCTTCACTTTTATTGCCTTATTATATGGGCAATAAGCCATTGCTTATCCTCATGATCTCCCATCTTTCTTAGTACATCATTGTTTCCAATGTATACACTGTACACAAGCATGAACAGATAGATGAACACCTCAGAGCTGCTGGAAAAGAATTGGTGAGTATCACAGATTTGCTCTTTCTTAAAACAACAGAAGAGTTTTATTGCTGCAGCATTGTTAAGGGACTCATCTCAATCCCCTGTCTGGTCACAGTCTGTTCCAGCAAAGTTAGACGCTTTCTCAGCACAGTTCTCCCATGGAGCCCAATTGATTTCTGAAATCCTCAGGAAGTGACTTGTGTTTGTCTCAGGGATTAGAATGGAGGCTTTGTGTGAGAGGGGTTCACATCCTCCTTTACCTGCAAAAAAAAATGAAGTCATTATTTGTTTAATAATTGTGTATGTGTGTGTGTGTGTGTGTGTGTGAGAGAGAGAGAGGTCTGTATCTGGGTCATTATTAGCATACTGTGCCTTTTGATTAATTTTATAATTACTTTTGACTATTCATCAAATCTATAAGACTTCCGACTACACAGAAATCTTCTCACAAAATTTTCTCACATTAATCGCTTTGTATATTAAATATTTATATCCTGTCATGTATGTGTCAACCCTAGCAAACTCCATGACAAGGTGAACATTTTTTGCATATATTAGCATTTGATTAAAACATGGTTGACATTGAGTGGCAGACATATTAAATTGTTCTTGTTCAGTTTTAAAGATACATTTCGACTGTCTAAAATTATTTTAATTTATTTAACCACGACTAGGTGGGCAGCTTAAGCTTTACCTCAGCTGGGTATGGAGACAATATGAGGAATATTAATTGAAAATTAATATTATTATTATTATTATTATTATTATTATTATTATTATTATTATTATTAGTGTCTTTAGTCTTCAGAAAATAAAACAGTATAAAGGTTGTGATGTCACTGATGACAAAGATTACTTTCTTATCCCAAGATGACACATTAAATACCATAAATACCTTTAAATATCTTGATTATTAGCAAATTATGTTTTAAAACAGCTTCAAATCTTCAAATAACATCATTTTGAAATAATAGAAAACTGTATAAAATGTACTTGTTAAAAATGCACAAATTTTACACACATTGTTTTTATGAAATTTAAATAAATATGCTGCAGACAAACACGATACATTGATACATTGAAGGTCTGATACTGTACCTCAGAGGCTTTCACAGCTTTTTCAGCAGAGATAGGCTCTCTGTTCTGCTTCATCCACTCATACCCTGGTCTGTCCACCACCAGCAAGGACAGAGTGTTCCCTCCCATCTTCATGAGCAAGATCACGTCCTCCAAACACTCCTCTTCTACATTCTGTCCATTCACCTCCACCACCACATCACCCTGCAGGAGGCCGGATCTCCCTCCTGGACCACCTGGTGCCACCTGTATATTATAAAAGGCATTCCAATGGTTATACAAAGCTATGGAAACAATACAGATTGACCAGTTTAACAAAAACACTGACATGCCAAAGGTCATGGAATAGAAGTATATAAATTGATCATGAAATGTTATCTCAGGGGTTGGCTTGGAAATGCCCAGACCTGTGTTAGTTGTGAGATGTTATCTTGTGAGTGAGACTGTGCACTAGTCAGCGTGCTCATGGCAAGGTAATATGAATTATCTCTATTATCTCTATTATGAAGTTGCTGGCTGGTTGCTCTGGATGATGGTCAGAATGGTGTTACTAACTTGTTGCTAGGTGGCAAATATTGTGATCCTAATGGTTTGTGTGGTGTCCCTTGATGTTGCTATGATGTTCCTAAGAGCTTCCTCGATGAATGGTATTTCAGACAGTTGCTAGGGTCTTGCTTAGTGGTTGCTAGGGTGTTGCTTAGTGGTTGCTTGTGTAACAGAGTAAGAAAATCCCTGTGTTTTAAAAATTTAAAATTTCATAAAATTAGACTCTTTAATGTTTTAAAATGGAGTTTTGGCGGCCCCTACTGGTAAGTGGTGAACTGCAGTTACGCGGTTTGATCCTTCTGAGCCACCGTCCCTCAGCAGCAGTCTCTGATTCTCTGTGCTGCGGGTAGGTGCTGAGCTCCGAGTTTTCTTAATAAATAATAATTAAAAACATATTTTAGGTTAAAAATTATGCTCCAACTATGTTAATAAAACATATTAAAACTTATTTTTGTGAAGAATTGATTGTTTTAGGTCGTAGGTAACTGTTTATGACTCTATTTCTCACTCCTCTGTTAAAAGTTGGGTGAGATTCACACGAGGCTCCGTTTTTCAGTGGCAGTAACTGCAGTAGCCACTTCACCACGACAGAAGTAAAAAATATTTACGTGTTGTTTTCCAGGTATGTATTTTATTAATATTTGAATCTTTATCTGTTAATGTTCTGTTATTGTATTATTATTATTATTATTATTTTTTTTTTTTTGTAAAACTTGTAAAATGCTGATTTCCATCCATTTTAATATGTATGTTTTATTGTAAGTTTTTACTGATAACGCAGAGACAGTTCTTAATATTTTTCAAAGCTGTGTTTTATATTCTCTAAAAGAATATTGTGTATAAAGCCATATATTAGGCAGTTAAATATGTTTTTGCTATATATGTGCTGTTTTAGCAGCAGTCTCTGATTCTCTGTGCTGCGGCTGGCAGTAACTGCAGTAGCCACTTCACCACGACAGAAGTAAAAAATATTTACGTGTTGTTTTCCAGAATAAAAGTGGATGAAAGCATGAACGAGGGTGTGCGTGTGCTGCTGTGCTATTGGTGAGGGGTGTCGTGAAACAAGCTGGCTCTGCTGACGGGTCCGTCACACTGGTGCCGTGAATCCGTCACACTTGGGTGTTGCTTAGTGGTTGTCAGGAACATTCTGTGGTATATCCAGATGGTTTCTCTGGTGTTACAGGAGGATGTTTTTGATTTTGCAATCCCTCAAACGAAGCGCTGCATTCAAGCCCAAATCGCATAAGCAATGCTTCGAAAAGTTTTTTTTGTTTGTTTTTTGTCTATTACCCATCTGTTACCAATACTTAATAGTAAATCATCTGGCGCCTAAAAGGTTCACATTAGAGGTGTGCCAAAAAATCGATTCACATAAGAATCTTGATTCTCATTTACTACGATTCAGAATCGATTTAAAATGTCCCAAAATCGATTCTGAGGGGCGGGTTTTAGACTGATTTTGGGCTGGGTA
Organism: Astyanax mexicanus; assembly: GCF_023375975.1. Classification (NCBI taxonomy): domain Eukaryota; kingdom Metazoa; phylum Chordata; class Actinopteri; order Characiformes; family Acestrorhamphidae; genus Astyanax; species Astyanax mexicanus. The sequence continues at coordinate 15,199,480 of NC_064408.1, forward strand.
TTTTTGTTGGACCTGGCAACCCTGGGGATAGCGCTTGTCCTTTCAAACGGAGATCTTCCAGACACACACAGAGCGTAGGTGTTTGAGAATCACCGGTAAGATGGCAGAACAAGCACTATATTACCTTAGATTAACGTGTAGTTTCAATGTTTTATGGCAGAATGCTTCATAACAAGCATAAAAAAGATCGCTAGTAGTTAGTTTCAGTAACTGTTAGCTAGCTAACTAGCTAACTTTCCAGTTCCACCTTAAATAACGCTACAGGTGGCAGCGGGCTGCAGCATTTAAGGCGGAACGGAAAAATACAATAAGCTAATCAGAGCTAATTTCAGCTCCTCATCACAGAGGAATTAAGGAATGGACCATATGAATTAATTTCTCCACCTCCTGCCCCCTTTCTGAAGAAATACAACGACCTTAAATTAACTAGTTAATCAGCAGCTGCTCCTGAACTTTAGCGCTCCACTGCTATCATCACATCAGCCCAGCAGCGTCACCTACACACCACCGCTAGTAGCCTGGTAATAAAGCAGTGTTATTTATTATTTATTTATTGTTCATTAACGTCATTGTGATATCCCAGTGATTCCTCTGTCACTGAGGACCCACATTCCTGCACATTTTATTGTTTTTGTAACACATTACCTGCTCCAGGACCAGTGTATATTATGGAGGGTTTTTTTTCAATAAGATTCATAAGCCAGAAGCAGAAATTTTTATAATTCAAATCGTTTTGAATCAAAAATCGATTTTGAATCGAATCGTGGCCCCCAAAATCGGAATCGAATCGAATCGTGAGATAGTAAACGATTCCCACCCCTAGTTCACATTGCCTGTGATTTCACATTTCACCAGAAATCATTTTGAAATGATGTTGACAGGCATGTGGAGATTGCTGTAGTGTGTGTGTGGGTGTGTGTGTAAAATCTGGTGAAACAGAAAGCTCTTATTAGAGGGAGGGATGTGGAGTGAGTGTGTGCTGTACCTGGTTGATGAAGGTGCCAGGTTTCTGTTGGACATAGCCCAAATGGAAACCGAAGCCCACAGCTCCTCTCTGTAGCACACACAGTCTGATACTGGGCTGAACCTGGGTTTGAGGGTCCTCCTGGGCTTTAGCCAGGGGCGCCGCCAGCTTCATCACTGCTGCACTCGGCTCTGGAGAAGCAGGCTGTTCTGTCTGCTTTTTAGTAGAGCAGTGATCCTCAGTGAAGAGCAAGGGAGACAGACCCAGCTGAGGAAAAACCATCAAGAAGAACAAATTGTTTTTTGATATTAATGACATATTAGTTATTTAAAAAGGTATTTTGCTGAAGGAAATACGGAATGGTTGCACAACTGAATGGGAAAAATCAAGGTTTGGAAAACCATCAAACAGATAAGTGTTTACATCTTGTGAATGGAAGTATGTCAGTGCATCCTTACATCTGTCAGAAAATGAGTAAGATGCTTTAAAATTTGAAAGACATTTTAAAGGTTTCCATGATGATGGACAGAGCTATATATCATTCCAAAATGAGGGAATAATGTATATAATAAAAAAGTAAGATATATTTATTGCTACTGTTAAATTAAATATCCAAAATGCGATAACTGCAAGGCAGATTCCTTTTGTAGATATAAAAATCTCCAGTCAGAAGCCAAAGGGGCTTCATTTTTTCCCCCTCCTGGATGGGATGCTTTAATAAGTAAGAGAAGGAGCATCATGGATCGTCAAAACTCATTTCACCTCTGACTACTCTAAAGTATATCCCGCTGTACAGTTTGTAATAGTGACCTATATTTTGCAATCTGTCACTAATACTCACCCACCTTAGTATAGAATTCTTGGCCATTGAGGGCCATAGTGGTGATGGTGACCTTTTGTCCACTCAGTCTGAATCTGCTGACCACTTCCTCGTGAATTAGGCCATCCGTGGACTCCCCGTTCACCTCCAGCAGGAGCTCTCCATCCTTAACACCTGCCAGCTCTGCAGGACTCCCTGCATCCACCTCCCGCAGCATGTGAACTGCATACACACAAAATACAATTATTAGTAATTGCCACTATCTCAAGGTTTTACCCTGTGAATCTGAAATGATTAGGGGAAGTGAAAAGGACAGTCTATGAATGGATTTTTTTTATATGGGTCTTTATGATATTTAAGATAAGCAGGTTTATGTAAAATATGTTTTCATATAGGAATTTTGATCATATTTACAATACAGATACTTCTCACTGTTTACTTTTTCATTTTATTCAGTTTGTGTGTTTATACTGTTTTAGTGTAATAATATAATTGAATAACTTTGCAGGAAATTGGCAACTAAATTGTGGAAAAATATATATATTTCAGATAAGATGAAATAAAAAATTGAGAATATGCTTTTTCTATTCGTTAAAATTCAAGTGGTCAAGAGAATAATAGCATTTCTGTCCATGAACTGAAGATCATTTCTGAGTGTATCATGTAACAAGACAATGACCTTTCATACATGATCTAGTAATTTAAAAACATCTAGTAAATTTTGTAGTTGTAGTTGAGCAGTTGTAGTTGAGAATGTGTCTGCTCATCTCTCACCTTTGTGTCCTGCTGGGGTTCTTTCATGTCTAAGCAAGAAGCCATAGCCATTGGGCGCCCGCTCCAAATGAAGCCTCTTTGGCCTGTATGGCATGCTCTGGGCATCGGCCAAAGCGGGCAGAATGGGCATCCGCCTGCGGGTGTAACTCATCTCTCCCTTGCTGTCTATTACCAGCACTGTCATGTCATCACTGCATTTTTTCACCTGAGGGTTAATGGATAGTCACATTAATGCAGGTGCTGATGATAGATAAACTTTTCTCAGAAAATAATCAAAATTAATCAGGGCTGTATTTTATTGATATGGAAAGAAAATGTGAAATACTATAGACATATTTCATACTGTCTTTGTGTGTATGTTTTTTTTTATTACTGAAAGCCCAGTCACATTTGTCCATAACTTTTACACTTGACTATTTTCCATTTCTCTTTTTGCCCTCAAAGTCCAATATATATTATATATTTTTGATGACCCTTTATCTGACCACAAGGAGAGATTTACAGTAAATTGAATTATAACTTTAGGTAAATTCTATATACACAAAATGAAATTCACTAAAAAGATACCTTTATTCCAAACATTTTTTATTCAGACTTATAAAATTATATGCACTTATTGAATAATTTGAAAAAAATACAAAAGCAAAAACATGAAACATACCTAAGCATACAAAAAGGAAAATATATTTTAAAAAGCTTCAAAATATCTACGAATTTATAACTTTTTTATTTTTTATTTGTCAACCTAATTTTGTGTTTTCTTCTGTGTTTTGGATTGAATGTTGTGTAAAAAAAGAATGCTATTTTATGGTGTGACTTATTTGAATATATGTAAATATATTTTTAAGATCACAGACATGATACATTTGAAAGGAACTGTTTCATATATGGACTGTATGCACTGTGAAGTAAATACATATTTAAAGGACATATTTACACAGTATGCCAAGCTCGAATGAAAAAGCTAGGAAATCACAATATCTTACTCCATGATATAGGCTCTTTAAAATAAATCAGCCATTTCTAAACCACATTACTCTGTCTGGAAGCAGTTGTGATTGTTAAAAGCCGGTTATTAAATGAACAAAATCTAACATGGCAGTTGCAGTGATTTGGCTTGAGACTTTAAATAAACAATTCCAGTAAAGCTTAAACACACCCACCATCTTGCTAATAGCAGTATGTGTGAGTTCACAGGCCAAGGCACCATCAATCCAGATCAGCCGGTCACCTTTTCTAACTCCAGCCTTTTCTGCTGGACCCCCAGATACTGGACTTATGGTGAACTTGCCTTTCTCACCTGCAGAGGGCACAAACAGCACAAAATCAACAGCAGAAATTACTCTGATTAGTTATCTCAGACTCAACTGATCTCATTTTTACTGGATGTTGCAAACTTCCCCAATTCACAAGACGGCATGTGTTTGGACTGAGGCAAGTAATGGGACAGCGCTATCCAGTGCTATATTGCTGTTTTAGTAAATACAAAAGTAAATTTCAATCACTAAATTTAATTAATGAAATTCATATTAGGACTGTGGGTGGGAGCAGCAGAATATGTGTATGTGTATGCAGCGTGCAGCTGTGGGTTTAAAAAAAAGTATGGTTATTATGGTATTCCAGGTGTTTGCTAGGGGTTTGATAGGTAGTTGCTAGGTAATTGCTAGTACGGTATCCCAGGTGGTTGCTATGCGTTTGATAGGTAATTGCTAGGTTGTTGCTAGTACGGTATCCCAGGTGGTTGCTATAGGTTTGATAGGTAGTTGCAAGTATGGTATCCCAGGTGGTTGCTATAGGTTTGATAGGTAGATGCTATAGTTGCTAGTACAGTATCCTAGGTGGTTGCTATGGGTTTGATAGGTTGTTGCTAGTTGGTTGCTATAAATATGCAAGTTGGTTGCTAATGTGCTGCCAAATGGTTACTGTCGTACCCCAAGTAGGTGGTTTGGTGTTAACAGCGTATTTGTATGATCATGACTAGTAGTAACATGATGTTTTGTAGTTGCTAGTATGCTATCCCAGGTGGTTGCTACGAAATTGATAGGTAGTTTCTAGGTAGTTGCTAGTATGGTATCCCAGGTGGTTGCTAAAAATTTGACAGGTATTTACTAGTATGGTATCCCATGTGGTTGTTATGAGTTTGATAGGTAGTTGCTAGTACAGTATCATAGGTGGTTGCTATGAGTTTGATAGCTAGTTGCTAGTTAGTTGCTAGTACGGTATCCCAAGTGGTTGCTATGAGTTTGATAGGTAGTTGCTAGTTAGTTGCTAGTACAGTATCCCAGGTGGTTGCTATGGGTTTGATACGTAGTTGCTAGTTGGTTACCTTGATTACGCTGCTTGGTTGCTAATGTGCTTTCAAGTTGTTGCTGTCGTACCCCATGTAGTTGATGTTAATAGTGTATTTGTATCATCATGACCAGTGGACAGTGCATTTAGACTTTCCTTGTGCCAATCAAATTAATTCTCACCTTCCACAGGCAAGATGCTAAATCCCAGGCCAGTAACATGGTCTCTGGTAATGTGGCAGAGTCGAGGGGGGCTCCAGTCCCCTCCCCGCTGGGCACTGGCCAGCTCCTTCAAGTTTTGACTCTGAGCCACTGCCTGCTCATACTCCTCCCCGTCCAGCACCAGCATACACAGCTGAGATCCACTCTCCTGGATCCTTCGGGCCACCTGGAAGATAAGAAGCATTAGATTAATAGAAAGTACAGCATTTTTGCCATCATTCCACTGTGTTGTAGGACCTTCATCAAGGTGTGTGGTAATGCTGAGTGTGTGACGGCTTTGGAGCTCATTGGGGAGCTCTCAGTACACTTGGAGGTCACCCTTTCTCTTTCTCAACCACCAATGGTGGTTGGTGTGGTGCATTGGATAACACCACCGCCTGCCAGTGAGCTACCATGTGGTGGACTAGGGTTCAATTTCAGAGCTGGGTAACTAGGCTTTGCTACAGAAATAAGAGTCCTTGGGCAAGACCCCTAACACTACATTGGCCCTCCTCTGTAATAGGTAAAACCTATTTAAGAGCATCAGCTTAATGCCGTAAATGTATTGTAAATGTAGTTTGGGGTTATTTAGACCAGTTTTGATGATTTGTGTGTGGATGGGCTTATGTGTTAGTGATTTTGAGTTGAAATGGTGTGACTTTGGTGGTTCCGCTGATGGAGAGTTATTCACCCTACAAAGTTTAGGGTGGAAGGCGAATAAGAGTCTCCACATGGGTGGAACTGCCATTTCAAGAGAAAATTACTGCTCATTACTGCTCAAAACTCCTAAACTGTACACATTATTACTCAACTCAACTCAACTGTTGATTCATTATATTCACTCTCCTAAAGTGCAGCCTACTATTGAAAGCAACAGTAAAAATGATAAAAACAGCAAAATGCAACAGTATACTGTGGGAGTAAAATGTGTTGCTTATCATCTCCAGACTTTGATAGTTATGGGAATTAGCATAAATTAATAGGGATTGTCATTGTCACACATTCTGCACAAGGTGAGCGCAAACTTGACATGCAACAAAGTGAAAACTAAGGTATAAACAGACTCCATCTCTTCTCTCCAATGTTCACACCCTAAGAAACATCCTACTGGACTGCCTTATCTGCTCCAAACTGGAGCTGAACACACATCAGAAAGGAAAGTACTAAATAAAATAAAGAGGTTTTATTGAAAAGGCACAATCCAAAATCATGGACAAAAACAGGCAAGGTCAAAAACAAAATATGTAAGGCAGTAAAAAATACCAAGGGCGGGTAATACAGTCCAGGTCAAAACATGGCAAGGTAGT